>NC_041389.1:445832773-445867597 GCF_002162155.2 Triticum dicoccoides | reverse complement strand
TAAACACAAAAATCTTTTATAAGACGTAGAAACTTCTTTGGGTTTATCAAACTAAAATATGGATATGTTAACCTGGGTTCTATAAAAACCGAAAAACTGAGTTTATGTAGTGGTTTTTCCATACCAGTTTTGCACCTGAGCTCATGCCGCTGACTATAAACTTCAGCAAGATCCGCGACGGTGTGTTGTCCCTTGCGCGAGCGGCATGACCTGCTCAATGCCCATGGTGACAACTGCGACATCATCTACTTGACACCGTGGGCGGCGGTGTGATGTCCTCGGCGTGACCAGCGTGACCTCTCGGCACCCATGGCGGCGACGGCTGCGGCACCATGGACAACGACAGGTTGTCCTTGTGCAACGCCGCTCTTTAGCGTTTATGGCGACGGGTGCGACACCATCGACGACGACATGTTCTCGACGCGAGCAGCGGCCTCCTCAACGCCTATGGCGACGGCTACGACATCGACTACGACATGGTGCTCCCGACGCAAGCAACGGGACCTCCTCAGCGTGGTGACGGCTGCGACACGCGCGCGCCGAAGCTCCATTTTACTCTGGATAATAGTCTCCCAGCTGAGACCATTGGCACGGTGCTCAGACGGCCCAGCGTAGGTGCCCTGCCATTGTCATTGTGAAGTGCGAGCGGCAGGATGAGTACGGATACTACTTCGGCCTTCCGGGTGACCAACATAGCATGTAAGAAGCTCAAATCCAACATCCACGGAATAATACTCGTGCGATTAAGCTCATGTTGCTTCCCGAACAAAGAACTACCTACATAATCATATTCTAATTTTCCTCGATCCTCAAACAAGAATGTATATATTTATCTCAACGAAAAAAGTAAATAAAACCGGTTTTCCTAAAAATCTTTCAAAAACTCGTTTTCCGCTGGCATCTAATTCTCCAGATCCAAACAAACAAAGGAGGCCATTACGGTCGTAGGCAGTTGGCGTTTGAGGAATAGTACCTCAGTCGCGGTCATAGGCTGTTGGCGCTCGATGAACGTGACCCTGTGGATGTTGTTTCGCGGTATGCCATACCCCAGCTGGTTGGGGGTCGGTGAACATGACCTCGTTGAGGCCATCCCACCACAGCCGGCTGGCGCTAGATGAATAGAACCTCACCGCCTCCATGCCCCGCGAGAGAGGAGAGGGAGAGCGAGGGAGGGGAGTGACCAAGGGGTTCGACCCAGTCGCTTTAGACAGAGGTCGTTAACGCCGCGTAGTCACCGTTGTCGGCACATGAGGGATTAGTCATGTTAAAACGTGCTCAGAAAATAGCTAAGCATTTTTTATTGTTGCCAGAAATCCGATTCGGCGCAAAATGCCACGAATCGTAAAATTATGCTAATCGTGACATGAATGTGACGGTTGTGTGCATTTTACTTCAAAAAATGCGACGAGACCGCGTCGTACGGTGACGGGACGGCGGGGGGCGGAGCAACCGAGAGAGACGGAGAACCTGGCAGCAGCCTCGCGGAGCCGCAAACGAACGAATGGACGGACAAACAGCCTCCCACACATCCCACGCCATCCCCCCATCCACCGTCGGCTCCTCCCCATCCGACGGCGCCGCGCACGCGCACGCCCCCACACGCCACCCTCGTGCGCCCTACGCCCTTCCAGAATCCTCCCGACGCCCCGCTCTCGTCGTCGTCTCCCCCCTCGACCCTAAACCCACCCTCCACCATTCTATCCCAAGTATAAACCCTAGCCCAGCCCCTTATCCTTTCGTCTCCCCCTCCCAGACACCGCGCCGGAACCCAAACCATCCATCCGAACGACCAACCACCAGCGAGCGCCGCGACAAGACCCCGCCCCTCGACGCCGTCTGCCTCTCCCATGGCGCCCGCGCTGAGCAGGACCCTGGGCCCGTCGTCGGTGGCGGCGCTGCGGCCGAGCCCGTCGCGGGGGCTGCCGCGGGCCGCGCTCGCGCCGCAGGGGAGGAGGCCCGCCGGCGCCAGAGGGGTCAGGTGGGAGGCCGGGAGGGGCCGGCTGGTCGGCGCGAGGTGCGCCTCCGCCGTCGCCGAGAAGGCCGCCGGCGAGGAGGAGGAGGCCGCCGGGGAGGAGTTCGAGTACCAGGCCGAGGTGGGTGGAGGGGCTCTAGTCCTTGTGTAACATCTGGTTGGATTTTAGATCCCGGAGCATTTAATTTAGGAGGCGAGACGACGAGTCGGTTCTGGATTGCTGCGCTCTGTAGTGCTTCATTTATTTACAGGATATAATATAATGATATTGACTGAGAGTCTGTTGCCAATTCGTTTGTGAGTAGGTAGGTTTTGACAGTTCCAGGATTGGATGTTTATGCAGTTTCTCTTTCTGTCCTGCAGGTTAGCCGCCTGATGGATTTGATTGTTCACAGCCTCTACAGCCACAAGGAAGTGTTCCTTCGGGAGCTTGTGAGGTCAGTCTTCTGCTCATCAATATGTATGATAACTGAACCATTATTAGAATCTCTGCTGACTATCTGACCTGGACAATTTTTTGTTTTCACCCAGTAATGCGAGTGATGCCTTGGATAAGCTGAGATTTCTCAGTGTAACTGATCCATCCGTGCTGGCTGATGGTGGTGACATGGAAATAAGGATTAAACCTGACCCTGATGCTGGCACAATAACTATCACGTATGTTCTTCTCTATGAGCTTAGCAGTTCAATCATCAATTCTGATAGAAGTCACAACTCAGTCTCAGACCTATTGTTTTGGATTTTACAGTGATAGTGGCATTGGGATGACAAAGGATGAGCTCAAGGACTGCCTTGGAACTATCGCACAAAGTGGTACCTCCAAATTTTTGAAGGCTCTGAAGGTGCACCTCCTTCCCCATCTAGCTTCATCAGTTTGTGTTCTATGATGACCTTTTTCTTCATTGTTGATGTTGATGTCAATTTGCTTTCTCTTTTTTTCAGGAGAACAAGGAGCTTGGTGCAGATAATGGACTTATTGGTCAATTTGGTGTTGGATTTTATTCGGCTTTTCTTGTTGCAGAGAAGGTACGGAATATCTATTGGATGGATGTTGCTGCATGTTTTGAGGAACAATTTCAAATTATTCGTACATCTGTTTTGCAAGCCAAAAGTAGTTTCAAACTTGTGGTTACTTGTTGCCTTGCAGGTTGTGGTGTCCACTAAGAGTCCCAAGACAGATAAGCAGTATATATGGGAAGCTGAGGCTAACAGTAGCTCATACGTTATCAGGGAAGAGACTGATCCTGAGAAAATGCTGACACGTGGAACACAGATTACTCTCTTTTTAAGAGTAAGATAAGAAGCTTATACTGATATTCTGTACAACCTTTATTACCTAAGTCCTAACATGACTCTTAACTATACTTTTGTTCCTTTAGGAGGATGATAAGTATGAATTTGCTGACCCTACGAGGATTCAAGGTCTAGTTAAGAACTACTCGCAGTTTGTTTCGTTCCCCATTTTTACATGGCAGGAGAAATCTAGAACAGTTGAGGTAGGATTTTGAGTATGCTCTGCTTTAAAGTTTAAACCTCCAGTCATACTAAGTTTCGTTGGAATTGATATTTATTTCTTCTCTTCTGTGCACTTGTTACATCCTCTAAATAGGTTGAAGAAGAGGAGTCAAAAGAAGCCGAAGAGACAGCAGAGGTTAGCTTTATGTGCATTTGGTTGTCACTGATCAAACTAATCCATATTGTATATAAAAATAATCCCTCCTCTTTTGTAGGGTGAGAAGGAGAAGAAGAAGAAAACTATCACTGAGAAGTACTGGGATTGGGAATTGGCAAATGAAACAAAGCCAATATGGGTATGTTGGCACCCAAATCATTTGTTTCCATATCCTTATCGTTGGTACCTGCAGTGTAACTGTCATGTGAAACATGTCTTTACTTTAGTACTCCCTCCGTCCCAAAATTCTTGTCTTACATTTGTCTAGATACGGATGTATCTAATACTAAAACGTGACTTGATACATCCGTATCTAGACAAATCTAAGACAAGAATTTCGGGACGGAGGGAGTAGTTTGGTTTTTTGTTGGATATATATTGAAGAAACAGAAGCTGAAATGAATTTTCTTGTCATGTAGATGAGAAATCCAAAGGAAGTTGAGGAAACCGAGTACAATGAATTTTACAAGAAGGCATTCAATGAGTTTTTGGATCCTCTAGCTCATGCACACTTTACAACAGAGGTGCGAACACTTCCGAAACTAAACGTCTGTTATGCTAATGCACACCAAACATTGACTTTTGTTGCAAACAGGGTGAGGTGGAATTTAGGAGTGTTCTCTACATCCCAGGAATGGCACCACTTAGCAATGAGGAGATAATGAACCCTAAGACCAAAAATATCAGGTTGTATGTCAAGAGGGTTTTCATTTCTGATGACTTTGATGGCGAGCTGGTATGTTGCCACAATTTTTTTATTCTGTTATTAGAGTTAGAAGCTACTGTACTTCTTTGGTTACTATGTTAACAATGTTGTAATGGGCCGCTGAACTTTAGTGTTATCTCTGCAGTTCCCCAGGTACTTGAGCTTTGTCAAAGGTGTTGTTGACTCGAATGATCTCCCTCTGAATGTTTCTCGTGAGATTCTTCAAGAAAGTCGTATTGTAAGTTACTGGAAAGCATTTGTGACTTAATCTGCAGTTGTTTACTTTAGTATGTGGTTCTTGGAACTAATTATCACCATCCATATGTTTCAGGTCAGGATCATGCGCAAGAGACTTGTTAGGAAGACTTTTGATATGATTCAGGATATTGCTGACAAGGATAACAAGGAGGTAAGAGTTAACATCCTCTTATTCCCAAGCTGTCATTTCATCGGGCTTGTCTTGAAGCTTGACGTGCTTCGTGCAGGACTACAAGAAATTTTGGGAGAGCTTTGGCAAATTTATGAAACTTGGTTGCATCGAGGACTCAGGGAACCAGAAGCGCCTTGCTCCTTTGCTGCGGTTTTATTCCTCCAAAAATGAAACGGATTTGATAAGTCTGGATCAGTATGTGGAGAATATGCCCGAGACCCAGAAGGCAATCTATTATATTGCTACAGATAGTCTTCAGAGTGCAAAGACCGCTCCTTTCTTGGAAAAGCTGCTTCAGAAAGATATTGAAGTATGTGCTTATCTTGTTGATCATAGAATTGATTTTCTGTTGTGCTACAGTTAGCTTAAGCTGACACTATTTCATTTTTTAAGGTTCTCTACCTTATTGAGCCGATTGATGAGGTAGCTATTCAGAATCTGCAGACGTACAAAGAGAAAAAGTTTGTTGATATCAGCAAGGAAGACCTAGAATTGGGTAAGTGAATTTGAATTGTCATGTGATTGGTTATAAGCAGTTTCTGCATGACAATAACATATATTGGCTGTTGCAGGCGATGAGGATGAGGACAAGGAAGAAACCAAGCAGGAATACACTCTTCTTTGTGACTGGATAAAGCAGCAGCTGGGTGACAAAGTTGCCAAGGTCCAAATTTCGAAGCGACTCAGCTCTTCACCATGTGTTCTTGTATCTGGCAAGTTTGGTTGGTCGGCTAACATGGAAAGGTAGCTGGATGGTTCAATCACTTACCCAATTTGGTAAACTAAGCGCGCAGTTGTTGTCCTAACACACCTCTTCAACTTGATATGATAGGCTTATGAAAGCACAGACGCTTGGTGACACATCAAGCTTGGAGTTCATGAGAGGAAGAAGAATTTTTGAAATCAACCCCGACCACCCTATTGTCAAGGACTTGAGTGTAAGATACCCGCAATCTTTTCTTGCATATCATACCTATTTGTTGTTGTTCAATCACTAATGTATACTTCGTGAATAATAGGCTGCTTGCAAGAACGAGCCAGAGAGCACCGAAGCCAAGAGGGCAGTTGAGTTGCTGTACGAGACTGCCCTGATCTCCAGTGGATATACTGTAAGTACAAGATACCTATATGCTCTCGTTCATGGTCAATTATGATACATATCGCTCGTGGCCTAATGATTGTTGCTTTGTCTAGCCTGAGAGTCCAGCGGAGTTGGGGGGCAAGATCTACGAGATGATGACCATCGCGCTTGGCGGGAGATGGGGTAGATCCGGCACCGACGAGGCTGAGACCAATGCCGACGTCGACTCTTCGGAAGGTGTTGTAACGGAGGTCGTTGAGCCGTCCGAAGTCAGGACTGAGAACGAGAATGACCCATGGAGAGATTAGTTAGTTATGTAGGCATCCATTTTTTTAAAAAGAAATACCCTGGAGGTGGATGAGCAAAAAATAGAAGTATCACTGGAGCCAGAGTGATGATGACATCGAGCGATGGACTGTCTTTGTAAGAACACTGAGCTCCAGAATCTTTTGTTATCTCCCAAGGCTAAATTTTGTAGGTGACTTTTTTGACGGCCGTGAAATTAATTTGTCTTTATTACTGTACTATATACGTATGTTTCATGCATTTTACCTGCCTACTCTTTTTTGTTTCCGGAAACTTGTATCAATGATGCGTAGTGTATACAAAAACTGTCATGGCTATTCTCTATCTTGTGTCAATTGTCATGGCTTCGTTCTTCGTGAACTCCAGTTTGTACTGCACGGGAGCCTACTTGTGTGCGCTGGGCGTCTTTTTCTCCGAGGAGCTCGGGAGCACCAGGGGTATTTGTTGTACGTGCGCGCTAGCACTCCTGTGGATTGTTAACAAATTTTCTGAACAATTGCCATGAAATACTGACTGTGATCACTTGCAATCCCTTCATGTTACGGACAACAAACATGACAGAAGTGACACAGTTCATAACAGACAAACAAAGATGATGCTAAAGCTGAGTAGGACAGCCCGGTTCTATCATATACTCCCATCCCTTCCTAAATATTTGTCTTTCTCGGTAATCCATTTGAACACTCTCACACACAACCAACAAATGATTAAATACGTAAATCTACACTCTAAGATATGTTATATACATCCGTATGTGGTAATCCATTTAGACACACAATCAAAATATTATAGATGATCAGGCGCTCGGGCACAAAAGCACTCTGTTCACTTACACAAGGATATCCCCCGGTATTGAAAGGTGGATTGGGGATTACACATCTTATTGGCTGGGTACCCCCCCTCCATCCTTGTTTTGATTTCTTCCCCTCCATCTCCTGCTTTTTCACTACTTCTATCTAAAAACTGCCTCGGTAAGCCCACGTCTTATTGGCTTAGCAATAAAATCCTATTCTTTAAAACCAATAAAATCATTTTTTTTGTATGCTGTCACAGTAACAATAAAATGATAAGTAAATCATCACGATTGAGTACACAATCTCGTTAAAATTATACAAATAATGAATGCGCAGTTATTTGTTTGCCCCGTTCCAATGACCGAGTAGTAGTAAGAGTGATAGACGTATACCGCTGAAACACACAAATTAAAAAAGAAATATTCTTCCTTCGTTGATTAGAAAAATCCGAGATACTATTATTTTTCTTGAACATCAGTACAGACACAAACGCTCATATATACACGCATACACTCATCTCTATGAACGCATACACGCACACCCTATCCCTATGTGCACATTCAAGAGACTGAACCGGCATATCATCTTGAGATTTTACGAAGTCAGCGTAGGCAACTCGTAGTCCAAGGAAACCGTCTCTCCCACTAAACGCACATCGCCGGAAATCCTGAAATAAATCCAGGATAAATGCGAGCACCAGAATTTGAACTCTAGTGTTTTTTTAAGGAAGATCTGAACTCTGGCGGCTGGGGATACCACTGTTCATCTAACCATCCAATCACAGATTGGTTGAAAAAAAAATCGAAGATACTAGCAGGCAACGCTACGTCTGTAACACGAGCTATCTGTACGGTACTAGTACAACGCCAGGTACACAAGGGGATCGCATCGACGGAGGGTACGAGCGCCTTTCCGTTTGCTTTTGACGAGGGAACCGCGAGCAGCCAAGGCGTGCGGCTGGCTCCTCGCCGCGATCTCTCTCCGGTCGCCTTGATCGTGCCGGCCATGGCGGAATCCGCCCAATCCCGCGGTAAGCTAGCTCCTCCTCGCCTCGGTCTCTTAATTTGTTATCAGCTGATCCTCGAGTCATGTAGGCATTGTCGTCGAATTTGGAGGGTTTCCTCCTCCTACAAACGTGGGTGTGGATTTGACCCTGCGACCTAGTGATTCCAAAAACTGTTGATGCCATTGCCCAAGAGCTGAAACTTCTGGATCTCGGTCATGTCGCGGCAGGGTGCCGTAATCTCGATGTCATTATTCTCAAGGGACCAATTGTCTGTTCCCAATCATAACCCCTCACTGTATTTCAGGCGACTCGGGTTCTTCGGCAGTTAAACGGAAGTGCCCACCCTGCCAACAAGATGACGGCGACGACGACCGCACCGGTTCAAACTCTCACAATGGAATCAACTCATGGAACAGCCTTTCCGAGGTACCTACTATACCTCCTTTCGCTACTGTAAGATGTTTTGGATATTTCAAAATAGACTAAATATGGACTGAAATAAGCAAACAGACACACTAAAACGTATTTATATACACTCAATTCAGAAAAAAGTTAGAACATCTTATCATTTGGGACGAAGGGAGTAATAGTTTGCTTTGACTGTATATTATGCTCCCAGACTATTCCAGTTCTGTTCGGTCAAAGGAATTGCAACATCGTTTCTCTTCTGAATTAGACCTTGTTAGTGGGGTGCCAAATATTCAGACGGATGTCAAGCTTGCTTTTATTTCAGTTGGTTAACCACACCAAGTTTGTGTTCCAGAAAAGAATGTTGCACTATTAGCCTAGTGATGCCATTGTCCTACTGTAGAAGTAAACATGCATCATCTCTAACCAGCTACTGACCAGTCATGTTCTAGTCCACTTTCTTAACACAAGATTATAGTGCCACTACATATGGATCGTTTTTTTTTTGCCCCACTACTGGTTATTGACGCCATCGTTCTGATATTATGATGCCAATGCGCTGATCGCCTCCCTTGCTTCTGCCTGCAGGATGTCGTGCATCATATACATGGCCTAATGCCGCTGCGAGACGCAGCACGTGCTGCGTGCGTGTCTCGATCATTTCGACGTTCCTGGAGACACTATCCTAACCTCACCTTCGGCATGAAAGAACTGGGCTTGATTGGAAAAGCAGCCACAGTGGACGAAGGAGCAATGGATCTTCTAAGCAGAACTGACCATATCTTTGGAAATCATTCAGGCATCGGAGTGAAGACGCTTGAGCTTCACCTCCCCTGGAAGTGGAACAGACTCGACACCTCTTACGTCGACAGGTTCCTCAAGGCTGCCATTGCACCCGGTATCCAAGAACTCACCGTGATGCTGCCCTTGTTCCGGCACTGCAGAACAGACTACAACTTCCCGTGCTCGCTTTTATCAGGCGAGAGCGGGCGGTCAATTCGGTATCTTAAACTCACCAATTCTATTTTCCATCCCACCGCCGGACTTGGTTGCCTGACGAGATTGCACCTGCGGTCCGTGCGCATCAGCGATGACGAGTTGGGGTGCTTCCTTTCTGATTCTTTGGCTTTGAGGCATCTGCGACTCTCTTGTTGTGATGAGATCGTCTGCTTGAAGATACCTTGCCTGCTGCGGCACCTCAGGTCCCTGGAGGTGTTTCAATGTAAGATGCTACATGCAATTGAGAGCAATGCCCCAGATATCTCTAGTGTAGACCTTGGACTTGGCGACCAAGTGGATTTCTCACTCTCACTGGGAGATGGTTCATCTCAAGTGAAGCAGCTCCGAATATCACCTGCATCCCCAAGTTATGCTCTCGGCAAGCTTCCATCAATTACACTCGCTCTTGAAGCCCTTAACATATCGTTGTTGCCACACGAGGTATGCATAATCTCAGACTTTAGACCGATAATTCCTTGGTTTTGTATTCCATCTCCAGCGGATCCTCTAAACTTAAATTCCTTGGTTCTGCGATCAGCTATTGCTCTAAGGACTACTCCCTCTGTTCCATAATATAAGAACATTTTTCAAGCCATGTAAGCTTGAAAACGTTCTTATATTATGGGACGGAGGGAGTAGTTGTTATGTCAAGTGACAAACTAATCTGATGCACCTCTTTCTTCAGCAGGTGAGCACACCAATGGTGCCTGGAAAATTCCACCACCTCAAGTACTTGAATATTTCTCTTCCCGCTGTCTCGGCAGCAGATGAATATGATTATTTGTCTCTGTTAGCTTTTCTTGATGCTTCTCCTGCCTTAGAGACTCTCGTCTTGAGGGTAAGTCCTGTTATATAGCCATTCAACAATTGAGTATTATTACCGTTCCTTTACAAAGTCGGTTTATTAATTAGCTCAATTGTCATGCCTATTGTCTTTAGTTGATCATAGATTTCTATTTTTACTACAAAGCTAAGTAATTTAGAAAATAACAGTATCTCTTTTCATAAATACACGATACAGTAGAAAGCTTGCAATCAAACTTTGTCAACTCTCTTTGATATAGTTAACCATTTTGACTGGTCAGGTTACAGCTGTTCCATTAGATTTGTCAGGGACCACTACACAAATATCATATTTCTATTAAAATAGTTATAGGAAAGTAACGGCCAAACATGCATATTTGAGATTGTAACAATGCTCAAAACATCATTTATTTGTGAACAAGTGGGAATATTGAGGTACATATACATAGATAATGCGCATCTCATGCAAATCTTGTCTTTGAGCCCATTTTTATTTTTCAGACGGTTCATCTAGAACTGTTGTCATCTTGTGAGAGTAGTTGACATTAACATATTGTGCCCTTGCAGTCAGCGAGGATTATGAACTGTGTTAACAGAGGCTACGGTAGGATTCACCGTGATGTTTCACATTTGGCGCGGGGGCAAGAATTTCGCCATGATAGCCTCAAGAATGTGACGATCTATAGTTTCTACTCTGCTAAGAGCATGATTGAGTTAACCTGTTGTATGCTGAAGCACACGGCTTCACTTGAGTGCCTGACGCTGGACACCACCTATGGTTACTCTAGGTGTTCCTCATGCAGAAGCGGCAGGTGCTTCCCCATGGACACGCGTGATGTCCTACAAGCCAAGAAAGCGCTCGTGGCTATAAGAAGATACATCAAGCCCGAAGTACCCTGTAATGTCAACTTGATTGTTGTGGAGCCTTGCAGTTCCTGTCATGTGAGCGATAACTGATTCTATACTTTTCTGTTTCAACTTAGAACTGCATATTTACATGGTATTAGAGATACGGAAAAAAAATGTCACTTGGCCAAGATTTTCACAAGACATGTTTGTTTTTAAACCGTTTACTGTTCACCTGGGGTCATCTGTGCTTGTGATCAGCTATGGATTACCAAAAAAACTGAGGTACTTCTCTGTGGTTGAGACTTTCATAGGATCTTAGTTGTAGGATCATTTAGCCGGCCTCATTATTACCATTACATGATGTACATAAGTGGGCATAGGTCTTAATAGTTAGTCTAGTATAAAACTTATATGGGTGTGGCTAGGTCTCGGTCGACTGAGATTTAACGGAGTCTCGGTCAAGTGGCATACCATGTAAGAAAGAAAAAGGAAAATCTTAAAAGAAAACTTTGCACGAATCTTAATGTATGATTTTACATATATAGTATCGACTGAGACATGACCAAGTGACTTAGCAAGCTGAACTTTTATTCACCCGGTCACATGATTGCTACATATTTGGTTTGTCTAGCCCGAGAGTCTAGCGGAGTTGGGGGGCAAGGTCTACGAGATGATGAGGTCGGCTGTTGTGAAGGTGCTGCAACGGAGGTTGTTGAAGCATCCGAAGTGAGCACTCAAGACTGAGAGTGACCCAGCCAGAGATTAGTTAGTGTTGTAGGCATTTTTCCAGCCCTCTTCTTGCACCACACTCAACCATAGATAACTATTGAATAAATATAACTTGGTGAAGTGAGCATGGGGGTGGGGGGCATATGACCCCTGTCCATTCCATAATAGTGCTAACGTCATGTTCTACAAATCACATTTTTTAAATTTAAGGGGCGGCAGCCTTCAAATCGACTCGGACAGGTGAATGAAAGGGCAATGGTGTGTGTCCTCCGCTCACCAACTTGAACCCCAGCACATACAAGTTTTTTTCTGAAAAAATATCGAATCTGTTATAAATATTTGTCAGAAGTACAAAGCACGTACGAGTTTCAAGTGTGTTCACCCTCTGTTTGCATCATGGCATCAAGGTCCACGCCACCTGACGTCTTGTCGGCCTTTAGGTTCTCAAACGCACACAACTTTTGGATGCCGACTTTCGACACGTACTAGTGTGGCTCCGAAGGCAAATAAGGGGAAGGGCAAAGCGAAGAAGTAGTGTACTACTATATGTTTATATATTCATAGATAGACATTGCGTTGATTTACGCTGCATGAATTATATGAATGTGGGACTGAGATATGAGGAGACAACTTAGGGGGCAGACAAATAGGGGCCAAGCCCCTCCTGTCCGCGCGTCCACGGACATATAAGGGTAAAATAGTGCAATCTGATTGAAGATTCTCTTGTATTCTTCCCACTTTCTATGCCTCTTGTGTAAGTAGATGATGCGTCTGGTGTTGTCGTGGGAACATTGATAAAAGCGATGCATAGGCGATAAAAACCAAAACTATTGCAAAAAAAGAGAGTTTTCGCTTGGTTTATATTTTGAAAATAATAAAGCATATTAAAGAGAAAACTATTAGGTTGAAGCCAACTGGGTGCCTACATAACAAAAAATTGTAACATGACCTAAATATATTTGCTCCAACGTCCCAATGTATATACCATATATGCCCACACAAATATTCCTGAAACAAATTGACATACATGATTGCTGAGGTGGCATGGTTGCATGTAGGAATGAAATTGGAGCCGAATTTTTTAGTTTTTCTAGCGGAAAA
Organism: Triticum dicoccoides; assembly: GCF_002162155.2. Lineage (NCBI taxonomy): Eukaryota > Viridiplantae > Streptophyta > Magnoliopsida > Poales > Poaceae > Triticum > Triticum dicoccoides. Next base: position 445,854,740 of record NC_041389.1, on the reverse strand, counting down.
ATGAAAACGTAGAGGAAAAATGAAAGTGAAAAGGAAATTTTGCAAAGTGGAAACGAATTTTTGTGTGTGCGGAAATGAAATGATATTTTCCGGTGGAACAGGTGTAGAAACGAAATTTTCTGTTTCCGCTAATACGAAAAATCTCTATTTTGAATATGAGCACATGGCTGTTTTGTAGCCCAACAAACACACAATTAAACCGTACACACAATGAGCAAAATAGCCCAGATGGCCCAACTTCTACAGTACTACTACCACACATCGAGCATGGTAGAGAGCAGAACCCCTAACCCCTAATTGAGCATGCAGCCATCACTGACATATCCTATTATATAGCCATGATATATCACAAAATTTAGTAATCATCTTATCAATTGAACAACTTTGTTAGTTTCCTTGTTTTTTGATCTATGGTTCAAGGGGTCTTTAGCCTGTAAACACTCCGCTTTTATCTCTGTGTCCGTGTCGTATTTGCTCCATTTTGTTTTCGGTAGTGTTCGCTTATGTATTGTTTCTAGAGGTTTTGTTTTCGTTTCCGTGTAAAAAAGAAAACAAATGTGGCAGCACCTAGTTTTGTCCGTTTCCATTTCGTTTTCATCCCTAGTTGCATGGATAGGACAGTGCACAAATTATAACTTATGACCACATGCATGATTTAATGTCGTGGTTGCGTGAAGAGAAAAAATAGGTTGTTGTGTTAAAAAAAAGGAAAAATAGGAAGAATAGAGGATTAACTCTGCTCACTACTTTTAAATTTAATAAATGGTTCAGCCTAGCATTTTGCCCGCCGTAGACCCCTCAAATAGTTACTCTCTCCGTCCCAAAATATAAGAGTGTTAAAAACGTTCTTATATTTTGGGACGAAGGGAAAATAATGTATGTTCGGAATGTGGATGGTAATATGCAACGGCAGACGATGAGACATGATGTGCTTCGAGGCTGTGCGAGAGCAGATAGAAGGGATCAGAGGCTAGCACTCCCGGGAGCCACACACACCCACTCCCCCCCCCCCTCTTCTGAATATAGCATTAAAAACATAGGGAAATCCTACCAATACCACATCCATCAATTCCCCATGAAAATGAACACCACCCAGGTATTAGTATCCTAAAATTTCAGTTTTTTTAGTGTGGCACCAAGAGGCACAAATCCTCATCCTTCCCAGGCAAAATTTTGTGTTTTGACCCTTCTCTAAAAGTTAATCGAGATCTGGCCCTAGTTTGCAAATATTTCGAGATCTGACCCTTTTGCTACCACCAAGATCCATGGCGATAGGGTGTAACATCCCTACCGCCAAACAGGCTAGCGGTAGCCCGTACAACCCTACCGCCGAGGTGCCCGGCGATAGACGTGAGTACGCACTGTGTCTCATACTTAGAAAAAAAAATTACGATAGAGCATGCAACCCTACCGTCAGGGACCTACCGCCATGGACCCTGACGCTAAGAAAAGGACCAGATCCCAAAACAAATTCAAGGCAGGGTTTTGCACGAAATTTAGCCTCCTTCCCAATAGGGCTGCAAACGAGTCGAGTTCGAGCGAGTTGGATTAGGCTCAACTCAAATCATACTAAAATTCGAGCGAGCTCAAACTGGGTGAAGCTCAAGGTCGAGCGCTAGAAAGTGGCTCATGCTCGGCTTGTAACGATCTCGAGTCTATCTCAAGCTAGTTTCGAGCTAAATAAGATGATATTTTTAACAATCTAAGGCAATTTTTTGAACAAGATCGGCCACAACACAACCTCAGAAACTATTATAGAATATTATTTTAATCAAAACAATGATAAGACTCCCTCCGTTCCTAAATATTTGTCTTTGTAGAGATTTCAACTAGTGACTACATACGGAGCAAAATGAGTGAATCTATACTCTAAAATATGTCTATATACATCCGTGTGTGGTAGTCCATTTGAAACTCTAAAAAGACAAATATTTAGGAACGGAGAGAGTATATCTTTTTCAAGGTAGTTTGGTGTATTCTCTCAGTGAAGACAAGTAACTAATAGCAAGAGATCCTTGATGAATTGCCAAGAGAAAAAAACAAAGTTGGATCTACTCCCAAATGTTGACAAAAATAGCAGGATATTTAATACGCAGCTGACCATGTACCAAATTAAGGCCTAAATTTTCTCCGTGCTTTATTAAGCTTCCTAGTTTGCTAGTAGATAAAATGAAGAGAAACCATACACCACATATATGATAGTAAATAATCCTATTTCCTTTTAATTTATATCATGATTATGTAATATAATTGTATTATATCGAGCTATCGAGCTGAAATCGAGCGAGCCATGGTTGGCTCAAGATCAACTTGTTTCTCGATCGAGCTACAAAAAGGTGCTCATACTCGACTCATTTCTTACTGAGTCAATCACGAGTCGAGCCAAAAAACGAGTCGATCTCGAACGGCTCATGAGCATCGAGCTTTTCTTGACCTTGTCTATCCCTCCTCCTGATCCCTGACGAGGCAATCACACAAGTAGCGCACGGGCCTCACCGCTGCAGCCTGGCTTCGCCCCTGCCCGAATCCCTGATGGAAGCCCCGCACATGTCAACGGGGGCCGCCGCACGTGGAAAGGCCACGCCGTTCATTCCTAGCCACCGCGCAGTCGCGCACCGACGCCCCGTGGACACCACGCAACGGCAGGCCTCTGCTCTGACGAGCACCAGCACCAGCACCAGCGGCAGCAGCGTCAGGGCAACCAACCAGCAGACGCGTTCGATGGGTTTCTGCCAACGACAGCAGCAGAGCAGAGAAATCAGTGAGCAACAGCGGCCGATTAGACCCCCGGAACCCGACGTGCATGGCCTGTACCCGCCACAGTTCGCGGGGCGGCGGCCTTCAACTCGACTCGGACAGGTGGTGCGGGGGGCAAGGGCGCGTGTGCTCCGCCCACCACCAACCCGAGCACGGGCACGAGTTACAGACGTGTCCAGCCTCAGCTTGCACCACGGCCAGGGCAAGCAACCATCTGCTTCACAGACCTGCGGAGTGGTGGTCGTCGAGTTACTCCAAAGCCTTGCAGCTGTTCGTCGTCGTCGCTTGCCGCCGACTGCACCGTCCCCGCGTGAACTCCGCGCTACGTCCCACCCTACCGGACGGTCGAGGGTGGTAGGGGTAGGTCGTCCGTGCGGTGAACCTGAGCGGCCCGGCTCTGATCGCCGTACTGGTGACCCGACCAGGTGCACATACGTGCACGTGGAGCAGCCAGCCACAGGATGGATGATGTATGTGCTCGTGGCAAAGAAAAACGCTGACTGAAGCACAGGAAGAGGCAAGAAAATCCAGATATACATGCATGCATCGATCGTACTAGGAGTATCACCGGCTACAGCCCGGCCGGTCGCATCGATCGATTTCCTGTCGGCGTCGCGCGCACACAGTGTCGACGCAATCATACGGAGTTATTACAAGATGAAACGCAAGCAAAACTTTCTCAACTGCAAGGGTACAACCAGGTCGCAGGAAGAAGAAGATAATTTGGGACATGGGAACAACAAGGACCACGAGCTCCGGCCTCTTCATGTCTCCAAGCCCTTTTTCTCCCCGACGGAAGCTTCAGAAGCAAGCCAGGGTCGGGTTGTTCCTTTCTCCAGCTTGGAGGAAAGGATGTCACGTAATCAAGTATGGTATCCCTTTTACTGCTATCATTGTGCAGCATCCACCGAATCTAGCTATATGGATATGATAAACAACAGGCACGCCGCAATAAACATACTTCTCAAGCACTTTATCATGTTCCAATCAACCACATTTCACCATATCCACCACCGATCGACGCTCTTACCTGCAACAGCAGAGTTCTTACTCCCTCCTTCCGAAAAACTTATCATCAAAATGGATAAAAATAGATATATCTAGAACTAATATACGTCTAGATACATCCTTTTTTATTTATTTTGATGACAAGTATTTCCGGACGAAGGGAGTACTTACCAAGATGGCAACGATGAGAGTGGCAGCACATGACAAATCCAGTGGCTCTGGGCCTAATTGCTCGTCCACCGTCTACATGTAGCACGTACTACGTACTAATACCAAAGCAAACAAAAGACATGTTCTCCTGGTCCTGCAGACTGTTGTTGAAGTGGAGATACGCCGTGAGCAAGCTAGGCATTTGGCAGGCATGGATGACAGGCAGACACAGCGGCGACAGGAGGCCTTTTGAGCTATGCCAGCCTCACGCTTAACCTTGTAATCTAATGCTAATAAATCATGGGCTAACCAAACCCAGGCAGGCAGGTGCATCTAATCTCCCCCCAGGCCTCCCTGCCAGGCCCCCACCATGAGGGCGAGGCGCTACGGCCACATGGACTACAGATGGAAATACCTGTAACACTGCGTTGCAAGCAAAATGGTTTGCTCCTCCCTCCTTGGCTTTGGTGACAAGAGAAGAGAGGGTACGCAAATGGTTGGGGAAAGTTATGGGTGACAGTTGGAGCTTGCAAGGATAGGCCACCCTTTCCCATTTAAACACACTGTCATCCTTTCACCCCCAAACACACCATAGCCATACACACGGCCCAGCCCTGAAGAATTCTCCCCCCCCCCCCTCTCCAACTCCCTCTGAATTCTTGATCCTTTGAAGAGGGCTGATTGCTGGAGGATCTGGTGCTCTTCTCGGGTTATGGGTGCTCAATAGGCGTAGGCAAGAACAGTGCCATCTTCAGTGCTGCATTGTTGAGGATATTCAGATTTCGGGAGAAGCATAAGAGTAGGTGCTCGCAGAATTCTCCCTCGACCTTGTTCTGCCTTGTTTCCGTTCTTGGCCATTCTTGTCTCTCTTTTGGTCTTCCACTCCGAACGCCTGTCATGGAATCCTCCATGATCACCGGGGATGGCGGCGAAGAGTGCAACAGTAATGAATCCGGGTGGACGATATACCTGACCTCCCCCACGAGCAGCTATGAAGCAAAAGACAATGGCAGTGAAGGGAGCAATGTTGAAGATGGCAGTGGCTACATCACCGAGAGGAGGAAAGGGAAAGAAGAGAACAACGCGGATGACGATGGAGATTACGATTCCCTGGCGTCTGATGCTTCCACAGGGCCATCTCAAGTGAAGGTGCTTGAAGGCAAAGAAGAGAAAGATCGTCAGACAAATGACGGTTGCAGCAATGAACATGGCAAGGATGAAGAAGCTGAGACACTTACCAAGTTCCCGACAGGCAGCAACAAAAAGGCAGGCAAGGTGAAGAAAGGGGACGAAAAAAGCAGCAAAAGAGGCCACAATAGAAGACGTAGCTCATCAAGAACAAGCTTCTTTTGGTAACTGATGTAAAAACCTTGCTCATCTAGTCCTTTCTTATCAAGCTAGAATCCATGTCAGAGGCACGAGGAATTGAAGGCCTTGTCATGGTCCCTGCTATTGCCTTCTATTGTTTTGTCCATTTGTTAGCCACCCCATAGGTTAGTTCTTCCTATGCAAATCTGTCACCATTTCATTATTATTCATTGCCCTATTCTTAATATCGACATTCAAGCACTGCATGCCCTCCTATGTTTCTATAGACATTAATGATCACTTTGTCCAGATACACCTCCCCAATGAGGTGTTGAGGCCACCAACCCAAAAAGATAATTCGGTTAAATGGCCTTCTGCTTTCCCCGAAAATTTATAGGTCAGAATATCTGCATGTGTTAAAAATTTATTCAGAAAAGGCGTATATAGAAATCTGCTTTATCGTGTGTCTGTCAATAAGCTTTTCACGTTTGGTGAGCAATCTAATATACTCCCTCCGTCCCAAAATTCTTGTCTTAAATTTGTCTAGATACGGATGTATCTAACACTAAAACGTAACTAGATACATCCGTATTTAGAAAAATCTAAGACAAGAATTTTGGGACGGAGGGAGTAGTATTGTCTACCAGTTCAGTTATATGAACTGCCATAGAGCAAAAAATAATAGGATTTACACAATTCTCCTTAACACATTTTTCTTACCCTTGAGTAAAGCAAATCCTATCATATATAGTAGATCAATCTTACTACAACTGATGCGGCATTTGCACATGAAACCTAGGAATATCCGGCCCTTCCATATAAGAAGCATTAGACAATGTACAGTAGATTTATAAACAATAAGATGCAGAATATTTCAAGAAGACGAATCAACGATTTACTGTACAAACAAGTGTTGTTTACAGGACAGCATAAGTAGACAAGTAGTACAAGGTACAAGAGCCTCCACTATCACCTGATATGTGCAATTCCTACTCTTTGCGTCTACAGTAGTTCCCTAAAAGCAGCAGTAGCATCAGATGGAGCACCTTCTGCTGGGCAAATGATGCAAAAGAAGGAATTACCTCCCAACAACAACCTCATTCCTGAGATAAAAGAATGAAAAAACATAGTAAGGGGAATGGTAATCAGTTAATCACTAATCAGTTGGTACATATGCTAAAGAGTTCGATTGAACTAGCAAAGACAGGGTAAAGCAAAACTGCAAAAGAGGTGATTGAGTTATTTCAGATGAAGGTGAGCACTGTGCACAATCAATTTCGATAGGCCTTACAGCAGATATGCATGTTAAAAACCATGGTTTTGGCCGTCGAGTTGATGTTTCATTGTGAAAGTTACAGTTATCCAAAGTAGGCGAGGATGGTGATTTGTGAAATCCCTAACTTTAAGTCATTTCACTCAGGGGTGGCCAAACAAGACCTAAGACCTTAGCTGTAGCTTTCTGATGCTATTTTTTCTGACCAAACACATAAAAGTCACTTCATTCAAAACCATCAGTAGCCAGCTCAAGGCCCCCAAAAGAAAGATCCCTAATCACACAGATTACTATCATGCCTAATCTCACACCAGATATTCTCAGAAACAACGAAACAGCAGGCACAATCTTCAGGGAATATCAGTCCAGGGTGTTCCAGCTTGGAGCCCTCTACAAGTAATCAATCACAACAAGGCTAGGACAACGAGGGGAGCTAACCTGCCACATTAATTTGTGAGACTAAACACAAAATGCATCCTCAGCAAATATACTTCACATGGCACATTTTTTAGTTATAAATGCTAAAATGTGGTGACAAGGGTCAGGGAAGAAAAAAAAACAATGCTAGGGGAATCCTGCTAAATGTCAATTCCATGGATTCCAAGTAGGACGACGTGCTCCTACTCAAACCATCGTGGCATCGTCCATACGGCCATACCTATCCACATAGCCAGTCAGGAAGCATGAACATGTCGAGCGAGCACAGTGTTTCTTCGATTCCATCCAAAATTCACAAACTACAGTGCAAACAAATCAATTCCACCGCATTACACTCCACGGCACAACCTTGGATTTGAATTGAAATGAACCGATGAAATTCTGGATAGAAATCAGGCTTACGATTAGGATGTGCCGAGGGGTTCGTGGACTTTGTGGGAGGCGGCCCGCGGCTACGACGCGATGGGCTTGGAGTGGTGGAGGAAGGCGGCGGAGCAGAGCACGGTGGTGACGACGGCGAAGAGGCCGAGCGCGAACATCAGCGACAGCCCGGCCACCGCCAGATCCAGCATCAGCTGCGCGCCGTGGAACACCGCCCCCAGCGACATCCTCTTCCCTTCCCTTCCCCGACCCCTCGCCTCGCCCGCGACGCGCTCTTCTCGGAGAAAGCCCGTGGCTATATCACGGCAACGGAGAGGCGGACAGAGCCAGAGGAGGAGGAGGAAGAGAAGCGGCGGGACACGCGGCGCGGCGGGGGCAGAAGGGGAGGCGGCGAGCCGACCACCTGGACGAGCGCTCGTGCCATCTGTGAACCGTGAGTCAGTGGCACAACGATCACATGGAAATCAGGAAATGTGATACTCCCTCCGTTCCACAATGTAGTGCTTCCTCTATCCCCGTGATTTAACTTTGATCGTAAATTTAACTACCAAGACCGATTGCGGCGGGAGCAAAAGTTATATCAGTGAATTTGTATTCGAAAGAAGTTTTTAATTATGTAATTTTTTCTCCCGCCGCAATTGGTCTCGTTCGTTAAATCTATGATCAAAGTTTGAGCTCGGGAAGCGCGGACGCACTATATTTTGAAATGGAGGGAGTATATTTTTTCGTAGTTTTTATTTTCCGTAGAAGTTTCGAAAATATAAGACACACATTTTTTTCTCTTAAAAATGTTTCTTTTTGGAAACACAGTATTGACCAGAAGTTGACATACACACATCACTATGAACACTTTCGAAAGATTGACTAGTAAACTTGAGATTAATAAAATTACGAAAGACACCTGGAGTTGAGAAGCATGTCATACCACCAGAGAAATACTCCTCTCTTCCTAAATATAAGATCTTTTAGAGATTTCAATATGGACTACATATAAAGTAAAATGAGTGAATCTATATTTTAAAATATGCCCGTATACATACGTATGTAGTTCGTATTTAAATATCTAAAAGGGATTATATTTAGAAACGAAGGGAGTAGTATCAAAAAGACTGAAATAAATCCGGTAAAATTCAAGCACTCGTGTCCTCACAAGTCAAAGACTTAAAAATGAGGAGTACTACCACTCGTCCCCCGCGTCGCCTCTCTAGCGACTCGGGCAGAGCCCTCGTCCGCGCTGCCGGGCCGCCCCCTCCCTCCCCTCGCCGTCGCCGAAGGAGTCCGCCGGGCTAAGCCCGGGCGGCGGACGACGACGACTGGGTCTTCCCCTTCCTCTTCCTCTCCTCCGACGACGACAGGAGGCGGTGGCGGATTTGGAGCCCGTGCGACGGCGGCTTCCCCTGGCGGTGGCTTGAGCTGGCGGTGCGGCGTGCGGCTGCTGCGCGGCGTCAGCGTGGCCGTGCCTTGCGGTGTGGTTGGGGCCCAGCGACCGCGCCCCCTCCCCATCCTTCGATGTGGCTCCGACCACATCTAACGGCGGAGGACTGTGCGTCGCGCGAGGCTGTGGCTTCCCGTCGGCTTCTCTGTTTGCTGACCATCTCACAGCGAGGCCCGGAGCGAGGTCTCCGATCTGGTCAGGCCCTCCCTTGCCTCTGGATCTGGTGATGTGGGCTCTGGACCGATGGGCCTGGTCATGCTCCTTTGGTGGTGATGTCGTCAGCGGCGGTGGGCTGTGGTTGCTGGGGCGGCGGCCCCGGGTTCGGTAGTGGCGGCTTTGGCCAGGGGGCGAAGCGCTTCTGGACGCGGCGGATCAAGGGGTCCCGTGGCTAGATTGGAGTCGGCCTCGGCAGGGGTGGTGGTTCGTGGGCGGCGGTCGGTGGTGGCAGGTGGTCGGCACATATCCGGGAGAAATCCTTGCTCCGGTCTTCACAGGAGCCGGCGCCGGCGGCGCCAGCGGGTGCCGCGGTCTTTCTTGGAAGCGTCGTCGTGGAGGTGCTCCACCTTCTCCCCACGGCTTGGGCTCCGGAGGGAAACCTCAGATCCGCTAGATCGGGCGATGGAGGCGTCTTCGCATCTTTCTCCTCCTTGGGGGCACCGTCTCGGAGCCGGCTAAGACTGAGAGTCTGGACGATGATGGCATCTTCGCCGTCGATGGCGGCATCTTCGCCGCGTGGTTTGCTGAGGCTGAGGCGGGGTGCTGGTTTCTGTTTGGCAACGACGATGGCGTTGAGAGGAGCTTGGGTCGCGGCGTGGTCTTCGGTAGTTGGTTCTTCCCGGTAGTGGTTGCTGGGTTGCTTTGAAGTCGAAGCTGCGTTGGAGCGTGTCCAATGGTGACGATGACAGACATTCGGTGGCCGTTTGCAGTGGGCATGGTCGGCACAAGTCCTGCATATTTTCCTTGTGTTGCTCATCATCAAAGTCGGAGATGTCGGTTGCTTGCACGTGTGTCCATCCGTTGGCATGTGCCGTTGTGTCTTGTTCCATGTCGGTGCCCAGGTTGACCGGTGGTGCCCATGTCATGTGGGTTGTGATGATCGGTTTTAGCCCAGTTTTCCGTCAATTAATCGGGCAATTCTCTTCTTCTTAATCAATGAAAATGGCAAGTCTTTTGCCTCGTTTAAGAAAAACAAGTCAAAGACTTCCTTCTTTCCAAGTGGTGGGAGGGTGCGCGGGATCGATATGTTTTTATAAGCCGGTTGCTGCTGATTGATTTGAAAGATGGTTGGCCCGAAATGAGGTCCTTATAGGTATCTGCCCATGTTCAATCACTGAAGTAATGAATCTAAACAAGAAAATGAAGTAGAAGTGACCTCCACGTCGTGGAGCAAAGAGATATATAAATATATTAGAAAATGAATCTTTTCTAATATATTTATATATCTCTTTGCTCAGTTTTCCCCTCGGTCAAAATAGTAAACCAAATCCAAAATTGAATATCTCAATTGAATGAAAGAGTTTCCAAATTAGGGAACATAGTGAATTAAAATAATTGAATGGGAGAGCTCGAAAAAGTGTTGACTCGGTCAAAATCGGTCGACGCAATTCTAAATTGAATACCTCAATTAATTGTGACGCCTTAAAAATCAGAAAGCATATTGTATGGTATAAAAGAATTGAATGTGAGAGCTTTGAGAAATTGTTAACCCGGTCAAAATTAGGTGACCCACTTTTAGTTGGAGACATCAAGTAAATGTGGGATCTTTAAAACTAGGGAGCTTAGTGTTATAGAGGATGATGATGATTAGGTATGCAAAGTTTGAGGCAAAGTGGATGGGTCTAGGTGACATTTGCCATACAAATTAAATTATGTGCAAAAGCTTTGTGATATTGCTGTGGTCAGATGGCTTGGCCATTTGGGCTGATTTTTGGTGTAGGGCGATATGACATGGTGATGCACATGCATGTAAATTTTGGTGGCAATAAGATGAGCCTAAATGGTACTTCATATACAACTTGACAATTCGTACATAAACTTTGGGAGGGGTCTGTGGTCATATGGTGTGGCTAATGAGGCTAAATTTTGGTGGAGGCTAGTCTTATATGTTGGATAAAATGCATGAAAGAATTGAGGTTTTTGGATGAGTGTAGCTAGTACTTCTTGTACAAAGTAAAACTCTGTACATAAACTTTGGGATGATGGTGTGCTCAAATGGTGTGATCAAAATTGATGAAAATGGAGTGCCAGTGATGTTTTGTCATTTTTAACCACCATAAAAATTTTGAGCTCAAGTGGGTGGATGCAAAATGTACTTCTTTCACATTTTGGCCAGGTGGATGCAAACTTTGGAAAAATTATGGAGGGAGCTATGGGGGTTGGGTCATGATCAAAATTTGTGGATAGGCATGTTATGAGTGGGTGTTGAGGTATGCAAAAATATGATCTTCATAAGATAAAGCTATAATGCACTTGCTTCACAAACTAACAAAGCTAGCAGAAACTCTTGTTGCCAAAGTTTCACTGTCTCGATGAAAGTGCCCTTTGGCCAGGCTACTTCGGGGATCTTGCTGATCATGGCCCCACCACAATCAGCAAGCTTGGAGACGTTGTTGTGCGGCTTAATACCGAACACCTTCAGCCACAGCCTACAGTGGGGCTCGACATGGAGAAAGGCTTCGCAGGATGTTATGAAGGAAGAGATGTGGAGAATAGAATTTGCGGAGATATGATGGAGTCAAGCCCATAGAAAACAGTAGACCCCTAATGAAGGGGGTGCAAATGGAAGCCCAGACCTGGGATGAGGTGGGAGATGAAGACAACCCATTGCCCATTTCAAGGCACAGGGATGGCGGAGGCTGAGTAGACCCATCAGCCTAGAGCACAGAGATGGGAGATCGGCATTTCACTGTTACGGGAAGACACCCATCAGCCTAGAGCTCAGTGATCATGCGGTGATGACGTTGGAGGGTAGCCACTGCCCCCTCATGTTGGCAGCCTCATATGACGGAGCAACATCACCCTTTTGCTTGGCGGCCATCTCTTGCGGTGGAGGAAGGAAGTGGGGAGGAGTGGGAGCGAAAAGCGGATCTCAAAAGCGCTTGAACCTGCAGAGGTTCTCGGCGAGGGAGCAAGGAATGAGAGCATGTGTAAATTTTGATTTAGTGCTTCCCTTTTTATAGATCGGTAAAAAACCAAGGGTTGCAATGATACATCCATTTTGCATCATGCTTTTATATTGATATTTATTGCATTATGGGATGTTATTACACATTATATCACAATACCTATGCCTTTTCTCTCTTATTTTATAAGGTTTACATGAAGAGGGAGAATGCCGACAGCTGGAATTCTGGACTGGAAAGGAGCAAATATTAGAGACTTATTCTGCACAACTCCAAAAGTCCTGAAACTTCACGGAGAATATTTTTGGAATATAAAAAAAATTATTGGGCGAAGAAAGCACCAGAGGGGGGCTACCTACCATCCACAAGGGTGGAGGGCACACCATACCCCCTGGGGGCACCCTCCGGTCTTGTGGGCCATCTGGCAGGCCCCCGACGCCCATCTTCTGCTATATGTTGTCTTTTGACCTGGAAAAATCAGAAGGAAGCTTTCGGGATGAAGCGCCGCCGTCTCAAGGTGGAACTTGGGCAGAACCAATCTAGGGCTCCGGCGGAGCTGTTCTGTCGGGGAAACTTCCCTTCGGGAGGGGGAGATTATCGCCATCGTCATCACCAACGATCCTCTCATCAAGAGGGGGTCAATATCCATCAACATCTTCACCAGCACCATCTCCTCTCAAACCCTAGTTCATCTCTTGTATCCGATCTTTGTCTCAAAACCTCAAATTGGTACATGTGGGTTGCTAGTAGTGTTGATTACTCCTTGTAGTTGATGCTAGTTGGTTTATTCGGTGGAAGATCATATTTTCAGATCCTTAATGATAATTAATACTCCTCTGATTATGAACATGAATATGCTTTGTGAGTATTTATGTTTGTTCCCGAGGACATGGAGAAGTCTTGTTATAAGTAATCATGTGAATTTGATATTCGTTTGATATTTTGATGAGATGTATGTTGTCTTTCCTCTAGTGGTTTTATGTGAACGTCGACTACATGCCACTTCACCATTGTTTGAGCCTAGGGGAAGGCATTGGGAAGTATAAGTAGATGATGGGTTGCTAGAGTGACAAGCTTAAACCCTAGTTTATGTGTTGCTTTGTAAGGGGCTGATTTGGATCCATATGTTTCATGCTATGGTTAGATTTATCTTAATTCTTCTTTCATAGTTAAGGATGCTTGCGAGAGAGGTTAATCATAAGTGAGAGGCTTGTCCAAGGAATGGCAGCACCCAAGCACCGGTCCACCCACATATCAAATTATCAAAGTAACAAAAACGCAAATCCTATGAGCATGATGAAAACTAACTTGACAACAATTCCCATGTGTCCTCGGGAGCGCTTTGTTTTATATAAGAGTTCGTCCAGGCTTGTCCTTTACTACAAAAAGGATTGGGCCACCTTGCTGCACCTTGTTTACTTTTGTTACTTGTTACCCGTTACGAATTATCTTATCACACAACTATTGTTACCGATAATTTCAGTGCTTGCAGAGAATACCTTGCTGAAAATCGCTTGTCATTTCCTTCTGCTCCTCGTTGGGTTCGACACGCTTACTTATCGAAAGGACTACGATATATACCCTATACTTGTGGGTCATCATGCAACACCGTATAGTAAAACACCATTTCCCGACACATCATGAAATGCGCGCAAGGATTAAGGCATTTTCGATGATGATATCGCTAAAAATCCAGAGCACGATCTCTTTGTTGATAAGACACACCAATGAAAAAGTCCTTGGGCCATGATATGCCTAGTAATAACTATTGATGAGACGATTCTACTCTGTGTTAAGAGGTGATGATTTGGTTTCTTGGCTGAAAGTTGTCAGGGTTTGACCCAGTCAATTGAGCCCACATGGTGGCAAGACTTCGCGGCTAAGCTAAAGGGGACTTCAGACCCGTTGAAAAATAAGTTATGCCAAAAATGGCTTGGCTAAAAGATATCCCTTATGGCCTGGAGCAAATCATTATATAAATAGATGGTTGTGATCAAAGAAAATGCTAAAGAAGACATCGGATATGAGTATATCCTCAGATTCAGGAGCCGATGTAGAAGGTGGAACTCGCCTATGAAGACGAAGACCAAGATAATAAAGTTATCCCGAGAAAGGAGCCAATTTCCTCGGCTTGAAGACTAGTTTAGGGGCTACTAACGGTGTCCTAGATTCTATTAGGGGGGTGCCCACCACGTCATCTTGTCGTTCATGGGTCGGGCCAAGGACCCACAGACAACTGAAGAATGGGCCACACATGCCTTGGTCGTCGGCGTAATCAAGATGGAGTTCACCTGAAAGATCGTGGATGTCGCCTAGAGGGGGGGGGGGTGAATAGGCGTTTTAAAATAATTACGGTTTAGGCTTGAACAAATGCGGAATAAACCTAACGGTTAATTTGTCAAGCACAAAACCTAAAACAACTAGGCTCACCTATGTGCACCAACAACTTACGCTAAGCAAGATAAGCAACTATGTGATAGCAAGATATATGACAAAGAACAATATGGCTATCACAAAGTAAAGTGCATAAGTAAAGGGCTCGGGTAAGAGATAACCGAGGCACGCGGAGACGATGATGTATCCCGAAGTTCACACCCTTGCGGATGCTAATCTCTGTTTGGAGCGGTGTGGAGGCACAATGCTCCCCAAGAAGCCACTAGGGCCACCGTAATCTCCTCACGCCCTCGCACAATGCAAGATGTCGTGATTCCACTAAGGGACCCTTGAGGGTGGTCACCGAACCCGTACAAATGGCAACCCTTGGGGGCGGTCACCGAACCCGTACACTATGGCAACCCTTGGGGGCGGTCACCGGTACCCGTCAAATTGCTCGGGGCGATCTCCACAACCTAATTGGAGACCCTGACGCTTGCCCGGAGCTTTACACCACAATGATTGAGCTCCGAACACCACCAACCGTCTAGGGCGCCCAAGCACCCAAGAGGAACAAGCTCAAGGGCACCAAGCACCCAAGAGTAATAAGCTTCTCAACTTGTAACTTCCACGTATCACGTGGAGAACTCAAACCGATGCACCAAATGCAATGGCAAGGTCACACGGAGTGCCCAAGTCCTTCTCTCGCAAATCCCACCAAAGCAACTAATGCTAGGGAGGAAAATGAGAGGAAGAACAAGAAGGAGAACACCAAGAACTCCAAGATCTAGATCCAAGGGGTTCCCCTCACATAGAGGAGAAAGTGATTGGTGGAAATGTGGATCTAGATCTCCTCTCTCTTTTCCCTCAAAAACTAGCAAGAATCCATGGAGGGATTGAGAGTTAGCAAGCTCGGAGAAGGTCAACAATGGGGGAAGTACACGAGCTCAAAGGATAAGGTTCAATGGGGAAGAAGACCCCCTTTTATAGGAGGGGGAAAATCCAACCGTTACCCCACTGAACATCCCTGCACAGAGCAGTACTACCGCTAGGGAAGGGCGGTACTACCGCTCCTACTGCCGCCCTTAGTGCCGCAAAACCCGACACGAAAAACTTCGTTCGAGAATCGAGGCGGAAGTAGCCCAGACGCACAGCGGTACTACGGCCAAAAATCCCAAGCGGTACTACCGTTCGGAGAGCGGTACTACCGCTTGGAGCGGTACTACCGCTCTGAGAGCGGTACTACCGCTGGGGAGCTTCGGTGGTACTACCGCTGTGGTCGCGGTACTACCGTTGGGGCCAACCTTATGCCTCAACCACGAAAACAAAGAATACTCCAAGGAAACCAGAACTGCCATAACTTCTGCAAATGAGCTCCGAATTGAGCAAACTCAAGCTTGTTGGATAGAGCAAGACGAGTAGCATCAAAACAGCGAAGAACCGGCATACCCTCCAACATTGAAAACATCATAGAAGATGCATGAGAACTCCGTTTTCGATGAACTCGAGCCTGTCATAAAAATGACCATAAGCTCCAAATCTCATAAGGAGAAGAACCAAACAAGAACCAAAAAGATGATGCAAGGATGCAATGGTTTGAGCTCTCTACGAACGATACGATCAAGCAACTCATCGAGAGCCCCCCTTGATAGTACGGCAATCAATCCTATAACCCGGTCTCCCACAACTACCGTGAGACCGGTAAAATAGAAAACCTATCAAGGGCAAACCTTTGCCTTGCACATGATCCACTTGAGCTAGATGATGACGATCTTGACTCCCTCAAGTTGGACCACCTTTCTTGATTGCATTGGCTCGAAGAAGACTAGTTGATTGCTCCCCCATACTCCACTATGGGTGAGCCACTCTTCTGCACATCTTCACAAGTCCATTGTCGCCACAATGGACGGCAAGCTTCAAGCATATGATCTCTTCGTGATGATTCAACTTGAGCTTGCACACCGCAACCTAACCCCACAAAGAACTCTCACGAAGACCATGGGTTAGTACACAAAGCGTAATTGACCATGCTTACCATACCATGGGATCGCTTGATCCCTCTCGGTACATCTTCTATGCTTTGTGTGTTGATCAACTTGATTCATTCTTTGACTTAGTCTTGATCAACCTTGAATCTTTCCAACTCTCTTCATTTGGATGATGTCTTGAAGGTAAACATGAATGATCACACAATCTTCTTCTTCAAGACATGCTTGCAATAAGCTCAACAATCATAAGACCAATCTTTGGATAATTCCATTAATAGCAACTTGGTCATCACAAACTCTCCTTGAAACCAACAAATGGACTCCAAGAAAAGCCTATGGACAAACCCTTCAAATATAACTCAAGGAAACCATTAGTCCATAGAGATTGTCATCAATTGACAAAACCAAACATGGGGGCACCGCATGTTCTTTCATCACCGAAGTCCTGGCATACACTTCAAGGCGTATTTGAATGTTAGCCAAGTTTATGCTTATATTGTAACCGACCATGTGTAAAACCCTAGATACCCTCAATGCCTATATACGCCGAGGGGTTTGTGAAGGAAATATGCCCTAGAGGCAATAATAAAGTTATTATTTATTTCCTTATTTCATGATAAATGTTTATTATTCATGCTAGAATTGTATTAACCGGAAACTTAGTACATGTGTGAATACATAGACAAAACATAATGTCCCTAGTATGCCTCTACTTGACTAGCTCGTTAGTCAAAGATGGTTAAGTTTCCTAACCATAGACATGTGTTGTTATTTGATGAATGAGATCACATCATTAGGAGAATGATGTGATGGACATGACCCATCCGTTAGCTTAGCACTATGATCGTAACAGTTTCATTGCTACTGCTTTCTTCATGACTTATACACGTTCCTCAGACTATGAGATTATGCAACTCCCAAATACCGGAGGAACACCTTGTGTGCTATCAAACGTCACAACGTAAATGGGTGATTATAAAGATGCTCTACAGGTGTCTCTGAAGATGTTTGTTGGGTTGGCATAGATCAACATTAGGATTTATCACTCCGTGTTTCGAAGAGGTATCTCTGGGCCCTCTCGGTAATGCTCATCACTATAAGCCTTGCAAGAAATGTGACTAATGAGTTAGTTGTGGGATGAAGTATTACAGAACGAGTAAAGAGACTTGCCGGTAACGAGATTAAACAAGGTATGATGATACCGACGATCGAATCTTGGGCAAGTAACATACCGATGACAAAGGGAACAACGTATGTTGTTATGCGGTACCAATAAAGATCTTCATAGAATATGTAGGAGCCAATATGAGCATCTAGGTTCCGCTATTGGTTATTGACCGGAGATGTGTCTCGGTCATGTCTACGTAGTTCTCGAACCCGTAGGGTCCGCATGCTTAACGTTCGATGATGATATGTATTATGAGTTATGTGTTTTTGACGACCGAAGTTTGTTCGGAGTCCCGGGTGAGATCATGGATGTGACGGGGAGTCTCAAAATGGTCGAGACATAAAGGTTGATATATTGGACCATGTTATTCAGACACTGGAAGAGTTCCGGGAAGTTTTGGGTAAAACCGAAGTGCTGGAGGGGTTAACTAATGAGCCACCATGGGCCTTAGTGGAGAGAGAGGAGGGCCGCAGGAGGGCTGGACGCTCCCCCTTGAGTCCTAATTGTACAAGGAAAGGGGGGCGCCCCCCCTTTCCTACTCCCTCTCCCTCTCCTTTAATTCCCCCTCTCTTCCTTGGAGGGGAATCCTACTAGGACTAGGAAGTCCTAGTAGGACTCCTCTTTGGGCGCGCCCCTACGGCCGGCCAGCCTCCCTCCCTCCTTTATATACGGGGGCAGGGGGCACCCTAGAACACACAAGTTTCTTTTAACCGTGTGCGGTGCCCCCTCCACAGTTACACACCTCGACCATACTATCGTAGTGCTTAGGCGAAGCCCTGCGCTGGTAACATCATCATCACCGTTGCCACGCCGTCGTGCCGACGAAACTCACCCTCGTCCTCAACTGGATCAAGAGCATGAGGGACGTCATCGAGCTGAACGTGTGCTGAACGCTGAGGTGTCGCACGTTCGGTAATTGGATCGGTTGGATCGCGAAGAAGTTCAACTATATCAACCGCGTTATTGTAATGCTTCCGCTTTCGATCTACGAGGGTACGTGGACACTCTCTCCCCTCTCGTTGCTATGCATCACCTCGATAGATCTTGCGTGATTGTAGGATTTTTTTTTGAAATTACCGTGTTCCCCAACAGTTTGGTCTGTAGAGGCATGATTTCGAGGTTTGGAAGTTAGAAATCATGCATACGATCTCAAGGTAGATCATCATGTACTTTGTACCCCATCCACATGAAGGAAATATGCCCTAGAGGCAATAATAAAGTTATTATTTATTTCCTTATTTCATGATAAATGTTTATTATTCATGCTAGAATTGTATTAACCGGAAACATGATACATGTGTGAATACATAGACAAACATATAGTCACTAGTATGCCTCTACTTGACTAGCTCATTAATCAAAGATGGTTTTGTTTCCTAACCATAGACATGTGTTGTCATTTGATTAATGAGGTCACATCATTAGGAGAATGATGTGATTGACATGACCCATTCCGTTAGCCTAGCACTTGATCGTTTAGTATGTTGCTATTGCTTTCTTCATGACTTATACATGTTCCTGTAACTATGAGATTATGCAACTCCCGTTTGCCGGAGGAACACTTTGGGTGCTACCAAACGTCACAACGTAACTGGGTGATTATAAAGGAGTACTACATGTGTCTCCAAAGGTACATGTTGGGTTGGCGTATTTCGAGATTAGGTTTTGTCACTCCGATTGTCGGAGAGGTATCTTTGGGCCCTCTCGGTAATGCACATCACTATAAGCCTTCCAAGAAATGTAGCTAATGAGTTAGTTACGGAATGATGCATTACGTAACGAGTAAAGGGACTTGCCAGTAACGAGATTGAACTAGGTATTGGATACCGACGATCGAATCTCGGGCAAGTAACATACCGATGACAAAGGGAACAACGTATGTTGTTATGCGGTTTGACCGATAAATATCTTCGTAGAATATGTAGGAGCCAATATGAGCATCCAGGTTCCGCTATTGGTTATTGACCGAGAATAGTTCTAGGTCATGTCTACATAGTTCTCGAACCCATAGGGTCCGCACGCTTAAGGTTTCGATGACAGTTATATTATGAGTTTATGAGTTTTGATGTACCGAAGGAGTTCGAAGTCCCGGATGAGATCGGGAACATGACGAGGAGTCTCGAAATGGTCGAGACGTAAAGATCGATATATTGGACGACTATATTCGGAGTTCGGAAAGGTTCCGAGTGATTCGGGTATTTTTCGGAGTACCGGAGAGTTACGGGAATTCGCCGGGGAGTATATGGGCCTTATTGGGCCATACGGGAATAGAGGAGAGAGACCAAAAGGAAGGAGGCCTGCGCCCCCCCTCTGGTCCGAATTGGACAAGGGGTGCGGCCCCCCTTTCCTTCCTCCTCTCCCCCTCTTTCCCCCTTTCTCCTACTCCAACAAGGAAGGAGGGAGTCCTACTCCCGGTGGGAGTAGGACTCCCCTTGGCGCGCCCCTCCTAGGCCGGCCGCCCCCTCCCCCTTGATCCTTTATATACGGGGGCAGGGGGGCACCTCTAGGAAGAACACACAAGTTGATCTACGGATCGTTCCTTAGCCGTGTGCGGTGCCCCCCTCCACCATATTCCACCTCGGTCATATCATCGCGGAGTTTAGGCGAAGCCCTGCGCCGGTAGAGCATCATCATCGTCACCACGCCGTCGTGCTGACATGACTCATCCCCGACACTTTGCTGGATCAGAGTCCGGGGATCGTCATCGAGCTGAACGTGTGCTGAACTCGGAGGTGCCGTACGTTCGGTACTTGGATCGGTCGGATCGTGAAGACGTACGACTACATCAACCGCGTTGTCATAACGCTTCCGCTTACGTTCTACGAGGGTAGGTGGACTACACTCTCCCCTCTCGTTGCTATGCCATCACCATGATCTTGCGTGTGCGTAGGAATTTTTTTTGAAATTACTACGTTCCCCAACAGTGGCATCCGAGCCTAGGTTTTATGCATTGATGTTATATGCACGAGTAGAACACAAGTGAGTTGTGGGCGATACAAGTCATACTGCTTACCAGCATGTCATACTTTGGTTCAGCGGTATTGTTGGATGAAGCGGCCCGGACCGACATTACGCGTACGCTTACGCGAGACTGGTTTTACCGCCGTGCTTTGCACATAGGTGACTAGCGGGTGTCTGTTTCTCCAACTTTAGTTGAACCGAGTGTGGCTATGCCCGGTCCTTACGAAGGTTAAAACAACACTAACTTGACGAACTATCATTGTGGTTTTGATGCGTAGGTAAGAACGGTTCTTGCTCAGCCCGTAGCAACCACGTAAAATTTGCAACAACAAAGTAGAGGACGTCTAACTTGTTTTTGCAGGGCATGTTGTGATGTGATATGGTCAAGACGTGATGAGATATAAGTTGTTGTATGATATGATCATGTTTTGTTGAAGTTATCGACAACTGGCAGAAGCCCTATGGTTGTCTCTTTGTTGCATAAGATGCAAGTGCCAAATAATTGCTTTACTTTATCACTATTCGATAGAAATAGTTGCAAGAGCAATAGTTGGCGAGACGACCATGTGACGACACATTGATATAGATCAAGATGATGAAGATCATGGTGTCGTGCCGGTAACGATAGAGATCATGACAGTACTTTGGAGATGGAGATCAAAAGGCGCAAGATGATCATGGCCATATCATGTCACATATTTTGATTGCATATGATGTTTATCTGTTATACATCTTATTCTATTTTGTTTGACGGTAGCATTATGTAACGCCCCGGATCCGATGCGCCAGGTGTCTGCTAGTTATTCGCCGTCATTGCCATGTCATTTGCTTGCGTGTTGCATTTTATCATGTCATCATGTGCATTTCATTTTGCATACGTGTTCGTCTCATGCATCCGAGCCTTTTCCCCGTTGTCCATTTTGCAATCCGGCGCCCCTATGTCCTCCGGCGTTCCCCTTCCGTCTCTCGTTGTGAGTGGGTGTTAAACATTCTCGGAATGACCCGAGTCTTGCCAAGCGGCCTTGGTATAGCACCGGTAGACCGCTTGTCAAGTTTCGTGCCATTTGGAGGTCGTTTGATACTCCAACGGTTAACCGGGTAACCGCAAACCCCCCATTTCTCTTTGTAGCCCAACACCCTTCCAAAGTGGCCCAAAACCCATCAAACTCCCCTCCATGCTCTCGGTCGTTCGATCACGATCGCGTGGCTGAAAACCGCTCCTCATTTGGACTCTCCTAGCTCCCTCTACCTATATATATGTGTCCCTCCCGAATTTTTCGCGCAGTCCAACCCTAGCCCTCTCCCTCTCAGCCGCCGGACGCGTCCGCCGCCCCGCAGCCACGTCGCTTCGACCAATCGGGCGCCGCCACGTCGTCACCAGCGCCGCGTCCCCCTGCCTCTCGCGCTGCCGCGGCCCGCCCAGGCCGGGGCGAGCCCGCGGAGCCCATCGGGGCCCGCCCGCACCCGCGCGCCCCTCCGCCGTTCGCCACCGCGGCCCCGCGCCGCCGCCCGCCGCCGTCCGCTGCCCGGTCGCCGGGATCCCGCCGCGCCTGTCTCCGCCGCCGTGGCCGCCGCCTCCGCCGCCCGGAGTTCGCCGCCCGGTCG
>NC_041389.1:445780965-445832208 GCF_002162155.2 Triticum dicoccoides | reverse complement strand
TCGGCCTCGCCCTCCGCGCGCCGCCCCGTGCTCCCTCTGCTCTCGCCCTCGCCATCGCGCTCGCCCCATCGCCCGGGAGTTCCTCCGCCGCCGCTCGCCGGAGCTCCAGCTCCCCCCGCCTCCTCGCACCGGCCGGCGACCCAGCGCCGCCACCGACGACCGCGCCCGGCCAGGCAAGGCCGCTCCTCTCCCCTTCTCCCTCCTGCTTCCTCTCCCTCGCTCTCACCGGATCTCTATCTTCTTCCAAGGTTCGCCGGAGTTCGCCACCTCGCCGGAGAAGAAGGTGGATGAGATCCACCGGGATCTCGTCCAAATGCCGTCCCCATCCCGGATCCCTCCGTCCCGGAACGCCTCCGTCCCGGGTTGACTTTTCCCGGAGGTAAAAATGCCTAAGTCCCCGAATCTGTGTAATTTTCATGCCATGTTTGTTATGCCGTATCTCTGTATCCGTAGCTCCGTTTTGTGCGTGTAATATGTCAAATTGTTTGTCTCAATGAGTACACCATTTCATTCCATTGCATCATGTTCATTTTAGGTCATATTGATGCCTGAATCTTTGTTGTAAGAGTGCTTCATGATGTTTTCTGCTGCCTGTTAACAGAACGAGCTCATTTGTCATTTTTGCCATGATTGATGTGTGCATCCTATGAGGTTGATGTCTACATGTGTTTTGAACTATGCCATGTCTTCTTTACAGAGGTGCTTACCATGTATTTTTGTGATCAATGTGGTGACTCGCACAAGCATGCAAACTAGGCATCGTGATGTTGCTGTTTTGGTCCCTGTTCTGCTGTTATTTTGATGCCGTGTAAACATGTTGCTACAGAGTGATCCATGCATATTTTGAGATATTTCAGTAAGGGTGTTTTGAACATATGGTTGTGCTCTATACATTTATGCCCTTGTTTGCATTTATGGAGTAGTCTAGCATGTCATTTTCGTGCTCTACTTTTGCTTCAAAATGTTTCCTGGCAGATTGTTTACATGTTATTCAATTTGGATAAGGTTGTTGTAGTTGATCCTTGCATGTTATGGACTTGTTCTTGCCTTGGTTTGTTTCACAAACATGTCTTCTTAATGATGCTATGCTTATCTTGTCATGCAATGACTTGTGGTGAGTGAATCGAGCTTGTTAAGTAGTGTACATGATGTTGCTGTTTTGCTAGGCTGAATCTGTTATTTCGCGATGCTATGTAAACCTGTTGCTACTAATCATTATATGCATAATCGGAAGATGTACACTAAACATGTTTTGTTCTACATGTCATCCTCTAACCATCCATGCCCCTGGTAGCATTTATAGCCTGCTGTAGCTTGTTCATATCTTGCTCCAAAGTTGCTTCATAATGTTGCTGTCAGCTTGTTAACATTAAGTTCAGTTGTTGCCATGTGTTTTCCTAGTGTTCCATGCACCCTATGAGCTTGCTATTGCCATGCTTAGCTTCACAGACATGTCTTCTTACTGTTGGTTGCCTTGCCATGCAATGTATTGCTCTGTAGTGAGTTGCACAAGCTCACCAACATGCTTTCATAATTCTGTTTCTGCCATGTATGAATCTGTATTATAACTTGCTATGTTTACATGGGTGCCATCATATTTTCTGATCCTTTTTGGCTTATTATCACCAAGGGACTTTTGATCTATGCTTTGAGTAGAACCATGACATGCCTTTGTTTGCCATTATAAGCTCCTGTAACATGTTGTTTGGTAGCTCTAAACATTGCAACCTGATGTTATTTTCTGCAAAGTCTGAACTGTTATTACTTGCAATCTTATCATGTGTGTTTGAGCATGTTCTAGTGATTTCTGGAGTTAGCTCAGTGTTCATATTTTGTTATGCTTTACCTGTACATCATGCCCATGTCTTTTGTTTTCATGTTGTGGTACTGTAGCTTGTTGTTTTGATGCTTGCAATATGCCTAGTTGCTGTTTTGGACAGCTTGTCCTTTAAACTTGTATAGTGTGCATGTGTTGAACCGTTGTTCCGTTCTGAGTGTGCTCTATATGAAACTTGCTTGTTTTTGCATGTGGTTTCATATTATCATGTTGCATCCTTGTTTTGAGGCATTTTCTTGATGTTTGGGTGCATTTTGCATCAATGCGATGTTTAACTTGTTTTGCTCGTATCTTCTAGGCCGTAGCTCCAAATCTAGTGAACTTCATATGTAACTTGACTAGAATCTCGTGTAGATCATCTTTGTGCATCTTAACTTGCTGTTTAACAACTTGAACATAAGGTTTATTCAGATCTGGACCAATTTCGAAATATGCATAAGAGGACTTACCGGAATACTTATATGTTGTTTCCGGCCTCATTTAAACTTGCCTTGATGTGTTGCTCTTGTTTGCATCATCTCTTGCCATGAGTAGCCTCATCTAGGTTGGTCATGCATCATGCTTGTTGTGCATCATGTCATGTTCATGTGTGGTGTGTTTACCATATTGCGTGCTTCTTCTTGTTAGTTCCTGTTTCCGTTGCGATCATGAGGATTCGTTCGTCTACGCTTGGTTCATCTTCGTGGCTTCATCCGTTCGTCTTCTTCATGGACTCGTTCTTCTTCCTAGCGGGATTTCAGGCAAGATGACCGCTATCCTGGATCTCACTACTATCATTGCTATGCTAGTTGCTTCGTTCTATCGCTATGCTGCGTTACCTATCTTTTGCTCATCAAGCCTCCCATATTGCCATGAACCTCTAACCTTTGACACCCTTCCTAGCAAACCGTTGCTTGGCTATGATACCGCTTTTGCTCAGCCCCTCTTATAGCGTTGCTAGTTGCAGGTGAAGTTGAAGATTGCTCCATGGTGGACAGGATTTTGGTTGGGATATCACAATATCTCTTATATTATTAATGCATCTATATACTTGGTAAAGGGTGGAAGACTCGGCCTTTTGCCTGGTGTTTTTTTCCACTCTTGCCGCCCTAGTTTCTGTCATACCGGTGTTATGTTCCCGGATTTTGCGTTCCTTACGCGGTCGGGTGATTTATGGGACCCCCTCGACAGTTCGCTTTGAATAAAACTCCTCCAGCAAGGCCCAACCTTGGTTTTACCATTTGCCTCACCACCACCTATCCTTTCCCTTGGGTCGGCCAACCCGAGGGTCATCTTTATTTTAGCCCCCTGGGCCAGTGCTTGTCTAAGTGTTGGTCCGAACTGAGCTGCCTGCGGGGCCACCTCGGGGCAACTTGAGGGTTGGTTTTACTCGTAGCTAGTCTCATCCGGTGTTGCCCTGAGAACGAGATATGCGCAGCTCCTATCGGGATTGTCGGCGCATCGGGCGGTCTTGCTGGTCTTGTTTTACCATTGTCGAAATGTCTTGTAAACCGGGATTCCGAGTCTGATCGGGTCTTCCTGGGAGAAGGTCTATTCCTTCGTTGATCGCGAGAGCTTGTCATGGGCTAAGTTGGGACACCCCTGCAGGGTATAATCTTTTGAAAGTCGTGCCTGCGATTATAGGCAGATGGGAATTTGTTAATGTCCGGTTGTAGATAACTTGACACCAGATCCGAATTAAAACGCATCAACCGCGTGTGTAGCCGTGATGGTCTCTTTTCGGCGGAGTCCGGGAAGTGAACACGGTTTCTGGGTTATGTTTAACGTAAGTAGGAGTTCAGGATCACTTCTTGATCATTGCTAGCTTCACGACCGTTCCGCTTGCTCTCTTCTCGCTCTTATTTGTGTATGTTAGCCACCATATATGCTTAGTCGCTGCTGCAACCTCACCACTTTACCCCTTCCTTTCCCTTTAAGCTTTGCTAGTCTTGATACCCATAGTAACGGGATTGCTGAGTCCTCGTGGCTCACAGATTACTACAACAACAGTTGCAGGTACAGGTTGTGCGATGATCATGACGCGAGAGCGATGCTTGCTTGCATTGAGTTCTTCTTCTGCTTCTTCGATCAGGGGATAGGTTCCAGGTCGGCAGCCTGGGCTAGCAGGGTGGATGTCGTTTGAGTTTCTGTTTGTGTTTCATCCGTAGTCGGATGATGCTCTGATGTATTGTGATGTTGTATTCGTGTGGCATTGTATGCCTTATGTATGTATCCCCATCTATTATGTAATGTTGATGTAATGATATCCACCTTGTAAAAGCGTTTCAATATGCGGGTCTATTCTTGGTGGGACCTTCGAGTTCTTTTTGGATAGGGTCGCATATTGGGCGTGACACATTATAAGATGATCTCTCACTAATTATCAAGAAGTGTTCTCCCTGAGTATGCACCGTTGCGAAAGTTCTTCGTGCTGAGACACCATGTGATGATCGGGTGTGATAGGCTCTACGTTCAAATACAACGGGTGCAAAACAGTTGCGCACGCGGAATACTCAGGTTAAACTTGACGAGCCTAGCATATACAGATATGGCCTCGGAACACAGAGACCGAAAGGTCAAGCGTGAATCATATAGTAGATATGATCAACATAGTGATGTTCACCGTTGAAACTACTCCATCTCACGTGATGATCGGACATGGTGTAGTTGATATGGATCACGTAATCAGTTAGAGGATTAGAGGGATGTCTATCTAAGTGGGAGTTCTTAAGTAATATGATTAATTGAACTTTAATTTATCATGAACTTAGTCCTGGTAGTATTTTGCAAATTATGTTGTAGATCAATAGCTTGCGTTGTTGCTTTCATATGTTTATTTTGCAATGTTCCTAGAGAAAATTGTGTTGAAAGATGTTAGTAGCAACGATGCGGATTGGATCCATGATCTGAGGTTTATCCTCATTGCTGCACAGAAGAATTATGTCCTTAATGTACCGCTAGGTGACAGACCTATTGCAAGAGCAAATGCAGACGTTATGAACGTTTGGCTAGCTCAATATGATGACTACTTGATAGTTTTGTGCACCATGCTTAACGGCTTAGAATCGGGACTTCAAAGATGTTTTGAATGTCATGGACCATATGAGATGTTCCAGGAGTTGAAGTTAATATTTCAAGCAAATACCCGAGTTGAGAGACATGAAGTCTCCAACAAGTTCTATGGCTAAAAGATGGAGGAGAATCGCTCAACTAGTGAGCATGTGCTCAGATTGTCTGGGTACTACAATCGCTTGAATCAAGTGGGAGTTAATCTTCCAGATAAGATAGTGATTGACAGAATTCTCTAGTCACCATCACCAAGTTAGTAGAACTTTGTGATGAACTATAGTATGCAAGGGATGACGAAAATGATTCCCGAGCTCTTCGTGATGTTGAAATCGATGAAGGTAGAAATCAAGAAAGAGCATCAAGTGTTGATGATTGAAAAGACCACTAGTTTCAAGAAAAGGGCAAAGGGATAGAAAGGGAACTTCAAGTAGAATGACAAGCAAGTTGTCACTCCCACGAAGAAGCCCAAAGCTGAACCAAAGCCTGAAACTGAGTGCTTACACTGCAAAGGAAATGGTCACTGGAAACGGAAATACCCTGAATATTTGGTGGATAAGAAGGATGGCAAACTAAACAAGGGTATATTTGATATACAGATTATTGATGTGTACCTAACTAGTGTTTATAGTAACCCCTGAGTATTTGATACTTGTTCGGTTGCTAAGATTAGTAACTCGAAACAGGAGTTACAGAATAAACAGAAACTAGTTGAGGGTGAAGTGACGATGTGTGTTGGAAGTGGTTCCAAGATTGATATAATCATCATCGCACACTCCTTTCGGGATTAGTGTTGAACCTAAATAAATGTTATTTGGCGTTTGCGTTGAGCATGAATATGATTTGATCATGTTTATTGCAATACGGTTATTCATTTATAATCAGAGAATAATTGTTGTTCTGTTTAAATGAATAAAACCTTTGATGGTCATACACCCAATGAAAATAGTTTGTTGGATCTCGATTGTAGTGATACACATATTCATAATATTGATGCCAAAAGATGCAAAGTTGATAATGATAGTGCAACTTATTTGTGGCACTACCATTTGGGTCATATCGGTGTAAAGCGCATGAAGAAACTCCATAAAGATGGATTTTCGGAATCACTTGGTTATGATTCATTTGATGCTTGCGAACCGTGCCTTTTGGGCAAGATGACTAAAACTCCGCTCTCCGGAACAATGGAACGAGCTACTGACTTATTGGAAACAATACATACCAATGTATGCGGTCCAATGAGTGTTGATGCTCGTGGCAAGTATCGTTATTTTCTAACCTTTACAGATGATTTGAGCAGATATGGGTATATCTACTTGATGAAACATAAGTCTGAAATAGTTGAAAAGTTCAAAGAATTTCAGAGTAAAGTGGAAAAATCATCGTAACAAGAAAAATAAAGTTTCTACGATCTGATCATGGAGACGAATATTTGAGTTACGAGTTTGGTCTTCAATTAAAACAATGTGGAATAGTTTCACAGCTCACGCCACCTGGAACACCACAACGTTATGGTGTGTCCGAACGTCGTAATCGTACTTTACTAGATATGGTGCGATCTATGATGTCTCTTATCAGTTTACCACTATCGTTTTGGGGTTATGCATTAGAGACAGCTGCATTCACGTTTAATAGGGCACCATCTAAATCCGTTGAGACGACACCGTATGAACTATGGTTTAGCAGTAAACCTAAGCTGTCGTTTCTTAAAGTTTGGAGTTGCGATGCTTATATGAAAAAGGTTTTCAACCTTATAAGCTCGAACCCAAATCGGAGAAGTGCGTCTTCATAGAATACCCAAAGGTAACTATTGGGTACACCTTCTATCACAGATCCAAAGGCAAGTTATTTCGTTGCTAAGATGGATCCTTTCTAGAGAAAAAGTTTCTCTCGAAAGAAGTGAGTGGGAGGAAAGTAGAACTTGATGAGGTAATTGTACCTTCTTCCTTATTGGAAAGTAGTTCATCACAGAAATCAGTTCTAGTGATTCCTACACCAATTAGTGAGGAAGTTAATGATGATGATCATGAAACTTCAGATCAAGTTGCTACCAAACCTCGTAGGTCTTCCAGAGTAAGATCCGCACCAGAGTGGTATGGTAATCATGTTCTGGAAGTCATGTTACTAGACCATGATGAACCTATGAACTATGAGGAAGCGATGATGAGCCTAGATTCCGTGAAATGGCATGAGGCCATAAAATCTGAGATATGATCCATGTATGAGAACAAAGTATGGACTTTGATTGACTTGCTCAATGATCAGCAAGCCATGTTAAATAAATGGATCTTCAAGAGGAAGACAGACACTGATAGTAGTGTTACTATCTACTAAGCTCGACTTGTTGCGAAAGGTTTTCAACAAGTTCAAGGTGTTGAATACGATGAGATTTTCTCACTCGTATCGATGCTTAAGTCTGTCTGAATCATGTTAGCAATTGCCACATTTTATGAAATCTGGCAAATGGATGTCAAAACTGCATTCCTTAATGGTTTTCTTAAAGGAGAGTTGTATATGATACAACCAGAAGTTTTTGTTGATCCGAAAGGTGCTAACAAAATGTGCAAGCTCCAGCGATTCATCAATGGACTGGTGCAAGCATCTCAGAGTTGGAATATACGCTTTGATAAGTTGATCAAAGCATATAGTTTTGTACAGACTTACGGTGAAGCCTGTATTTACAAGAAAGTGAGTGGGAGCACTACAACATTTCTGATAAGTATATGTGAATGACATATTGTTGATCGGAAATAATGTAGAATTATTCTGCAAAGCATAAAGGAGTGTTTGAAAGGATTTCTTTCAAAGAAAGACCTCGGTGAAGCTGCTTACACATTGAGCATCAAGATCTATATAGATAGATCAAGACGCTTGATAAGTTTTTCAATGAGTACATACCTTGATAATTTTTTTGAAGTAGTTCAAAATGGAACATTCAAAGAAAGAGTTCTTGCCTGTGTTGCAAGGTATGAAATTGAGTAAGAATCAAATCCCGACCACAGCAGAAAATAGAAAGACAATGAAAGTCATTCCCTATGCATCAGCCATAGGTTCTATAAAAGTATGCCATGCTATGGACCAGAACTATTGTATACTCTGCCCTGGTTTGGCAAGGGAGTACAATAGTGATCTAAGAGTAGATCACTGGACATTGGTCAAAATTATCCTTAGTGGAATAAGGAGATGTTTCTCGATTATGGAGGTGATAAAAGAGTTCGTCGTAAAAGTTACATCGATGCAAACTTTTACATTGATCCAGATGACTCTAAGTCTCAATCTGGATACATATTGAAAGTGGAAGCAATTAGCTAGAGTAGCTCCATGCAAAGCATTGTAGACATAGAATATTTGCAAAATACATACGGCTCTGTAATATGACAGACCCGTTGACTAAACCTCTCTCACGAGCAAAACATGATCATACCTTAGTACTCTTTGGGTGTTAATCACATAGCGATGTGAACTAGATTATTGACTCTAGTAAACCTTTTGGGTGTTGATCACATGATGATGTGAACTATGGGTATTAATCACATGGAGATGTGAATATTGGTGTTAAATCACATAGCGATGTGAACTAGATTATTGACTCTAGTGCAAGTGGGAGACTGAAGGAAATATGCCCTAGAGGCAATAATAAAGTTATTATTTATTTCCTTATTTCATGATAAATGTTTATTATTCATGCTAGAATTGTATTAACCGGAAACATGATACATGTGTGAATACATAGACAAACATATAGTCACTAGTATGCCTCTACTTGACTAGCTCATTAATCAAAGATGGTTTTGTTTCCTAACCATAGACATGTGTTTTCATTTGATTAATGAGGTCACATCATTAGGAGAATGATGTGATTGACATGACCCATTCCGTTAGACTAGCACTTGATCATTTAGTATGTTGCTATTGCTTTCTTCATGACTTATACATGTTCCTGTAACTATGAGATTATGCAACTCCCGTTTGCCGGAGGAACACTTTGGGTGCTACCAAACGTCACAACGTAACTGGGTGATTATAAAGGAGTACTACAGGTGTCTCCAAAGGTACATGTTGGGTTGGCGTATTTCGAGATTAGGTTTTGTCACTCCGATTGTCGGAGAGGTATCTTTGGGCCCCCTCGGTAATGCACATCACTATAAGCCTTGCAAGCAATGTAGCTAATGAGTTAGTTACGGAATGATACATTACGTAACGAGTAAAGGGACTTGCCAGTAACGAGATTGAACTAGGTATTGGATACCGACGATCGAATCTCCGGCAAGTAACATACCGATGACAAAGGGAACAACGTATGTTGTTATGCGGTTTGACCGATAAAGATCTTCGTAGAATATGTAGGAGCCAATATGAGCATCCAGGTTCCGCTATTGGTTATTGACCGAGAATAGTTCTAGGTCATGTCTACATAGTTCTCGAACCCGTAGGGTCCGCACGCTTAAGGTTTCGATGACAGTTATATTATGAGTTTATGAGTTTTGATGTACCGAAGGAGTTCGGAGTCCCGGATGAGATCGGGGACATGACGAGGAGTCTCGAAATGGTCGAGACATAAAGATCGATATATTGGACGACTATATTCGGAGTTCGGAAAGGTTCCGAGTGATTCGGGTATTTTTCGAAGTACCGAAGAGTTACGGGAATTCGCCGGGGAGTATATGGGCCTTATTGGGCCATACGGGAATAGAGGAGAGAGACCAAAAGGAAGGAGGCCTGCGCCCCCCCTCTGGTCCGAATTGGACAAGGGGTGCGGCCCCCCTTTCCTTCCTCCTCTCCCCCTCTTTCCCCCTTTCTCCTACTCCAACAAGGAAGGAGGGAGTCCTACTCCCGGTGGGAGTAGGACTCCCCTTGGCGCACCCCTCCTAGGCCGGCCGCCCCCTCCCCCCTTGCTCCTTTATATACGGGGGCATGGGGGCACCTCTAGGAAGAACACACAAGTTGATCTACGGATCTTTCCTTAGCCGTGTGCGGTGCCCCCCTTCACCATATTCCACCTCGGTCATATCGTCGCGGAGTTTAGGCGAAGCCCTGCGCCGGTAGAGCATTATCATCGTCACCACGCCGTCGTGCTGACAGGACTCATCCCCGACACTTTGCTGGATCGGAGTCCGGGGATCGTCATCGAGCTGAACGTGTGCTGAACTCGGAGGTGCCGTACGTTCGGTACTTGGATCGGTCGGATCGTGAAGACGTACGACTACATCAACCGCGTTGTCATAACGCTTCCGCTTACGGTCTACGAGGGTACGTGGACTACACTCTCCCCTCTCGTTGCTATGCCATCACCATGATCTTGCGTGTGCGTAGGATTTTTTTTGAAATTACTACGTTCCCCAACAGTGGCATCCGAGCCTAGGTTTTATGCGTTGATGTTATATGCACGAGTAGAACACAAGTGAGTTGTGGGCGATACAAGTCATACTGCTTACCAGCATGTCATACTTTGGTTCAGCGGTATTGTTGGATGAAGCGGCCCGGACCGACATTACGCGTACGCTTACGCGAGACTGGTTTTACTGCCGTGCTTTGCACACAGGTGACTAGCGGGTGTCTGTTTCTCCAACTTTAGTTGAACCGAGTGTGGCTACGCCCGGTCCTTGCGAAGGTTAAAACAGCACTAACTTGACGAACTATCATTGTGGTTTTGATGCGTAGGTAAGAACGGTTCTTGCTCAGCCCGTAGCAGCCACGTAAAATTTGCAACAACAAAGTAGAGGACGTCTAACTTGTTTTTGCAGGGCATGTTGTGATGTGATATGGTCAAGACGTGATGAGATATAAGTTGTTGTATGGGATGATCATGTTTTGTTGAAGTTATTGGCAACTGGCAGAAGCCCTATGGTTGTCTCTTTGTTGCATAAGATGCAAGTGCAAAATAATTGCTTTACTTTATCGCTATGCGATAGCAATAGTTGCAAGAGCAATAGTTGGCGAGACGACCATGTGACGACACATTGATATAGATCAAGATGATGAAGATCATGGTGTCGTGCCGGTAACGATAGAGATCATGATAGTACTTTGGAGATGGAGATAAAAAGGCGCAAGATGATCATGGCCATATCATGTCACATATTTTGATTGCATATGATGTATATCTGTTATACATCTTATTCTATTTTGTTTGACGGTAGCATTATGTAATGCCCCGGATCCGATGCACCAGGTGTCCGCCAGTTATTCGCCGTCATTGCCATGTCATTTGCTTGCGTGTTGCATTTTATCATGCCATCATGTGCATTTCATTTTGCATACATGTTCGTCTCATGCATCCGAGCCTTTTCCCCGTTGTCCGTTTTGCAATCCGGCGCCCCTATGTCCTCCGGCGTCCCCCTTCCGTCTCTCATTGTGAGTGGGTGTTAAACATTCTCGGAATGACCCGAGTCTTGCCAAGCGGCCTTGGTATAGCACCGGTAGACCACCTGTCAAGTTTCGTTCCATTTGGAGGTCGTTTGATACTCCAACGGTTAACCGGGTAACCGCAAACCCCCCATTTCTCTTTGCAGCCCAACACCCTTCCAAAGTGGCCCAAAACCCAGCAAACTCCCCTCCATCCTCTCGGTCGTTCGATCACGATCGCGTGGCTGAAAACCGCTCCTCATTTGGACTCTCCTAGCTCCCTCTACCTATATATATGTGTTCCTCCCGGATTTTTCGCGCAGTCCAACCCTAGCCCTCTCCCTCTCAGCCGCCGGACATGTCCGCTGCCCCGCAGCCACGTCGCTCCGACCAATCGGGTGCCGCCACGTCGTCACCAGCGCAGCGTCCCCCTGCCTCCCGCGCCGCCGCGGCCCGCCCAGGCCGGGGCGTGCCCGTGGAGCCCATCGGGGCCCGCCCGCACCCGCGCGCCCCTCCGCCGTTCGCCACCGCGGCCCCGCGCCGCCGCCCGCCGCCGTCCGCCGCCCGGTCGCCGGGATCCCGCCGCGCCTGTCTCCGCCGCCGTGGCCTCCGCCTGCGCCGCCCGGAGTTCGCCGCCCGGCCGGCCTCGCCCTCCGCGCGCCGCCCCGTGCTCCCTCTGCTCGCGCCCTCGCCATCCCGCTCGCCCCGTCGCCCGGGAGTTCCTCCGCCGCCGCTCGCCGAAGCTCCAGCTCCCCCCGCCTCCTCGCACCGGCCGGCGACCCAGCGCCGCCACCGACGACCACGCCCGGCCCGGCAAGGCCGCTCCTCTCCCCTTCTCCCTCCTGCTTCCTCTCCCTCGCTCTCACTGGATCTCTCTCTTCTTCCAAGGTTCGCCGGAGTTCGCCACCTCACCGAAGAAGAAGGTGGATGAGATCCACCGGGATCTCGTCCAAACGTCGTCCCCATCCCGGATCCCTCCGTCCCGGGTTGACTTTTCCCGGAGGTAAAAATGCCTGTCCCCGAATCTGTGTAATTTTCATGCCATGTTCGTTATGCCGTATCTCTGTATTCGTAGCTCCGTTTTGTGCGTGTAATATGTCAAATTGTTTGTCTAAATGAGTACATCATTTCATTCCATTGCATCATGTTCATTTGAGGTCATATTGATGCCTGAATCTTCGTTGTAAGAGTGCTTCATGCTGTTTTCTGCTGTTTGT
This sequence comes from Triticum dicoccoides, assembly GCF_002162155.2. NCBI lineage: Eukaryota > Viridiplantae > Streptophyta > Magnoliopsida > Poales > Poaceae > Triticum > Triticum dicoccoides. The sequence goes on along the minus strand of NC_041389.1, from coordinate 445,819,764 downwards.
TAATAGAACGAGCTCATTTGTCATTTTTGCCATGATTGATGTGTGCATCCTATGAGGTTGATGTCTACATGTGTGCGGCCATGGACCCAGCTGTCAGCCTCTCCATGTACAGTCCTCTTCCGATGGATGTCGTTCATTGACGATGATGACTACGGCGAACCGAGAGCACCAGGGCGATGGATGACGGCGAGGCCTAGGAAGGGAATGACACAGAGCCAGGGAAGACTCGGTAGTTGTTTCCCATGCGGAGGGGAGTACAAGGGTTTACTGGTTCGTCTGCCATCGCTAGAGAATAACAACAGGTGTGGATGTGTAGAGGGATGACCATGCCAGCAATTGGAGTAGGGTGGGGCGGTGAGGCCTGTGCGGCAGCATAGACGGTAGCGAGAGGAGGGAGTAGGCAGTCCCGTCGACGCTGGTTTGAGTGGCTGGAGTAGGAAGAGCAGAGATTGAAGAAGTACGACGGCTGTTGGATGGACATCCAACAATCACTGCTCTTGTGCATTGACTTAGTCGACACGACCTTGCGTGTGTGTCAACCTTTTTTTAGGAAAGCGTACACGTCAACCTATAGTAGCTGCACAACTCAACCTCAAATCTGTGGAAAACAACATACAACCCATCTGCCATTATTTCTAATAATTTACAGCCCATTTGCTAATTCTTAAAGATTTTTTGGAGCCCATATTCTTTTTGTTAGCATTATAGCCCATACTGTGGCCACGGTTAAAAAATTGTACTACAAAATTTTGCATATTTCGGCGCGGTCCGAACTTAATCTCTAAATTTCGAGTCACATTCAAACTAATTTGAAAAATAAATTTATATAATATAAAATCCAAATAATTGTCCACACATAAAAATCAATGGAATTTAAAATCTTGAAATGAAAAAAGGAAATTTGAAACTAATTGTCATTTTGATGTGTTTGAAGAATGTACAACCCATTTCTCATTACTGATAGCCCATTTTCTGGGCAAGCCGAATAAAACTCTCCTCATCTTGAAAGATTTGCAGCCCAGCAGGGTTGACAAAAGTAAGTAGGCCTCAGTTGGGTATTCTGCAAAAGAACAAAAAAACCGGGCTAGCCATTTTCAGGAACAAAAAGACTACTGGGTTGGTCTTGTGGTAAACATAAAATAAAAGGCTGGCTAGACAGGCCAGAGTGCCCCGCACAGCCCAGTTGACACCCTATACTTCCATCTAAAAACCAAAAAGAATTGGGTGAGCTGCTGGGTCCCTGGTGTCAGCCGGTCGTTGTGCAATTCTATCGTTTATTGAGTACGTTGACAATGGCATGGGACCCAGATGTCATAAATCCATTAGGAGGAACCATTTTTTGGCTTGAAATAAGGAGGCAGTTGCTTGCATACTGCCATGACCCTGGTGGGTCCCCGCTGTCATACTCTCCACGTATAATCATCTCCTGATTGTGTACGTGTCAACCTAGTAGGCCCACAAGTCAGCCTCTAAACCCATGGCGGACCAATACATCCCATTTAAAAAATAACAACCCATTCCATACGCTCAAATGAAAAGTTCAACATTCAGAGCAAAGTAACAGGTCTGATCCAGATATAGAGTACTGAACTTCCATGTTGACAACCATCATAGCCAAGTTAACTATCTACCCCACTAATACTCTAGTACTGTACAAATACTAACTTACTCTTAGCTAACCAGACGATGTCGGCCGCCATCTGCGGTACACTACATGCTAAGCGCCGGCACCGACGTCCTCCTCCTTGCCCCGGACTTGCCAGAGGTCTGATAGGGTGTGTTGCTCACACGCGTTGGCCCTTTCCATGTCGGTGTGGTCCACCGAAGCTTCGGCTTCTAAGCGGGAAATCTACTTCACGAGCTGGTAGTAAAATTCGGCATCGCGAACGCGTGCGTGCCCGACAGCCTCCGAGGCTATTTGTCGAGCGCCGATCGATCTCCACATAGTCGGCCTAGTTGCGGGCGCTCTGCTCGCGACACAGAGCGTTGGTGCATTGCTGCTCCATTCCCTGCTGGCAGCGCAAATCGGTGATGCGCTGCTCCTCCGCTAGGCGGTCGTGCTCCAACAAGTCCTCATACTCCGCATTGCCATCTAAAGACCGATAGAATGCCTCCTCCTTTCGTTTGCCTTCCGCTAAAAACCGGACACTAGTTCCGGCGGTGACCGCTGATGTCTACTATGCAACTTTATTCTTGTAGACACGTGTTGGGCCTCCAAGCGCAGAGTTTTGTAGGACATTAGCAATTTTCCCTCATGTGGATGACCTAAGGTTTATCAATCCGTGGGAGAATTAGGATGAAGATAGTCTCTCTCAAACAACCCTACAACCAAATAACAAAGAGTCTCTTGTCTCCCCAACACACCAAATATAATGGTAATTTGTATAGGTGTACTAGTTTGGCGAAGTGATGATAATAAAAGTGTAGTAATGATAGTAGATATTGGTTTTTTGTAATAGTAACAATAAAAAACAGCAAGGTAGCAAGTAACAAAAGTGAGCACAAACGGTATTGCAATGCTTGAAAATGGGGCCTAGGGTCCGTACTTTCGCTAGTGCAATCTCTCAACAATGCTAACCTAATTGGATCATATAAGCATCCCTCAACGTGCGATGAAGAATCACTCCAAAGTTCCTATCTAGTGGAGAACATAAGAAGAAATTGTTTGTAGCTATTCTTTCGGATCAATCTATCCAAGAGTTCATACTAAAATAACACCAAGTTATTCTTTCCGATTGATCTGTCAAGAGTTCGTACTAAAATAACATTAAGTTATTCTTTCTGATCGATCTATCAAGAGTTCGTACTAAAATAACACCAAAGCAAATTCAGATTCTTAATACTCAGTCCAACACAAAAAACCTCAAAGAGTGCCCCAAGATTTCTACCAGACAAAACAAAAGACGAGAGCGTGCATCAACCCCTATGCATAGATTACCCCAATGTCACCTCGGGAATCCATGAGTTGAGTGCCAAAACATATATCAAGTGAATCAATATGATACCCCAATGTCACCACGGGTATTCATAGCAAGACATACATCAAGTGCTCCCAAATCCATAAAAGTATTCAATCTGATAAAACGAAATCTCAAAGGAAAAACTCAACTCACAACAAGATAGAGAGGGGAAAACACCATATGATCCGAATATATTAACAAAGCCCGCGATACATCAAGATCGTGACATCTCAAGAACACGAGAGAGAGAGAGAGAGAGAGAAAGAGGGAGAGGGAGAGAGAGATTAAACAGATAGCTACAGGTACAAATCCTTAGCCCCAAGGGTGGACTACTCCCTCCTCATCATGGTGGCCGCCGAGATGATGAAGATGGCTGCCGGTGATGGTTTCCCCCTCCGGCAGGGTGCCGAAATGGGGTCTGGATTGGTGTTTTGTGGCTACAGAGGCTTGCGGCGGTGGAACTTCTGATCTAGGGTTATCTTCGGAGGTTTTGGAATATTTGACAATTTATAGGGTGAAGAGGCGGTGCGGCAGGCCACCGAGGTGGGTACAACCCACCTGGGCGCGCCTTGGTGGGTTGTGCTCCCCTCGGGTACTTCTTTGGCTCACCGGGTGTCTTCTGGTCCAGAAAAAATCTCCAAATAGTTTCACTGCGTTTGGACTCCATTTGGTATTTATTTTCTGCGATGTAAAAAACAAGAAAAACACTGCAACTGGCAGTGGGCACTATATATATGTCAATAGGTTAGTCCAAAAAATGGTATAAAGTTGTTATAAAATGACTGTAAAACATCCAAGAATGATAATATAGTAGCATGAATACTTCATAAATTATAGATACATTGGAGACGTATCAGCATCCCCAAGCTTAATTCCTACTCATCCTCGAGTAGGTAAATGATAAAAGAAATAATTTAAGAAGTGTGAATGCTAGCAAAGTGCATAAGTTTCATCAATGATAATTTCAATCACTTTTTCTAGCATCATAACAACGATTCTTTCTCATAAAACTTTTCATGTTAAAGTAGCAACCAATTCACATGTTAAGGTTCAAAAATGAACTCTCTTGAAACTCAACACCTATATTCTTAGTCACCAAACAATTGCAATTCAACTTATTCACCAGAGTCTAAGTAAGAGCTCCACATACTTAATCATCGTATAGTCTTCCATGATTGCTACTACTCAAAGCATATTCCTAGAACAAATGGCATCCATCAAACACAAAGAAAGATAGGGGCTTAATATTTCGCCTCCCAACTCATTTATCATAGAGATAATTGTCAACAATAATAAATCATGATCAAATATATTTGACTGGTCATATGTGCCTAGATCTTTCCCCACCACATGATGCTTGCCAACTAGAGAATAGTTGAGGTTGAATGAGGATGTATACTATTGACTCTTTGCATAAAAGTAAATACTGAAAAGTAAAAGATAGGCCCTTCACAAAGGGAAGCAGAGGTTTTAATGCACTTTTTATTTGGATGCCCAAGCTCTTAATGCAAAGGAACGTCACGCTATATTGCCTCTTATGATGGCAACCTTTATTATGCAGTCTGTCGCTTTTATTACTTTGCCATCACAAGTTCGTACAACGCTCAATTTTCCCTTACAATAAAAGATCAAACATATTTAGGAGCAATTTTTTTTTGCTTTATGCACCGATGACAACTTACTTGAGGGATCTTATTCAATCCATAGGTAGGTATGGCAGACACTCATGGCAAAAAACTAGGTTTAAGGGGTTTTTGGATGCACAGGTAGTATCTCTACTTAGTAAAAAAAATTGCTAGCAAAAGATCCTAGGCAAACACCACATCTTGGAAGATCCATGGTAATATAACTTCTATGCAAATATACACAACCATAACTCATTAAGTTGTCTTCCTTGTCCAACTTCAACTAATTTGCTCAAGTTTGAAAATAATTAATGGGGTTTCACAATCATAGAGGATGTCCAAGATAATGTATTTGCATGTGAAAGTTCTCTTCCTTATAGTAATCATTCATGAATTGCTTGTATGACCAATATTGTGATTGTCAAGCTTCAAAAGATTTCACTTTCTAAACCCAACCCGAGGATCCACATGCACACACTACGGCAGCGAACTTGGGGACGGAGGCCATCCCGCGCAAGCGCAAGGTCTGAGAGGACGACCTTGTCGTCAGTGAGTGACCTCGCTCGCCGACGATGAGTGCATCAATGCTGCATGTCCTATTCTTCCCTGATGGACAGGATCCTGGTGGATCTGTGACACTGGTGAGGAGGGAGAGAGAGGGGCTACTGCCGTGTTTTTTAGATCTGGAGAGAGGGTGATAGTGTGAGAAGCAAGTGGGCAGCCCTTAGCAAGCAAGCGCTAAAGCTCTAGCATATATACCTTTTTGATACTAGTACTAGAGGCGGAGTAGTGGTAGAGTACTTTATATTTTCTTTACATACAGTACCAATTAGTTGTGCTTCAAAATTGAACGACACACCATTAAAAAATAAAGTTGAGAAATAATGCGGCACCTCGGGCCAACACGACCAGATCGCATTTTGCACGAGAAATGACACACCATGTTTCGTTGACATGTGGTTCCGTTGAGGGAGTCCTGGATCAGGGGGTCCTCGGACAGCCGGACTATATGCATATGCCGGACTATTGGGTTATGAAGATACAAGATTGAAGACTTCGTCCCATGTCCGGGTGGGACTCTCCTTTACGTGGAAGGCAAGCTTGGCGATTCGGATATGTAGATTTCCTTCTCTGTAACCGATTCTGTGTAACCCTAGCTTCCTCCGGTGTCTATATAAACCGGAGGGTTTAGTCCGTAGGACAAGAACAATCATAATCAAAGGCTAGCTCCTAGGGTTTAGCCTCTACGATCTCGTGGTAGATCAACTCTTGTAATACTCATATCATCAAGATCAATCAAGCAGGAAGTAGGGTATTACCTCCATAGAGAGGGCCCGAACCTGGGTAAACATTGTGTCCCCCGTCTCCTGTTACCATTAGCCTTAGATGCACAGTTCGGGACCCCCTACCCGAGATCCGCCGGTTTTGACACCGACATTGGTGCTTTCATTAAGAGTTCCACTGTGATGTCGAAAAAAAGGTTTGATGGCTCGCCTTGTTATCAAGGACAACATAACCTTGGGGGGAGCCCTGGCTTTAGGCCAAACCCTCCGACTGGGCGGCTTCGTCAAGACCGCCCGTTCGGCCGCCGTGCCGACGATGACTTCTCGAGTCATCAAAAACAACCTCCCCATCAGCTCAGAATACGCCAAGCAGATGAATCCAATGGAACTTTCGTCCTTGAACGAGCTCCTGGATCAGATCGCTGCCTTGGGAGTCGCTATGGACTATGATCGGATTGGGCTTAAACCTGATCAAAGAGAGATTAACTCTCCGCCGGTCACCCATCATATAGCGGTGGTGGAGGAGCAACATAGTGATTCTTCCTCTATCTTGAGGACGAACTATGTCCGGATTCCCGAGCTCTCCGAGCCGGATACCCGTTCGCGGGAGGACATGACCCAAACTCTGAACTTAGAATCGGACAACGGGCCAGAAAAATTGGGCAACATCTCGGAACCTGAACTGCCAAGTTCGGAGGTTCCTCTGCCCCTGGGTCTCAGATCGGGTCCGGGTTCGGACTTAAATCCACCCTGTCGGTGTCAAAACCGGCGGATCTCGGGTAGGGGGTACTGAACTGTACGTCTAAGGCTAATGGTAATAGGAGGCAGGGGACACAATGTTTTACCTAGGTTCGGGCCCTCTAGATGGAGGTAATACCCTACTTCCTGCTTGATTGATCTTGATGATATGAGTATTACAAGAGTTGATCTACCACGAGATCGTAGAGGCTAAACCCTAGAAGCTAGCCTATGATTATGGCTGTTGTTTCCCTACGGACTAAACCCTCCGGTTTATATAGACACCGGAGGGGGCTAGGGTTACCCAGAGTCGGTTACAGAGAAGGAGATCTACATATCCGAATTGCCAAGCTTGCCTTCCACGCAAAGGAGAGTCCCATCCGGACACGGGACGAAGTCTTCAATCTTGTATCTTCATAGTCCAACAGTCCGGCCAAAGTATATAGTCCGGCTATCTGAGGACCCCCTAATCCAGGACTCCCTCAGTAGCCCTTGAACCAAGCTTCAATGACGATGAGTCCGTCACGCAGATTGTCTTTGGCATTGCAAGGCGGGTTCTTCTCCAAATCCTCCAGAGTATTGTTGCAACAAGCAGTGTCCGGCTCCTCATCAATGTCGCGCTCCTCGGCTTCTGTGCTTTAATAATGGCTGTCTCCACGTGTCGAGCGAATGCGAGAAGTTGAGGTTTTTTTACATTTGCCACCCGACCATGCGAGTAAATCGTCTATTTAAAGAGACGGGGATCCTCATATCCAAATCACACCATCTCCTCCCAGTGAGTATTCATCAGAGCGCGCCCGGAAAAATCCATACCACCATGGCCGGTCGTCGCGGTTCCTCCTCTTGCTCCCGTAGCACTAGGCCAGGCGATTGGGAGAAATGTTCTGTCCCCCGCAGCCGACTAGTAGAGTTGCAGACCAAGGGGTTTCTCCCGCCTGCGTACATGGTCCCCGTCCGAGCTGGACTAGCCACTTATAATGGCGGGGAGCAAGCGGAGAGCTCTCCAAACCCATCCAAGGGAGAGTGGGTATGCTTCGTCCCCTATTTGCTGAGGGGACTCAGATTTCCAATCCATCCTTTCCTCTGCGGGCTCCTGGAGTTCTATGGCCTCCAGCTGCATAACTTCACCCCAGCCTTCATACTACATATCACAGGCTATGTTGCCTTCTGCGAGCTATTTCTGGGTTGCGAAGCTCATTTCGAGCTGTGGAAGAGGCTATTCTGCCTCGTACCCCGCACTCAAGAGGGGTCGGTATATCAAGTGGGCGGAGCTGAAATATGGCGCATCACCGGGACCGGATACCTATTCGGTACCCCGAAGAAGACATCCGAAGACTGGCCTTCAGATTGGTTCTACGTGGAGGATGTCCCTCTTCCGGACCCTATTCGGAAAGGCCTTCCCGAGTTTTTAAATGCCCCGTTGAAGAAACGCCACAACTGGTGCCCCAGGAGCCCCCAGGAGGAAGATAACGGAGAGATCCTTTTCCTGATGGACATGATAAATATGCTGGCCAAATTAGGACTAACAATAATTGAGGTTATGTCCATATGTACAATGTGGGGAGTGCAGCCACTTGAATATCAGGGAAAACCCATGTGGCACTTCAATGGAGAAGACGATGCCACCCGCTGCGGCAGTAAAGGTCCGGACTCTCCCGCCGCTCTGGCGAAGATACTGTCTGATTTGTACAAAGGAGAAGAGGAGGAGTTCATCCATATCAAGCCACGGGATGGATTCTCCATGTACAACCCCCCAAGCTGGGTGAGTTGCTATCTTTTATTCCAGTCTTTCCAACATTTTTAGCACAAATGTTTACTTCGTCAATTCATAGTAGGAACTGCGAAGAACTATGAAGGATGTTCACAGCCCATCTCCACAGCCAGAGGACCCAAACCGGGCTCTCGACCCCGGACTCAAAGAAGACCCGGACACATTTGTGGAGCTTGTTGACAGGGCATTTTATCAGTTAAGCTGCGATGGTGTGATGGTGGCCATCATAGTTGATTATCCTGGCCTACTCCCTGTATCCCAGGTAAGTAAAGATAGAGTCCCAACTTCCAAAAAGGATTCCCTCTTTACACTTCACCCACCGCACATGTATTGCGTCTTACAGGGAAGGCCATCGGGGCACCAAGCCGAACCTGCAGTGACTCGCCAACAAGGGGCACCGAGGTCAGGTAGGCTTAAAAGGAAGGCGGTCAGGACCGAGATGCCGTTGCAAAGGTATGTTTAAAAACCTGCCACAAAACTATCATCTTTAAAATATAACAATGTCCACTGTCTTCTAACAGAAAAAGCGCTCGCCAGACTATATACGGAGAGCCTGCCGGTCACGCCTCCACTAGCCGGACTCTGAGGCCGGACTCAAGGGCGGAGGTCAACGCGGATGATCCTCCAACAGAGGATGCAGATAGATTTTCCGCTACAAACTCCGAAGTGAAGAGCGCCATGAATCATAGGCGTCGTCGGGCCGCACTACGCGACCCTAATTTCTCTGAAGAGGCATTTGATGCCTTCAACTCAGGGGACGCGTACATCCGGGCTGCTCAAGGTGGCCTCGCCAAGGTCACGGACCAGTACGTAAAGGATATACATGTAAGAAAATTTGATAAGTATGTATATCAGTAGCCCCTGAGACTTGAAACAGTTGGCACAACTGATTTAAGGATCCTTGTGTGAATAGGTTCTGACAGAGAAGAATACCCAGCTATCTAAAGAGCTAGAGGAGTGCAAGGCCCAACTGCGGGCCGCAATTATCGTGATGGAGGAGTCTACGAAGGCCCCATCTGGTAATACTTGTTTTGATCGGAAATAATGGCATGTACCGGTTTAGTATTCGGCATGAATGCAAATCTAACAATAGATTCTGCAGACAATCCCGGAGGCAATCTGGAGATTGTACCAGAGGATGAGCAACATGTTCAGCGACAGCTGAAGGCTAGCGAGCGTGTGCTTACCAAGGTTATAAAGGAGAAAAATACTCTCCAGGACGCGAACACCCGACTGGACGTCGAATTAAAGGATGTTCGGGCCCAGCTTGCTGACTCCGTAAAGGAGAATAGGAGGCTTCGGCGCGACATATTCAGTAAGTGCTCTAATGAACCATTATAACATTTGGCGAAGAAGCGTGCTAACAGAATTATGTCTGTAGGTATGTTGACAGGTCATCCCATAGAGGAGATGCCTGGGTCTGCCGGCGATCTCCTGCATGAGCTCTCACAACTGCATGAACAAGTTCGGCAGGTGATGCAGGGTATTGCCCAGGCCTTATGGCCATCCGTCTCCCTGCCAGGAGGCATGGGGGAGCTTGTGGAGATGCTCAAGGGAGCATGGCAGCGCTTCCGATTATGGAAGATATCGACCTGCCAACAAGGCGCAAGGGAAGCCTGGGCTATGGTGAAGACGTGATACACCAAGGCTGACCCAAACCACATGGCCGAGGTCGGACCTGTAGGGTCAGATGGGAAGGAGATCCCTGTACATCTAGTGTATGACCAGGTAGCATTAGCCGCTAAGTATTCCCAACAGGTCTATAAGCTAGACAGCCTGTTGGATGGTATAGAAGAAGAATTTTGTCAGTCGAAGTGACTTTGTACTTCGAAGGACACATTTTGTCCCTAGCCGGATTGTAAATCATTTGTCTCGATAGACCTTTTCACTTCAACCTCTGGACCCGACAGTCCGGAGTGTATCCGAATACCCGCGCAGTTACGTGAAAACCAGTGCACGCGTGGAAACCAGGCGTAGGGGTCATAAGTGCTTGAACAGACAAGTACCCAACTAGTTATGTTATATTACATAGGTAGTAAGAAACATCTTCCAGGGAGAATAATTCCGTTAAGGTTTCCTTTCCCTGGGTGTGCATGCATTGATGTGAATGTCCGAACTGCGAAAATTTACGCAGGATATAAGCATCTGGGGGCATGTATTGTAATAGGTAAAATACATCTTTTGTTCACCGACCGAATATTCCCTTAAGAACGCTAGATTTCAGCTTCACCCAGTCTGAGGTACACATCCAGCTGACCCGGTAGTAACAATCACAGAGGTGCTCCCCTTATGCCCTAGCCGAATTAACGGGAACGTAGGGCATAAACACAAGAGCCAGGCAACCTAGCTTGGCCAAAACTTAAGTCATATCGATGCATATAGTGGTGAAAAAAGGCACATATGGAGAAGTTACGAATATGTGGTGGGCATAAAGCCCAGAAGACAATTAAGCTTCTGTGTAAGAAGCCCCTAGGTATATTGAATGCGCATAGCACGGCCAGAGTATGCGGTCAAAGCATACTTGAATCTTCTAAGTCTATATATGTAAAAAGAGAGAGAGAGAGGGGGTATAATTTAAAAAGGAAGACAGGGGTAAGGAGACAAACACAGTGTTCGACACTAGGCGTAGAATCTTCGGAGTCTTGCCGCGTTCCATGGGTTCGGCTCGAGTCGATTGTCTGATGCATCACGCAGATGGTACGCACCTCCGGTGAGAACTTTGTCAATGATGAAGGGACCCTCCCATTTGGGCTTGAGCTTGTCCTTTTTCTTCTCTAGTAGGCGTAGAACTAGTTCGCCAATGTTATAAGTTTTGGCCCATACTTCTCTGCTTTGATACCTTCAAGCTTGCTATTGATAGAATACAGAACGGGCCTTTGAGACATCATGCTCCTCCTCCAAGGCATCTAGGTTGTCCTGCCAATCCAGCTCGGCTTCTCTCTCTTCGTACATGCGCACTCTAGGTGAGTCATGGATGATATCGGAGGGTAGCACTGCCTCTGCGCCATACACCATAGAAAATGGTGTGTATCCGGTAGTGCGATTTGGCGTGGTCCGCAACCCCCATAGCATGGAGTCGAGCTCCTCGACCCAGTGCGTATCTAATTCCATCAAGGATCGCACTAGTCTGGGTTTAATGCCGCTCATAATAAGATCATTCGCTCGTTCGACTTGACTATTTGTTTGGGGGTGATAGACGGAGGCGTAATCAAGTTTTATGCCCATTTTGCTGCACCAGGTTTTCACCTCATCGGCTGTGAAGTTGGAGCCGTTATCGGTGATGATGCTGTGGGGGGACACCGTAGCAGTGTACGACCCCGGATATAAAGTCTATCACAGGTCCGGACTCGGCCATTTTAACTGGCTTGGCTTCCATCCATTTGGTGAATTTATCGACCATGACCAACAAGTATTTCTTCTTATGACTTCCTCCTTTAAGGGGTCCAACCATATCGAGCCCCCAGACCACAAAGGTCCAAGTTATGGGGATTGTTTGGAGGGTGGTAGGTGGCATATGGCTTTGATTTGCAAAACGCTGGCAACCGACGCAATGTTGGACAAGGTCCTGTGCGTCTGCCTGGGCTGTCGGCCAGTAGAAACCTGTACGGAAGGCCTTGCTTACGAGCGCCCGAGCTGTGGCATGGTGGCCGCCAAGTCTGGCATGAATTTCGGCCAAAAGCTGCCGCCCTTCCTCTTCGGAGATGCACCTTTGGAGCACTCCGGTTGCGCTTTTCTTATAAAGCTCTCCCTCGTGGAGTTTGTAGGCTTTAGAGCGCCGCACAATGCAGCGTGCCTCGTTTTGGTCCTCCACGAGTCCTGCCTATTTAAGTAGGCTAAGAAGGGTTCTGTCCACGGGGCGATGACTGCCATAATCACGTGGGCCGAATGTGTTATTTCGGTGGCGGAGCCTCCGATTATGTCAGATTGTTTTGGATCTGGGGTTGTATCCGGATCCGGACTGGTATTGCTGGTCTCCCCTTCCTATACCACAGATGGCTTGAACAACCTTTCCAAAAAAATATTAGGTGGGACGGGGTCGCGTTTAGCGTTGATGCGGGCAAGGATATCCACCGCTTGATTGTTTTCTCGAACCACGTGGTGCAATTCAAGCCCCTCAAACCGAGCTGACATTTTGAGAACGGCATTGTGGTAGGCCGCCATTTTCGGGTCCTTGGCGTCAAAGTCTCCATTTATTTGAGATATTGCAAGGTTTGAATCCCCATGTACTTCTAGGCATTGAATGCCCATGGCGACTGCCATCCGAAGACCATGCAACAATGCCTCATACTCGGCTGCATTGTTGGAATCTGTATAAAGTATTTGGAGTACGTATTGGACTATATCTCCGGTGGGGGACGTTAGGACAATGCCAGCCCCTAGACCAGCTAGCATCTTAGAGCCGTCAAAGTGCATGATCCAATTGGAGTACGCGCCATGCTCTTTAGGGAGTTCGGCTTCTGTCCATTCGGCGACGAAGTCGGCCAGTACTTGCGACTTAATGGCTCGCCGTGGTTTGTATGTTATGTCGAACGGGAGGAGCTTGATAGCCCATTTAGCAATCCGGCCCGTGGCGTTGCGGTTATTTATTATGTCATTGAGTGGTACTTCGGAGGCCACCGTGATTGAACACTCTTGAAAGTAGTGTCGTAGTTTTCGGGATGCCATGAAGACCACGTATGCTATCTTTTGATAATGTGGGTACCGTGACTTGCATGGAGTGAGGACAGTGGATACGTAGTATACCGGTTTTTGAAGTGGGAATTTATGTCCATCTGTCTCTCGTTCGACGACGAGCACTGTGCTTACAACCTGGTGTGTTGCAGCTATATATAGCAGCACGGGTTCACCGACACTTAGTGCTGCCAGGATTGGATTGGTGGCCAAGAGGGATTTTATTTCCTCCAGCCCAGCCATAGCCGCATCCGTCCATTCGAAGTGTTCGGTGCGTCGAAGAAGGCGATAAAGAGGTAGTGCCTTTTCCCCTAATCGGGAGATAATGCGGCTTAAGGCGGCCACGCATCCATTTAATTTCTGGATTTTCTTGAGGTGTGTTGGGGTAGCCAACTGTGACAGAGCTCAGATTTTAGCCGGGTTTGCTTCGATTCCTCTATTGGAAACAATAAAGCCCAAGAGTTTTCCGGCTGGTATGCCGAAAACACATTTTTCCGGGTTGAGCTTGATGTCATATGTTCGGAGATTGTCGAACGTAAGCCTCAAGTCGTCTATTAATGATTCGACGTGTCTGGTTTTGATGACCACATCGCCTACGTAAGCCCCCAATGTTTTGCCGATTTGTGTTTCCAGGCATGTCTGAATCATGCGTTGATAGGTTGCACCGGCGTTTTTGAGCCCGAAAGGCATGGTGTTAAAACAGAAGGGACCGTATGGAGTGATAAATGCCGTTGTGGCTTGATCAGACTCCGCCATCTTGATTTGATGGTATCCGGAGTATGCATCGAGGAAACACGATGAGTCGTGTCCTGTGGTAGCGTCGATAATTTGATCGATGCGGGGGAGGGGGAAGGGATCCTTAGGGCAAGCCTTATTAAGGTCTTTGAAATCAACGCATAGGCGCCAGGATTTGTCCTTCTTTGGTACCATCACCAGGTTTGCTAGCCAGTCCGGATGTTTTATTTCTCTGACGAATCCGGCTTCGAGTAGCTTGGCTAGCTCTTCTACCATGGCTTGTCACTTGGGTTCTAAAAAGTGCCGAAGAGTCTGCTTGACCGGCTTGTATCCCTTTAGTATGTTTAGGCTATGTTCGGCCAGCATGCGTGGGATACCTGGCATGTCTGAAGGATGCCAGGCGAAGATGTCCCAATTCTCGCGCAGGAACTCTCGTAGTGCGGTGTCTATTGTGGGGTTCAGCTGTGCCCCAATTGATGCTGTTTTTGTAGGGTCTGTTGGGTGGACCTGGAATTTGACTATTTCGTCTGCTGGTTTAAAAGAGGTGGACTTGGGTCGTTTATCGACTATCACATCATCCCTATCCACTGCGGAGCGCAGCATAATTAACTCTTCGGTCGCGAGGGCTTCGGATAATGCCTCCAGGGCTAGTGCGGCGGTTTTATTTTCGGTGCGGAGTGCTATGCCCAGATCACTGGCTAGGGTGATGATTCCATTGGGCCCCGGCATCTTGAGCTTCATGTACCCGTAATGGGGTATAGCTTGGAAGCTTGTGAATGCCTCCCGCCCTAAAAGGGCGTGGTATCCACTACTAAACGGGGCCACTTGGAATGTGATTTCTTCAGACCTATAATTCTCCAGAGTGCCGAATACCACATCCAGTGTGATTTTTCCCGCGCATCATGCCTCTCGGCTAGGGATGATTCCTCTGAAGGTCGTGCTGCTTTGCTCAATGCGGCTCTTATCTGTTTCCATTTTGTTAAGAGTTTCCTCATAAATGAGGTTTAATCTGCTGCCGCCGTCCATGAGCACTTTAGTAAGCCGGAAGCTGTCCACAATTGGACTAAGGACCAAAGTGGCTGGTGCTCAGACTATTCAGAATTGAGGTTCGTCGCTGGCATTGAAGGTTATGGCCGTATCATTCCACGGGTTTATTGCTACGACATGGCAGACTTCGGCGAGGCTGCGGAGCGCTCGCTTGCGCCTGTTGTTTGAGGCGAAAGTCTCGAAGACTGTCAATACTATATTGTTATTTTCTGCGGGATGGTGCTCTGCGGTATTGTTGATGAGAAGGTCCTCGCTGCTCTTGGCCATCTGCCGGAGTATCCAACATTCTCTAGGGCTGTGTGTTGGTATGATGCCCGGTGTGCTGTGAATTTTGCATGGCCTGTTGAGCCATCCCTCCAATACGATTCCACGCCCTGTAGAGGGCTTTGGTTTCTTTGTAATTGGGTTGGGTGACCTAAGAGAGCGCACACTTTTAGTTCGGACGAGGGGTTTAGTTAGGGCCGGAGGATCCCAGAATTTTGTTTGGGTTTTCCAGGTGCTTTCCATCGCATAGTACTTCTGTACTATGGCCGCCAAGTCGGCGAAGTGTGCTATGGCACGGCGGCTTATGGCGTTGAGAATTCCCTTGTCTGTGCCATTTTTTGCAAAAGAATGAGATTGCGTCTTCCTCGTGACAGTCCTTAACCTTGCTCATTACAAGGAGGAATCTGGCCCAGAAGTGGTGTACTATCTCTTGGGGCTCTTGTCTGATGTGGGAAAGATCGCTTGTGTCTGGGTGGGTGGGTAGACTTAAGTCCACATGCTGACCCAATCTGAGACCCAAAGGGCAAAGGAGCTCCCGAGCTTGGCAGCTCGGGCTCCGGGACATTGCCCAATATTTGTGGCCCGTTGCCCAATTCTAAGTTTGGAGCCTGGGCCATGTCCTCCCGTAGACGGCTATCCGACTCGGAGAGCTCGAGAATCCGGACATAGTTCTTCCTCAAAATAAAGGAAGAATCGCTGTTTTGTTCCTCCACCACCGCTATCTGATGGGTGATTGGCGGAGAGTTAATCTCCCTTAGGTCGGGTTTAAGCCCAATCCGATCGTAGTCCGTAGCGACTCCCAGGGCGGCAATGCGATCCAAGAGCTCGTTTAGGGAGGAGAGCTCCATTGGATCTATCTGCTCGGTGAATTTCGGGATGACATGGAGGCTGTTCTTGATGAGCTGAGAAGTCACCGTCGGCGCGACGGCGAACGGGTGGCCATGACGAAGCCGCCCAGCCGGAGAGTCTGGCCTACAGCCAGGGTTCCTCTAGAGGTGATGTTGTCCTTGACAACGAGGCGAGCCATCAAGCCTTATCGGGACGGCACAGTGGAACTCTCAATGAAAGCACCAATGTCGATGTTAAAACCGTCGGATCTTGGGTACGGGGTCTCAAACTGTGCGTGTAAGGCTAATGGTAACAGGAGGCAGGGGACACGATGTTTTACCCAGGTTTGGGCCCTCTCGATGGAGGTAATACTCTACTTCCTTCTTGATTGATCTTGACGATATGAGTATTACAAGAGTTGATCTACCATGAGATCATAGAGGCTAAACCCTAGAAGCTAGCCTATGATTATGATTGTTGTTGCCCTACAGACTAAACCCTCCGGTTTATATAGAAACCGGAGGGGGCTAGGGTTACCCAGAGTCGGTTACAGAGAAGGAGATCTACATATCCGAATTGCCAAGCTTGCCTTCCACGCAAAGGAGAGTCCCATCCGGACACGGGACGGAGTCTTCAATCTTGTATCTTCATAGTCCAACGGTCCGACCAAAGTATATAGTCTGGCTGTCCGAGGACCCCCTAATCCAGGACTCCCTCACACGCACCCACCCAGATTCAAGCGATCTTTCCCACATTAAACAACAACCCCAAGAGACAGTACATCACTTTTGGGCCAGATTCCTCCTTGTAATGAGCAAGGTCAAGGATTGTCGCGAGGAAGACGCAATCTCATTCTTTTGCAAAAATTGCATGGACAAGGGAATCCTCAATGCCATAAGTCACCGTAACATATCACACTTCGCTGACTTGGCGGCCATAGTACAGAAGTACTGTGCGATAGAAAGCACCTGGAAAACCTAGGCAAAATTCTGGGATCCTCCTGCTCTCACTAACCCCCTCGTCCGAACTAAAAGGGTGCACTCTCTGCAAGTCACCCGATCCAATTACAAAGAAACCAAATCCCACTACAGGGTGTAGAACCATATTGGAGGGATGTCTCAATGGGCCATGCAAAATCCACACCACACCAGATACCATACCAACACACACACCCTTAGAGCATGTTGGATACTTTGGCAGGTGGCCAAAAGCGGCGAGGATATCCTCATTAACAATGCCGCAGAGCATCATCCCGCAGAAAACAAAAATACAATATTGGCAGTCTTCGAGACTTTCGCCTCAAATAATAGGCGCAAGAGAGCACTCCGCGGCCTCGCCAAAGTTTGCCACATTGCAGCAATAAATCCATGGAACAACACGGCCATAACCTTCAATGCCAATGGCAAACCTCAATTCCGAACAGTCCAAGCACCAGCCGCTTTGGTCCTTAGTCCAATTGTGGATGGCATCCGGCTTACTAAAGTGCTCATGGGCGGTGGCAGCGGATTAAACCTCATCTATGAGGAAATTCTCAACAAAATGGAAATAGACAAGAGCCACATTGAGCAAAGCATCACGACCTTGAGAGGAATTATCCCTAGTTGGGAGGCACGATGTGCGGGAAAAATCACACTCGATGTGGTATTCGGCATGCCAAAGAATTATAGGTCCGAAGAGATAACATTCCAAGTGGCCCCATTTAGTAGTGGATACCACACACTTTTAGGGCGGGACGCATTCGCGAGCTTCCAAGCTATCCCCCATTATGGGTACATGAAGCTCAAGATGCCCGGGCCCAACGGAATCATCACTCTAGCCAGTGATCCGGACATAGAACTCCGCGCCGAAAATAAAATAGCCACCCTGGCCCTTGAGGCATTATCCGAAGCCCTCATGGCCGAAGAACTAACTGCGCTACGCTCCACAGTGGACAGGGACGACGTGATACTCGACAAACGACCCAAGTCCACCTCTTTCAAACCAGCGGACGAAATAGTCAAATTCCAAGTCCACCCAACGGACTCTACAAAAACAACACCCATCGGGGCACAACTGAACCCCACAATCGACGCCGCATTGCGGGTGTTCTTACGCGAGAATTGGGACATCTTCGCCTGGCACCCTTCAGATATGCCAGGTATCCCATGCAGGCTGGCCGAGCTATGGGAGAGGAGCTAGCCAAGTTACTCGAAGCCGGATTCATCAGAGAAATAAAACACCCGGATTGGCTAGCAAACCTGGTGATGGTACCAAAGAAGGATAAATCCTGGCGTCTCTGTGTCGATTTCAAGGACCTCAATAAGGCTTGCTCCAAGGATCCCTTCCCTCTCCCCCACATCAATCAAATCATTGACGCTACCACAGGGCACGACTCATTGTGCTTCCTCGACGCATACTCCGGATACCATCAAATCAGGATGGCGGAATCCGATCAAGCCGCAACGGCATTCATCACTCCATACGACCCTTTTTGTTTCAACACCATGCCTTTTGGGCTCAAAAACGCCGGTGCAACCTACCAACGCATGATTCAGACATGCCTGGAAATTTTTTTGACAAAATAATTGAGGCATACATGGACGATGTGGTCATCAAGACCAGACACATCGAATATTTAATATACGACCTGAGGCTCACGTTCGACAACCTCCGAACATATGACATCAAGCTCAATCCGAAAAAATGCGTTTTCGGCGTTCCCGCCGGAAAGCTCCTGGGCTTCATTGTTTCCAATAGAAGAATTGAAGCAAACCCGGCTAAAATATGAGCTTCGTTACAGTTAGCTACCCCAACAGACCTCAAGCAAATCCAGAAATTAACTGGATGCGTGGCTGCTTTAAGCCGCTTTATCTCCCGATTGGAAGAAAAGGCACTACCTCTTTATCGCCTTCTTCGACGCACCAAACACTTTGAGTGGACGGATGCAGCTACGGCCGGATTGGAAGAAATAAAGGCTCTCTTGGCCAGCAACCCAATCCTGGCCGCACCGAACATTGGTGAACCTATGTTGTTATATATAGCTACAACACATCAAGTTGTAAGTGCAGTGCTCGTCGTCGAATGAGAGGAGGACGAACATAATTTCCTGCTTCAAAAGTCGGTGTACTACGTATCCACTGTCCTCACACGATGCAAGCCACGGTACCCACATTATCAAAAGATAGCATACGCGGTGTTTATGGCATCCCAAAAATTACAACACTACTTTCAAGAGTGTTCAATCACGGTGTCCTCTGAAGTACCACTCAACGATATAATAAATAACCGCGATGCCACGGGCCGGATTGCTAAGTGGGCCATCGAGCTCCTCCCATTCGACATCATATATAAACCATGGCGAGCCATTAAGTCGCAAGTACTGGTTGACTTCGTCGCTAAATGGACAGAAGCCGAACTCCCTAAAGAGTACGATGCATACTCCAATTGGATCATGCACTTTGACGGCTCTAAGATACTGGCTGGTCTGGGAGCCGGCATTGTCCTGACATCCCCCACCGGAGATATAGTCTAATATGTACTCCAAATACTATACACAAACTCCAACAATGCAGCCAAATACGAGGCTCTGTTGCATGGTCTTCGGATGGCAGTCTCCATGGGCATTCAATGCCTAGAAGTGCATGGGGATTCGAACCTCGCAATATCACAAATAAATGGAGACTTCGACGCCAAGGACGCGAAAATGGTGGCTTACCGCAATGTCATCCTCAAGATGTCAACTCAGTTCGAGGGGCTCAAATTTCATCATGTGGTCCGAGAAAACAATCAAGTGGTGGATATCCTTGCCCGCATCGGTGCTAAGCGCGACCCCGTCCCACCTAACATCTTCTTGGAAAGGCTGTTCAAGCCATCCGTGGTGTGGCAAGGGGAGACCGGCAATACTAGTCCAGACCCGACCACAACCCCAAATCCCGAACACACTGACATAATCAGAGGCTCCGCCACCGAAATAACACCTTCGGCCCACGTAATCATGGCTGTCATCGCCCCCTGGACCGAACCCTTCTTAGCCTACCTAAATAGGCAAGAACTCCCCGAGGACCAAAATGAGGCATGTTGCATTGTGCGGCGCTCTAAAGCCTACAAGGTCCACGAGGGAGAGGTTTATAAGAAAAGTGCTACCGGAGTACTTCAAAGATGTATCTCTGAAGAGGAAGGGTGGCAACTATTGGCCGAAATTCATGCTGGACTCAGTGGCCACCACGCCGTAGCTCGGGCCCTTGTAAGCAAGGCCTTCCGGACAGGTTTTTACTGGCCGACAGCCCGAGCAGACGCACATGACCTCATCCAACATTGCATCGGTTGCCAGCTCTTCGCTAACCAAAGCCATATGCCACCCACCGCCCTCCAAACAATCCCCATAACTTGTCCCTTTGCAGTCCGGGGGCTCGATATGGTTGGACCCCTTAAAGGAGGAAGCCATAAGAAAAAATACTTGTTGGTCATGGTGGATAAATTCACCAAATGGATAGAGGCCAAACCAGTCAAAACAGCTGAATCCGGACCAGTGATAGACTTCATATCAGGGGTTGTACACCATTACGGTGTCCCTCACAACATCATCACTGATAATGGCTCCAACTTCACAGCCGATGAGGTGAAAACTTGGTGCGATAACATGGGCATTAAGCTCGATTACGCCTCCGTCTATCACCCACAAACAAATGGTCAAGTCGAACGAGCAAATGGTCTTATTATGAGTGGCATCAAACCCTGACTAGTGCGATCCATGAAGGAATCAGACACGCACTGGGTCGAGGAGCTCGACTCCGTACTATGGGGGCTGTGGACCACGCCAAATCGCACTACCGGATACACACCATTCTTCATGGTGTACGGCGCAGAGGCGGTATTGCCCTGTGACATCATTCATGACTCACCTCGAGTGCGCATGTGCGAAGAGAGAGAAGCCGAGCTTGATCGGCAGGACAGTCTAGATGCCCTGGAGGAGGAGCGCGACGTCGCAAAAGCCCGTTTCACATTCTATCAGCAACAGGCTCGCAGGTATCAAAGCAGAGAAGTACAGGCCAAAACTTATAACATTGGCGAACTCGTTCTATGCCTACCGGAGAATAAGAAGGACAGGCTCAAATCCAAGTGGGAGGGTCCCTTCATCATTGATAAAGTTCTCGCCGGAGGAGCGTACTGCCTGCATGATGCATCGGATAATCGACTCGAGCCAAACCCATGGAACGCGGCCAGACTCCGAAGATTTTACGCCTAGCGCCGAACTTTGTGTTCGCCCCCTTCCCTCCGTCTTTTTATTATTATTATTTATATATATCCTCTCTCTTTCCTTTTATGGCTCTCAAGCTTTAAGTGTGACTCGACTACACACTCTTGACGCGCTAAATCCTTAAGTATGCACGCTCACTATACCTGGGGGCTTCTTATACAGAATCTTAGTATAATTATCTTCTAGGCTTCATGCCCACTGCATATGTGTCACTTTTCCGTATGTACCTTTTTTTCACCATTATATGCATCGATATGACTTAAGTTTTGGCCAAGCTGGGTTGTTTGGCTCCTGTGTTTATGCCCTATGTTCCCGTTAGTTCATCTAGGGCATAAGGGGAGCACCTCTGTGATTGTTACTGCCGGGTCCGCCGGACTTGTACCTCAGACTGGGTGAAGCCGAAAGCTAGCGTTCTTAAGGGAATATTCGGTCGGTGAACTAAAGATGTTTCTTACCTCTTACAATACAAACCCCCAGATGTTTCATATATTGCGTCTCTATTCGCAGTTTGAACATGCACATTAATGCATGCGTGCCCAGGGAAAGGAACCCTTAACGAAACTATTCTCCCCGGAAGATGTTTCTTACTATCCATGTAATATAACATAGCTAGCTGGGTACTTGTATGTTCAAGCACTAATGACCCCTACGCCTGGTTTCCACCTGTACCCCGGTTTACATAACTGAGCGGGTATTCGGAAACACTCCGGACTGTCGGGTCCGGAGGCCGAAGCAAAAAGGTCCGCCATGACAAATGATTTACAATCCGGCTAGGGACAAAATATGTCAATTGAAGTACACGGTCACTTAGACCCACACACTTCTTCTTCTATGCCATCCAACAGGCTGTCTAGCCTACAATCCTATTGGGAATACTTTGCGGCTAATCCTACCTGGTCATATACCAGACTGACGGGAATCTCTTTCCCATCTGACCCTACAGGTCTGACCAGGGCCATGTGATTCGGATCAACCTTGGTGTACCATGTTTTCACCATGGCCAAGCTTCCCTCGCACCTTGTCGGTAGGCTGATATCTTCCATAATTGGAAGCACCGCCGCGCTCCCTTGAGCAGCTGTACAAGCTCCCCGATGCTTCCTGGCAGGGATTCAGATGGCCACAATGCCTTGGCAATACCCTGCATCACCTGCTGAACTTTTTTGTGCAGTTGCGAAAGCTCTTGCAGAAGATCGCCTGACGATCCTGGCATCTCCTCTTGAGGACGACCAGTTAATATACCTGCAGACATAACTCTGTTAGCCCGTTTCTTCGCCGAACTATATAAAGGTTCATTTGAGCACATACTAAAAATGCACGTTGAAGCCTCATGTTCTCCTTCAAAGAGTCCGCAAGCTAGGCCCGAACATCTTTTAATTTTACGCCCAGCCGGGTATTGGCATCCTAGAGATCGTTTTTCTCTTGCCGGACCCGTGTAAGTACGCGCTCGCCAGCCTCTAGTTGTCGTTGAGCTCGTTGTTCATCCTCTTGTAGGATCTCCGGATTCACTCCGGGGTTGCCTGTGAAATCTATTGTTAGATCTGCAAACATGCCGAATAACAACCTGTACACGTAATTACGAGACAAATATTACCAGATGAGGCCTTCTTGGATTCGTCCATTCCGGCAACTGCGGCCCTTAGCTGGGCTTTACACTCATCCAGCTCTTGAGACAAATGGGTTTTCTTCTCTGTAAGAACCTGTTCATACAATGATCCTTAAATCAGTTGTACCAACTGTTTCAAGTCTCAGGGGCTACCGATATACATAATTATCAGATTTTGCTTACCCGTATATCTTTTAAATACTGGTCTGTGGCTCTAGCAAGCCCATTTTGAGCAGCTCGGATGTACACGTCTCTCAAGTTGAAGGTATTGAATGCCTCTTCGGAGAAATTAGGGTCGCGGAGTGCGGCCCGCCGACACCGATGGTTCATAGCGCTCTCTACCTCAGAATTTATAGTGGATATTCTATCCGCATCCTTTGTAGGAGGACCGTCCGGTGTTGTCTCCATGTTTGCCTCCACCCTTGAGGCCAGTTCTGGAGTCTGGCTGGTAGAGGCGTGGTCGGCAGGATCTCCGGACACAGTCCGACGAATACTTTTTCTGCCAGGACACAACGAACATTGTTATATTTTAAAGATGACAAAGGCGAAGCATGTTTTAATCATACCTTTTCGATGGCGGCTCGGTCCTGATCACTTTCCTTTTAAGCCTACCCGGCTTGGGCGCCCCTTGTTGGTGAGTTGCCTCGGGTTTGGCACGGCGCCCCGATGGCCTTCCCTATAAAGCGCAATACATGTGCGGTGGGTAAGGCGTAAAAAGGGGATCCTTTTCGGAAGTTAGGACTCCTGTTTTACTTACATATGATGTAGGGAGTAGGCCGGGGTAGTTGGCAATGATGGCCACCAAGGTGCCATCACAGCTTGGCTGGTAAAACATCCTATCGACGAGCTCCACAAATATGTGCGAATCTTCTTCAAGACCGGGGTCAAGGGCTCGGTTGTGGTCCTCTGGCTGTGGAGGCGGGCTGTGGACCTCCCTCATAGCTTTCCGTAGTTCCTGTTATGGACTAGCAAGGTAAATATTTGCAATGATAGACTGCGAGAATGAATAGAGTTGAGTAAAAGATAGCGACTCACCCAGCTAGGGGGGTTGTAGATGGAAAATCCATCCCGTGGATTAATGCGGATGAACTCCTCTTCTTCTCCTTTATACAAATCCGACAATATTTTCGCCAGAGCGGTGGCGGAGTCCGAACCTTTTCTACCGCAGTGGGTGGCATCGTCTTCTCCATTGAAGTGCCACAGGGGATGCCCTTGATACTGGAGTGGCTGCACCCCCCGCATTGTGCATATTGACATAACCTCGATTATTGTCAATCTAGATTTGGCCAGCGTTTTTATCCTGCCCATCAGTTGAAGGACCTCTCTGCTATCTTCCTCCTGGGGGCTCCGGGGACGCCAGCTACGGCACTTCTTCAATGGGGCATTTGTGAACTCAGGAAGACCCATCCGGATAGGGTCAGGAAGGGAGACGTCCTCTATATTAAAACCACTCAGAAGGCTAGTCTTTGGATGTCTTCTTCAAAGTGCTGGACAGGTATCCGGTCCCGGTGATGCGCCATATTTCGGCTCCACCCACTTGATATATTGATCCCTCCTGATTGCGAGGGACGAGGCAGAACAGCCTCTTCCACACCTCGAAATGAGCTTCGCAACCCAGAAATAACTCACAAAGGGCGACATAGCCTGCGATGTGCAGGATGGAGGTAGGGGTGAAGTTGTGCAGCTGGAGGCCATAATACTCCAGGAGCCCGCGGAGGAACGGATGGACAAGGCATACTCGCTCCCCCCTGGATGGGTTGGGAAAACTCTCCACTTGCTCCCTGCCATCAAAAGTGGCTAATCCGGCTCGGACAAGGACCAGATATGCAGGGGGAGGAACCCCTGGGTCTGCAACTCCACCAATTGACCGTGGGGTATGGTACACTTCTCCCAATCACCTGGCTTGGCGCTATGAGGGTGAGAGGAGGAGCTGCGGTGGATGGCCATGATGGGATGGTCTTTTTGGGCATGATCCAATGGATCCTCGCTTGGGGAAGATGGTGTGTTTTGGATCTAAGGATCCCCGTCTCTTTAATAGACGATTTATTTACATGGTCAGGGTGGCAAGTGTAAAAATTCCCTGACTTCTCGCATTCACCCGACACGTGGAAACTGACATTATTGAGGTACAGAAGCCGATGAGTGCAACATTAAATGGGAAGCCGGACACTGCTCGTTATAACAGGTACTCTGGAGAATTTGGAGAAGAACCCGCCTTGCAATGCCGAAGACAATCTGCGCGCCGGACTCATCGTCATTGAAGCCTAGTTTAGGGGATACTGAGGGAGTCCTGGATTAGGGGGTCCTCGGACAGCCAGACTATATGCTTATGCCGGACTGTTGGATTATGAAGATACCAGATTGAAGACTTCGTCCCGTGTCCGGGTGGGACTCTCCTTTGCGTGGAAGGCAAACTTGGCGATTCGGATATGTAGATTTCCTTCTCTGTAACCGACTTTGTGTAACTCTAGCCCCCCTTCGGTGTCTATATAAACCGGAGGGTTTAGTCCGCAAGACAAGAACAATCATAATCATAGGCTAGCTCCTAGGGTTTAGCCTCTACGACCTCGTGGTAGATCAACTCTTGTAATACTCATATCATCAAGATCAATCAAGCAGGAAGTAGGGTATTACCTCCATAGAGAGGGCCCGAACCTGGGTAAACATTGCATCCCCCGTCTCCTGTTACCATTATCCCTAGACGCACAGTTCGGGACCCCCTACCCGAGATCCGCCGGTTTTGACACCGACACCCGTTCCAACATGTCAACGAGACGATGGCAAGTCCTTCTGTACAATTTACAAATGGACGTCTGCTACGTCTTGAGCTTGCGTTGTTTTTCCTTGAATAGGAAAGGGTGATGCAGCAATAGTAGCGTAAGTATTTCCCTCAGTTTTTGAGAATCAAGGTATTAATCCAGTAAGAGGCTCCTCAAAAGTCCCACGCACCTACACAAACAAACAAGAACTCGCAACCAATGCAATAAAGGGGTTGTCAATCCCTTCATGGCCACCTGCGAAAGTGAGATCTGATAGAGATAATATGATAAGATAAATATTTTTGGTATTTTTATGATATAGATTGGAAAAGTAAAAGATGCAAATAAAAGTAGATTGAAAGCTTATATGATAAGAGATAGACCCAAGGGCCATAGGTTTCACTAGTGGATTCTCTCAAGATAGCATAAGTATTACGGTGGGTGAACAAATTACTGTCGAGCAATTGATAGAAAAGTGAATAATTATGAGAATATCTAGGTATGATCATGTATATAGGCATCACGTCTGTGACAAGTAGACCGACTCCTGCCTACATCTACTACTATTACTCCACACATCGACCGCTATCCAGCATGCATCTAGAGTATTAAGTTCATAAAGAATAGAGTAACGCATTAAGAAAGATGACATGATGTAGAGGGATAAACTCATGCAATATGATATAAACCCCATCTTTTTATCCTCGATGGCAACAATACTATACGTGCCTTGCTTCCCCTGCTGTCACTGGGAAAGGATACCGCAATATTGAACCCAAAGCTAAGCACTTCTCCCATTGCAAGAAAGATCAATCTAGTAGGCCAAACCAAACTGATAATTCGAAGAGACTTGCAAAGATAACTTAATCACACATAAAAGAATTCAGAGGAGATTCAAATCATAGATAAACTTGATCATAAACCCACAATTCATTGGATCTCGACAAACACACCGCAAAAAGAGTTACATCGAATAGATCTCCAAGAAGATCAAGGAGAACTTTGTATTGAGATTCAAAGAGAGAGAAGAAGCCATCTAGCTAATAACTATGGAGCCGAAGGTCTATGGTAAACTACTCACAACTCATTAGAAGGGCCTTGGAGACGATGTAGAGGCCCTCCATGATCGATTGCCCCTCCGGCGGAGAGCCGACGAAGGCTCCAAGATGGGATCTCGCGGATACAGAAGGTTACGGCGGTGGAAATAGTTTTTCATGGTCGCTTCTGATGTTTTCAGGGTACGTGGGTATATATAGGAGGAAGAAGTAGGTCGGTGGATGCTCGAGGGGCCCACGAGGGTGGGGGGCGTGCCGGGCACCCTCGTGGCCGCCTCGCTTGTTTCTTGATTTCCAATCCAAGTCCTCTGGATACGTTTGTTCCAAAAAGATCGCTTCCGAAGGTTTTATTCCGTTTGGACTCTGTTTGATATTCCTTTTCTTCGAAACACTGAAATAGGAAAAAAACAGCAATTCGGGCTGTGCCTCCGGTTAGTAGGTTAGTCCCAAAAATGATATAAAAGTGTAAAGTAAAGCCCATAAACATGCAAAACGGGTAATATAATAGCATGGAACAATCAAAAATTATAGATACGTTGGAGACGTATCAAGCATCCCCAAGCTTAATTCCTGCTCGTCCTCGAGTAGGTAAATGATAAAAACATATTTTTTGATGTGGAATTCTACATAGCATAATTCTCAATGTAATTTTTTTTATTGTGGCATGAATGTTCAGTTCCAAATGATTCAATATAAAAGTTCATATTGACATAAGAAATAGTAATACTTCAAGCATAGTAATCAAAGCAATCATGTCTTCTCAAAATAACATGGCTAAAGAAAGTTCATCCCTACAAAATCGTATAGTTAGGCTATGCTTCATTTTCGTCACACAAAAATGCTCCCATCTTGCACACCTCGATGACAAGCCAAGCAATTGTTTCGTACTTAAATAATCTCAAACTTTTTCAACTTTTACGCAATACATGAGCGTGAGCCATGGATATAGCACTATGGGTGGAATAGAATATGATGATGGAGGTTGTGTGGAGAAGACAAAAAAGAGAAAGTCTCACATTGACTAGGATAAGCAACGGGCTATGGAGATGCCCATCAATTGATGTCAACATGAGGAGTAGGGATTGCCATGCAACGGATGCACTAGAGCTATAAATATATGAATGCTCAACAAAATAAACTAGTGGGTGTGCATCCAACTTGCTTGCTCACAAAGACCTAGGGCATTTTGGGGAAGCCCATCATAGGAATATACAAGCCAAGTTCTATAATGAAATATTCCCACTAGTATATAAAAGTGACAACATGAAAGACTTCCTATATGAAGAACATGGTGCTACTTTGAAGCACAAGTGTGGAAAAGGATAGTAACATTGCCCCCTTTTTTATTTTCTTTTTTTGGGCCTTCCCTTTTTTTATTTGGCCTTTTTTTATTCGGTCTTTCTTTTTTTATTTGGGGACAATGCTCTAATAATGATGACCATCACACTTCTATTTATTTACAACTCATGAATTACAACTCAATACTAGAACAAAATATGACTCTATATGAATGCCTCCGGCGGTGTACCGGGATGGGCAATGAATCAAGAGTGACACGTATGAAATTATGCATGGTGGCTTTGCCACAAATACGATGTCAACTACATGATCATGCAAGGCAATATGACAAAGATAATGTGTGTCATGATGATGAACGGAACGGTGGAAAGTTGCATGGCAATATATCTCAGAATGGCTATGGAGATGCCATAATAGGTAGGTATGGTGGCTGTTTTGAGGAAGATATAAGGAGGTTTATGTGTGATAGAGCGTATTGTCTCACGGGGTTTGGATGCACCGGCGAAGTTTGCACCAACTCTCAAGGTGAGAAAGGGCAATGCACGGTACCGAAGAGGCTAGCAATGATGGAAGGGTGAGAGTGCGTATAATCCATGGGCTCAACATTAGTCATAAAGAACTCATATACTTATTGCAAAAATCTACAAGTCATCAAAAACCAAGCACTATGCACATGCTCCTGGGGGGATAGATTGGTTAGAAAAGACCATCGCTCATCCCCGACCGCCACTCATAAGGATGCACAATCTAAGAACACCTCATGTTTCAAATTTGTTACATAACTTTCACCATACGTGCATGCTACGGGACTTGCCAACTTCAACACAAGCATTCTTTTAAATTCATAATAACCCAACTAGCATGACTCTAATATCACCACCTCCATGTCTCAAAACAATTATCAAGTATCAAATTGATCATAGCATCCAATTCACTTCCTATGATAGTTTTTATTATACTGAACTTGGATGCCCATCATTCCAGGACCAATTTTATAACCATAGCAAATACCATGCTGTTCTAAGAGTCTCTCAAAATAATATAAGTGAAGCATAAGAGATTAACAATTTCTACAAAATAAAGCCACCGCTGTGCTCTAAAAGATATAAGTGAAGCACTAGAGCAAAATTTATCTAGCTCAAAAGATATAAGTGAAGCACATAGAGTATTCTAATAAATTCCAATCAAGTGGGTTTCTCCCAAAAGGTGTGTACAGCAATGATGATTGTGGTAAACTAAAAAACAAATACTAATATCATACAAGACGCTCCAAGCAAAACACATATCATGTGGTGAATAAAAATATAGCTCCAAGTAAAGTTACCGATATACGAAGACGAAAGAGGGGATGCCTTTCGGGGAATCCCCAAGCTTAGGCTTTTGGTTATCCTTGAATATGTTGGGGTTCTATGGGCATCACCAAGCTTAGGCTCTTGCCACTCCTTATTCCATAATCTATCAAATCTTTACCCAAAACTTGAAAACTTCACAACACAAAACTCAACAGGAAATCTCATAAGCTCCGTTAGTGCAAGAAAGAAAAACCACGACATAAGGTACTGTAATGAACTCATTATTTATTTATATTGGTATTAAACCTACTGTATTTCAAGTTCTCTATGGTTCATACCACTTAATACTAGCCATAGATGCATCAAAATAAGCAAACAACACACGAAAAACAGAATCTGTCAAAAACTGAACAATCTGTAGCAATTTGTAACTCTCTAATACTTATGGAACTCTAAAACTCCTAAAAAAATAGGAAGTCCTGGGAAATTTGTCTATTGATCTGCATCAAAAAGAATCAACGCAAAATCACGTTTCTGTGAATTACTAAAATTATTTTCATGCGCGCAAAGTTTCTGTTTTTCAGCAGAATCAAATTAACTATCACCATAGGTTATCCTATAGGTTCTACTTGGCACAAACACTAATTAAAACATGAAAACACATCTAAACATAAGGTAGATGAAATATTTATTACTAAACAGAAGCAAAAACAAAAAAAATAAACTACAATTGGGTTGCCTCCCAACTAGCGCTATTGTTTAACGCCCCAAGCTAGGCATAAAAGCGAGGATAGATCTAAGTAGTGCCATCTTTGGCACTCAATTCACAAGTAGCTCGCATGATAGATTCATAAGGTAATTTAACTTTATTTCTTGGAAAGTGCTCCATGCCTTTACTTAATGGAAATTGGAATCTAATATTCCCTTCCTTCATATCAATAATCGCACCAATCGTTCTAAGGAAAGGTCTACCAAGAATAATAGGACATGAAAGATTGCAATCTATATCAAGAACGATAAAATCTACGGGCACCAAATTCCTATTTGCAACAATAAGAACATTATCGATCCTTCCCATAGGTTTTTTATGGTGGAATCCGCAAGGTGCAAATTTAAAGAGCAATCATCAAGATCATGAAAACCTAGAATATCACATAAAGTTTTCGGAATCGTGGAAACACTAGCACCCAAATTACATAAAGCATAACACTCATGATCTTTAATTTTAATCTTTATAGTAGGTTCCCACTCATCATTAAGTTTTCTAGGTATAGAAACTTCCAAATTAATTTTTTCATCATAAGATGGCATCAAAGCATCAACAATATGTTTGGTAAAAGCTTTATTTTGACTATAAGCATGAGGAGAATTCAACACGGATTGCAACAAGGAAATAAAATCTACTAAAGAACAATTATCATAATTAAATTCCTTGAAATCCAAGATAGTGGGTTCAATGCTATTTAAAGTCTTGACCTCTCCAATCCCACTTTTACCAAATTTAGCATCAAGATCTAAAAACTCCAAATAATTGGGACCCCTTTTAACTAAAGTTGACTCATCTCCAGTCCCATCATTATTAAGATTCATATTGAAAAACAAAGATTTTTAATAGGGGACACATCAATAACTTTTAGATCTTCATCATTATTTTCATTGAAACTAGAAGAACACGCTTTTACAAAGCAATCTTTCTTAGCACACAATCTAGCGGTTCTTTCTTTGCACTCATCAATGAAAATTCTCATAGCTTTGAGAGACTCATTGATATCATTCTTAGGAGGAGTAGATCTAAGTTTCAAAGAATCAACATCAAGCGAAAGTCTATCAACGTTCCTAGCCAAATCATCCACTTTAAGCAATTTTTCTTCAAGGTATTAAAATTCTTTTGAGAGATCATAAATTCTTTAATAATATTTTCAAAATCAGAGGGCATCTTATTAAAATTACCATAAGAATTATTGTAGGAATTTCCATAATTATTAGAGGAATTACTAGGGAACGGTTTAGGATTGAAGTTTCCTCTATAAGCATTGTTACCAAAATTATTCCTACCAACAAAATCCACATCCATAGATTCATTATTATTCTGAATCAAAGTAGACAAAGGAATATAATTGGGATCAATAGAAGCACTCTTAGTAGCAAACAATTTCATAAGTTCATCCATCTTTCCACTCAAAACATTAATTTCTTCTATAGCATGCACTTTTTTACTATAGATCTTTCGGTGTGCCATTGAGAATAATTAGCCATAATGTTATCAAGGAGTTTAGTAGCTTCTCCTAACGTGATTTCCATAAACGTGCCTCCCACGGCTGAATCTAAAAGATTTCTAGAAGCAAAATTCAATCCGGCATAAATTTTTTGTATGATCATCCATAAATTCAAACCATGAGTAGGGCAATTGCGAATCATCAATTTCATTCTTTCCCAAGATTGGGAAAAATGCTCATAAAAAGTTGTTTAAAATTCATAATATCATTCCTAAGAGAGATGATCTTAGCGGGAGGAAAATACTTAGAGATAAAAGCATCTTTGCACTTATTCCACGAATCAATAGTATTCTTAGGCAAAGACAAAAACCAAACTTTAGCATGATCTCTAAGTGAAAACGGAAATAAATTCAATTTAACAATATCATTATCCATATCTTTCTTCTTTTGCATCTCACACAAATCAACAAATTTGTTTAGATGGGTAGCGGCATCTTCACTAGGAAGGCTGGAGAATTGATCTTTCATAACAAGATTCAACAAAGCAGCATTGATTTCACAAGACTCAACATCATCAAGAGGAGAAATTGGAGTACTAAGGAAATCATTATTATTGGTATTGGAAAAGTCACACAATTTGGTATTATCTTGCGCCATCGCGACAAGTAATCCAACACACAAGCAAAAAAAGGCAAGCAAAAGAGAGATGAGATTGGGAAAGAGAGGGCAAATAAAACGACAAGGGTGAAGTGGGGGAGAGGAAAACGAGAGGAAAATGGCAAATAATGTAATGCGAGGGAGATGAATTTGTGATGGGTACTTGGTATGTCTTGACTTGAGCGAAGTCCTCCCCGACAACGGCGCCAGAAATCCTTCTTGCTATGTCTTGAGCTTGCCTTGGTTTTCCTTGAAGAGGAAAGGGTGATGCAACAATAGTAGCGCAAGTATTTCCCTCAGCTTTTGAGAACCAAGGTATCAATCCAGTAGGAGGCTCCTCAAAAGTCCCACGCACCTA
Source organism: Triticum dicoccoides (assembly GCF_002162155.2). NCBI lineage: Eukaryota > Viridiplantae > Streptophyta > Magnoliopsida > Poales > Poaceae > Triticum > Triticum dicoccoides. Next base: position 445,787,367 of record NC_041389.1, on the reverse strand, counting down.
CACAAACAAACAAGAACTCGCAACCAACGCAATAAAGGGGTTGTCAATCCCTTCACGTCCACTTGCGAAAGTGAGATTTGATAGAGATAATATGACAAGATAAATATTTTTGGTATTTTTATGATATAGATTGGAAAAGTAAAAGATGCAAATACAAGTAGATCGAAAGCTTATATGATAAGAGATAGACCCGGGGGCCATAGGTTTCACTAGTGGCTTCTCTCAAGATAGCATGAGTATTACGGTGGGTGAACAAATTACTGTCGAGCAATTGATAGAAAAGAAAATAATTATGAGATTATCTAGGTATGATCATGTATATAGGCATCACGTCCGTGACAAGTAGACCGACTCCTGCCTGCATCTACTACTATTACTCCACACATCGACCGCTATCCAGCATGCATCTAGAGTATTAAGTTCATAAAGAACAAAGTAACACATTAAGAAAGATGACATGATGTAGAGGGATAAACTCATGCAATATGATATAAACCCCATCTTTTTATCCTCGATGGCAACAATACAATACGTGCCTTGCTGCCCCTGCTGTCACTGGGAAAGGACACCGCAAGATTGAACCTAAAGCTAAGCACTTCTCCCATTGCAAGAAAGATCAATCTAGTAGGCCAAACCAAACTGATAATTCGAAGAGACTTGCAAAGATAACTTAATCACACATAAAAGAATTCAGAGGAGATTCAAATATTCCTCATAGATAAACTTGATCATAAACCCACAATTTATTGGATCTTGACAAACACACCGCAAAAAGAGTTACATCGAATAGATCTCCAAGAAGATCAAGGAGAACTTTGTATTGAGATTCAAAGAGAGAGAAGAATCCATATAGCTAATAACTATGGACCTGAACGTCTATGGTAAACTACTCACAACTCATCGGAAGGGCCTTGGAGATGATGTAGAGGCCCTCCATGATCGATTACCCCTCCGGCAGAGCGCCGGTGAAGGCTCGAAGATGGGATCTCGCGGATACAGAAGGTCACGGTGGTGGAAATAGTATTTCGTGGTCGCTTCTGATGTTTTCAGGGTACATGTGTATATATAGGAGGAAGAAGTAGGTCGGTGGACGATCAAAGGGCCCACGAGGGTGGGGGGCGCGCCCACCTGTAGGGGGGGCGCCGGGCACCCTCGTGGCTGCCTCGCTTGTTTCTTGACTTCCACTCCAAGTCCCCTAGATCATGTTTGTTCCAAAAAGATCGCTTCCGAAGGTTTCATTCCGTTTGGACTCCATTTGATATTCCTTTTCTTCGAAGCACTGAAACATGCAAAAACATCAATTCGGGCTAGGCCTACGGTTAGTAGGTTAGTCCCAAAAATGATATAAAAGTGTAAAGTAAAGCCCAGAAACATCCAAAACGAGTAATATAATAGCATGGAACAATCAAAAATTATAGATACGTTGGAGACGTATCAACGTCTATGTAGGCTAGGGTGCCTCTTCCTGTACCGTGGCAACTGTCCACCGCCTCTTCGCCTTTCCCTCTCAATATGGAACTGCTATCGCACGCTCTTCCTCCCTTAATTTGCCTTCACCCTTCCTTCTGCCATTGTTCGATCATCTTCTCCATGGAGGGAACAGGCCGGAAACGACCCCGTTATTCTTGACCCGATCTGAAAGATGACGTGGTGGAGGAACTCATTGATCGATGCGGCGTCATCACGTCGGCTAGCATGGCAGGTTCGTTCAAGACCATTCTCGATCAACAAATAACATCATTACAAAGAACCCAAGGGTTCATGATTGGTTTGATCTCCCCTATCTTCTTCGCCATGACCCTGCTCGCTAGCGCGGGGACGACGGAAGCCTCGCTTTGTGCAAGTTGATACCGCTTGACAATGAAACGTGTGATGTTAAGATATCATCGCTTAAGGGTAAGGCCTGGTTAGGCACAAATGAAGATTGGGTACAACTGCGAGTGGGAACTTGTGAATATGTACACTCGTCACCGGGTTCCACTTCCAAAAATCTAAGAGTGCCCTGAGGTTGAGCACATAGATGATCTACATACGTTCAAATACGATCATGGTGACTATCGTCTACAGAAGATAGAAATTTGTCGAGTTCCCAACCGCTCTTGGGATTACATGAACTATCATGTTGTTGCTATCTTCGACAAGCTTGTTGCCGTCCTTACTTCCATGTCACAATGCATATTGCTCAAAAATCAATTTCTTTACACGGATGAGTACTGTGATGCAATTCAATACGAGCATCTTGTGTTTAGTGCCACCACTCGTGGAAGTGTTTTTGCATGGAATCCTTATTGTTTCAGTATGTTTGTCTTCCATCATAATTAGAATTGTTTTATCCACGTGCATGCGAGTTAGTATCCCTGTACTAATGAACCTTCTTGTGTTTCCAAGGTCCTGTGAACATTCCACCACCTATACTTGAAAAATTTATAACCAAGGGGGAGATGATGATGGTGATGATCACGAGCATGAGGACGAGCAGGACCTACATACTCAATGGCGCCTTGCAACTTATTCCGATGGATCATTGTCGATGTCAAAACCGGCGGATCTCGGGTAGGGGGTCCCGATCTGTGTGTCTAAGGCTAATGGTGACAGGAGGCAAGGGACACAATGTTTACCCAGGTTTGGGCCCTCTTGATGGAGGTAAAACCCTACTTCCTGCTTGATTGATATTGATGATATGAGTGTTACAAGAGTTGATCTACCACGAGATCATAGAGGCTAAACCCTAGAAGCTAGCCTATGATGATTATGATTTTGTCTCTAAGGACTAAACTCTCCGGTTTATATAGACACCGGAGAGGGCTAGGGTTTACATGGAGTCGGTTACAAAGAAGAAACTATAATATCCGGATCGCCAAGCTTGTCTTACACGCAAAGGAGAGTCCCATCCAGACAAGGGACGAAGTCTTGAGTCTTGTTGTATCTTCATGGTACAACAGTCCGGCCAAAGTATATAGTCCGGCTGCCCGGATACCCCTTAATCCAAGACTCCCTCAGTAGCCCCTGAACCAGGCTTCATTGATGATGAGTCCAGCGCGCAGTTTTGTCTTCGGCATTGCAAGGTGGGTTCCATCTCCGAATACTCCAAAGTAATTATCGAACACTTAAACCGTGTCCGGATCTGCAAGATGATCTTCGCATACCTTTGTAGAGGGCATAACACTTCATAAATCTGATCTACTGGCAATTTTTGTAGGGTATGCTCTTATGCCGTGGTCTGGTCCAACACGAACCGGTTTTTCTTGGCCTGCCTCGATGCGCGTCGCGAGGCGGTTTTATCGGCACACGCTGCCAAAGCAAAGATCATGCTTCCCTTATCGTGGGATTCTCCATCAATACAGGAGCATGCAACCCCATGATGTCTGTTGGTATGACTCCGTGTTTTTAGGCAAGTCCCGAGCGGTCACGCTGAGGACGCTTGATATTCACCCCCTTTATAAAGGGGACGAGGCCTATCCCTCTTTTCCACCACCCTGGCGCCTTTTCGCATCTCGAGTTCTAACACCCGAAACCCAAACTCAAGCACCCCGGATCCTCCACCATGTCCAGATCCAACCAAGGACGGTGAGTGGCCTCCTCGGTCACAAAGGAGGACATTGCGAAGCTTAGGGAGGTCAGATATCTGACCGCCGACATCAAGCACAGGCTTCCTGCTCCAGGGCAGGTCATCCTACTCCCGAGCCCAACGAAAGCATCATATTTTTTTCTCACTTTCTTCGCGGCTTGGGATTCACCCTTTATACCTTTGTGAGAGGGCTCATGTTCTATTACGGGTTTGATTTTCATGATCTAGCTCCGGATGCTATCCTCCTTATCTTGTCGTTCATCGTTGTGTGCGAAGCTTTTCTCCATGTCACTCCACACTTCGGCTTATGGCTCAAGACCTTCAATGTGAAGCCGAAGATGACTGAGGGGCGACATGCGGAGTGCAGAGGTGCTGTGATAAGCAGGAATGCCGGTGCCCCATGGCCAGAGGGCTCCTTCCCAGAGGTGTCTGATCTATGGCAGTGGAGGTGGTTTTACGTCACGGCTCCCAGAGGCACAAAGTGGATGGCTCCTCCCAACTTCCGTTCGGGCCCTCCTTCTCAACTGGCGTCATGGGCCGATATAGGACGGGATTGGGGATCTGCTAGTGATGTACCAACATTGCAGAGCCGTACTCGGGAGATTCTTGAGAGGGACATTACCCTCATCAGCATAATTCAGGTAATGCTAATCCGACGGATATTGCCATGCAAACGCCGGCCTCTCTGGATGTGGGAGTTCAATCCGGAGGGTCTGCGGACTATTCTGCACTTCTTCGGCTTGACGCTCGAAGGAATGAGTAAATTATTCTTCGGACCACAAGTAAAGTGTCCGGATATCACCGAGGATGCGGGCCTGAGCTGCAATCGCCCAGATACCCAAGTAAGTAACCCAGAAACCGAACACCTCGTCTATTTTTGTCATAGTCATTATTCTGAAAATCCTCCATGGCCAGGAATGGCTCAGCAAGGCGGAGAGAATCAGGTGTCCGGCGCCACTTCCCGAAGGCTCGCCAAGTCCCGCTATAGCAAAGATGCTTGGCCGTGTGCTAAGTAAAGTGCCCTCAGGGAAAGACGAAGGGAAGAACCGAGAAGCAGAATTTCACGCATTGCGCATCCAAACCAGGGGAATTGCTACCTCCCAAAAGGAGGATAGTTGGGGAGGGGAATCTAAGGCCTCCTCCCTGCGTGGGAAAAAAGGGCCACCTCCGAAGACCTTGAGATGGAGGTGCCGAGACAAGGGAAGAAAGCTTCACCAGGGGGGCCTACCCCGAAGGGCGTCCTCACCGCGCCATGCCCACCAACGGGCCAGCCCTCAGCCGAGCTGTAAGTTAATCGTAAATACAAAGGTACTAGTTCCTTCTCCGAGAACAATAACCATGATCCATTCTTTGCAGTCCGGCTATTAGCTCTTCTCGACAGAGTTCGTCTTCGGGGGATCTCCTTTCGGAGATGATGGAGAGTGAGACCCCACCAACCTCTCCGCCTCATGAGGCAGGCGACCCCGAGGTGTCATCATGGAGGAGTCCAGATCTGCCGAAGCCAGAAGCTAATACTTCGGCCGCCCTGAGCCCGGAGCGTTCAGCTCCCACGGGGGGCTATAAGAAGGGTCCGACACAATTCGGCGTCCGGCCGAACACACTGACGGGCCTTCTGGAGCGAGCTGATATCTCGGAGGAGCACCGTTCATTAATGAGCATGGTGCTCGGGAAGATTTCATCTGGCACGAGCGGGTTGAATGAAGCCTTTACGAGCCTGCTCAGAGGTTTTGAGGTATGTAATGAAAAATACATAATTTTTGGCTGTGACGCACGCACTAGGTGTGCTCCATATGGATAGTAGCCCCTGAGACTCTGGTTGTCCGCCCTAGGCGGCAAACGAAGGATCATATTGTGTAAGTAATGATCGCGCTGTATTTATGCGTAGGTGTCTAAGGATCCGGCAGCCGACCGGTCCGTTGAAGTTGCCGAACTAAGGAGGCAGATTGGAACTATTGATGCCGATATCACACTAGTGAACGAGCAGCTTAACGAGTCACAAGGTATGTGCTCTACTTCCCTTATTATTTTTTGTAGGAAAAACTGAGAGGAGCATAATGCTGATGTTATGTGTTTGGAGTGCAGACGGTGCTGCTGCCGTGGAAGCCCTGAGGGCGGAACTTGCCCTGGCCAAGGAACAGGCCCGGGCGAGCAGCGCGGCTGCCTTGAAGGCGGCCGAAGAGTTGAGAGCCGAACATGCCGCTCGTCGCCGGAGCAAAGAAAAGATAGCCGAGATGGCTGTGGAGCTGAAAAATGCCGCGGACCGGTATGAGCTCCTTGAAAAAGATAATAAGGCTAATGCGGCTGACCTAAAAAAGGCTCTTGATGCGGCCAAGGAGACGCGTTCTGAGATTAGGGATGCGCAGGAGGAGCTTCGACAGGCCAGGGAAATCGCGTCTGGAAACCCTTATTTGTTGCGGATGAATTTTTTAGATCCGAAGTACGCTCCTCTGGATCGACGCTGGAGTCCCGCAGACGCCTATGCGGATTTGGCAAAGAGTGCGGCTGATGTGGCCATGTTTTTTGAGGATCAAAAAGATGATGAAGTGGAAAAGCTGTTCTGGTTGTAGTTCAGCGCTCCAACGCGCACGTTGCCTTTGAGCGAGAGGATGGCTGCTGTGTCCAAGCTTCACAGGCTGTCCAGTCTTGCAATGCGATCTGTAATAGACCATCTATGGCCGACGGGGCCTAAGCAGGACAATTATTTTGGTTTAGTGCAACAATTCCTTGGTGCCGTATCGCGGATTGATGCCATGAAGAGGTCGGCGTGCATAGAGGGTGCATGGATGGCTCTTGCCCTTGTTAAAGCATATTGGACAGATATGGAGGCCACCGTC
>NC_041389.1:445765827-445780592 GCF_002162155.2 Triticum dicoccoides | reverse complement strand
AACGGCATACAGTGGCGCTAAACTAAGCGGGAGCGTAAAACTCTTATTCTGTGCTCCCCCTGTGTCGCACGCACCGTTTGGCTTAATCGGCATTATTCTTCCACTTGCTAGTAAAATCTGTGGAACATATAATAATAGGATTAATTCGGTTACCATCTGGATGCATCGGTTCACCGTCCCGCCACCATTTCTTTTTTTACTTGCATGACTGTAACAACGCATCGTAAACAGTCATAAGAAATATAGTAACCCAATAAATTCAGTTACTATTTGCACCCACTAATTCACGCACCGCCTCCATTTGTCTTTTTTACATCCATGCTCATAATGATACACAATAATCAACCATGAAAAAAGTAGTAACATATTTAATTTGGTTACTGGCTGGACATGCAGGTGCATGGCCCCACCACCATTTTTTCTTTCTATATGCCTGCTTGGAATGGAATATAGTAATCAACCATGAGAATTATTATAACATAGTAATCGTTCACGAAAAACTTGTTAATAGAACAAATTGGGTTACTGCAAGTGTGCATGGTAAGTCTTATGGACTCTTGTTTTACATGGTATTAAAAAGCATGGTAGGAATGGTAACCAAATTAAAACAATTACCATCCGCATGCATTGGTCCCGTCCATTATTCTCATCTCCCATGCTAGTAAAAAACCACGCTGAATATAGTAACATGATTAAATTAATTACGGCCAACCTGCAATGTACTCCGTCTGGCATCCTCGCTCACATGCTAGTAAAATGGCGGCCAAACATAGTAAACGAATTAAGTTATTTACCATATGCATGCACATGGCTGCGCTAACTAAAGAATGGCGTAACCGATTAGCAGGCAGGGTGCGGTCCACGGGTCGGAGCGTAGAATAAGCACAATGCACTCGGGCTCACTTTAGCGCACCTATATATATATATGTGTGTGTGTGTGTGTGTGTGCAATTCTAAAAGTTAGCAGTCGTTGGCTTCTGCCCCCACGCATATAATGCGGGGGTGTTCACGAAAATATGCGTAATCACACTTGATCCAACGTCTTGGTCCATTAAGGAGGTGATCACACGTCGAACTAGGCAACCGGACTATATAGCTTTAACACTTTCACTTAGCCATAGGAGTTTGACGGTGGGGCTACTATGTAGCCCCTTATACCTTTGCGTGCATCCGAATCCGGGCGCATGTGTACATGACCGGTAAGCGGTCCTTCGTTAATGCGGAGGAACCCTAAAGGTTCCAATGAGTATTCGAGTGGTTGAACAGTCTCTCGCTATATCATGACAGTCAGTTTTCGACTTTCTCTACTGAGGTGCTCATCCGGAATAACCAGGGCACAATCGCAGTAGTTCTCCTTTGGCCGCCTTAGCCGATAAGAACGGAACATAAAGCAGCGAACCTAGGAGCCGGGCAAACCCAACATTTGACCAAAGACATGATTCGGAGCTGATGCATATAAGGCCAAACTCATGACGCCGAACACTCCCGAAGGTATTCAGACTTTATAACGTATACTGGGCTGAGTAACGCCCCTTATTATGAACCCTGTATTCCCAGGTACGTGCATTAGTCTGTCGTGGCGAAATGCCAATAACAACAGTACCCTCTGCGGGTGTAGTACCCATGGGATGTGTAAGCAACAAGAGATAATAAAGAAGGTTTACACAGGGGCTTAATCTAAAGAGAAACCTTTGAGCGGGGCCCTGCTGCACATCTGCGCCTTTGTCCCCATTGTGCCGTGTCTTGGGAGGGTGTCGCATGAATGGTGTCTGTAAAAAGAAAAACTCATGTAGAAGAGTATGACATAAGCATGTGAAAAGTTGGCTATCACTAATCGACAGTAAAAGTGTAAGACATTGGCCTATTAATGAGGTTAGGTCGAGAATTGGGCTTTATTAATTATCTATAGCCCCTGGTGTCCTCTATGGGATTACATGTGTCGTGCCTAGATCGGGTTGATCTGGGCTGCCGGACTCGTCTAACCGTGTCCGTGGTCTTAACGACCAATCATGCTTTCTGGTATTAGAGGCCGCTTAGAGTCCGGCTGCTGGAGCCGTCGCGTATTCCTCCGCACGTAAAAAGTGCTCTGTACTTCCGTTAATGGTGATGATGCCGCGTGGACCGGGCATCTTGAGTTTAAGGTAGGCGTAGTGCGGTACTGCATTGAAGCGGGCAAAGGCCGTTCTCCCGAGCAATGCGTGATAACCACTTTGGAGGGGGGTGATGGCGAAGAGTAGTTTTTCGCTTCTGAAGTTGCCTGGGGAGCCGAATATCACCTCTAGTATGAGGGAGCCCCTGAAGTGGGCTTCAACGCCTGGTATCACCCCTTCAAAGGTGGTGTTACTGTGGTTGATTCTGGATGGGTCTATCCCCATCCTGCGGACAGTATCCTGGCATATTAGATTAAGACTACTACCGCCGTCCATGAGGACGTGAGTAAGATGGTATCCGTCGATTATTGGGTCGAGCACCAAGGCAGCTGATCCTCCATGCCGAATACTAGTAGGGTAGTCCGTGTGATCGAAAGTGATCGGGTAAGCCTACCAGTGGTTAAGTTTGGGTGCAACGGGCTCTATAGCGCATGCGTCTTTGAGCGCGCGTTCGTGCCTTCTCGGGGATAAGTGAGTTGCATGGATCATGTTTACTATTTTTACCTCTGGTGGGAATTTTTTCTGTCCCCCAGTGTTCGCCTGGCGAGGCTCATCCTCGTCTTCACTTGGTGTTTCCCTTCCCTTGTGTTCGACATTTAATTTTCCGGCCTGCTTGAAGACCCAGCCTTCTCTGTGAGTGTGGTTCACATGTTTTTCGGGGGTGCCATAGATTTGGCATAGTCTGTCCAGGACTTTGTTCAGGCCGGACGGTCCTTCTTTGCTGCCTTTAAGTGCCTTCTTTTGTTGACCGGGTCGAGAGCCCCTGAATCCGGTGTTGACCGTTGTGTTGTTCGGACTTTCTTCCTTGTTTCGACGTTTGTTTTTATTGCACCGTGGCTTCCCATTGCTATCCCTTATTTCGGATGTACTTGGGTCGCTGGTGCCTCTACGGGCCAACCAGCTGTCTTCACCCATGCAAAAGCGGGTCATAAGGCTTGTTAGGCATTCCATTGTCCTCGGCTTTTCTTGGCCGAGGTGTCTGGCGAGCCATTCGTCCCGGATACTGTGCTTGAAGGCCGCTAGGGCTTCAGCATCCGAACAGTCGACAATTTGATTCTTCTTAGTGAGGAATCTGTTCCAAAGCTTGCGGGTGGACTCTCCGGGCTGTTGTATTATGTGACTTAAATCGTCCGCGTCCGGAGGTTGGACATAGGTCCCTTGAAAATTGGCCCTGAAGGCATCCTCGAGTTCCTCCCAACTTCCGATTGAATTTTCGGGGAAGCTTTTCAACCAGTGCCGAGCTAGTCCCTTCAACTTGAGAGGAAGGTATTTGATGGCGTGGAGGTTGTCCCCACGAGCCATGTGGATATGAAGGATAAAATCCTCAATCTAGACCCCGAGGTCTGTCGTTCCGTCGTATGCCTCTATGTTCACAGGTTTAAAACCTTGTGGAAATTCATGGTCCAGTACCTATTCAGTGAAGCACAGCGGGTGAGCAGCCCCTCTGCTTCTGGGAGTGTTATGGCATGCCGTCGGCTGTTGATGTGTTCGATACTGATTCTGAACTGGTATCCGATCAGTCTGATCGTTTTGGTGACCATAGTCCTGTGCCGAGGCATGTCCTCTGGATCCATAGATGGACCTGGTCGCGCCAGCCTTTTTATCCAGGAGCTCACGTAAATCATGTAAGTCGTCAGTAGCTGCTCCATTGCGGTTTTAAAATGGTTTGTTCGGCCTATTGGCTGTATTGTTCTTCGGTGGAACAGCCTCGTCGTCGAATTTTGGTAGCAGCTTGCGCTTTGGATAGCTCTTTGTTTGGCGATCGTCGCTGTACTTTTCTTCAGTGTCTAGTACTTTATTCCATCTGCGATTGAGCGTTTCCTATGCGGCCTCAAGCCTTTGCTTCTGCTTCTTTAGACTTCTCACAGTGGCCATAAGCCTTCTGTGGAGGTTATCTCGTTCCAAGCGCGTTTTCGGGATGATGGGTGCATCGTCATCCGGACTGTGCTCTTTTCCCGGGGCGGTTTGATGAGTTCGTCCCTCTGGATCATTGTGATCGGGCGTCTGCTCCGAGCTGTGTTCGGCGTGACCTGGCTCATCCTGCTCCATTGTTGGGTCCATATGGTTGTTGTTGCCTTCGGAGTTGACTGGGGTGTTGATCTGTTTAGCGCTGTTATCTCTATTTTTACTATTGCTGGACTTGGAGCGGCGTCTGCACCGTCGTTTTGGTTTTTGTCCGGGGGTTTTATCCTCTGGTTTGTCACCGTCGTCCTCCTTAGGCGTATCCAGCATGTATATATCATATGATGAGGTGACAGTCCAGCGCCCCGTTGGTTCTGCATCGTCTCCTGCGCCGACGTTCATACCATCGGTATTATTAGAGTCGAAGTCAAACATGTCTGATACATCATCGACAGTGGCTATGAAGTGGGTGGTGGGTGGGCAACGGATTTCTTCATCACCTTCTTCCCCCTTGAGCCGGACATAGTTCGGCCAAGAGTCTCCTGACAAAGAGAGAGACTTTAATGAGTTCAGTATGTCGCCAAAGGGTGAGTACTGGAAGATATCCGCAGCGGTGAACTCCATTACCGGAGCCCAACCAGGTTCGGCGGGCTCGGGAGTGCGCGGACTGGAACCTACAGGTACGAGTATGGGGGTCCGGTGTCACAGGCTTCCTTGGGGGTGAAGTCTGTGTTCGGCTCTACCGCTGATGGGCGTGCGGCCTCTGGGGCGGGGTCCATCCACCCATCCTCGGGCGACGCAATCTGCCCCGGATTTAGGTCTGGGGCTCCTGCAGGGGCGATATCTCGAGCATTGTCCGACAACAGGTCTAAGCCGTGCTCATCGTGACTGTCCGGCGCTCCTGGCATAGGCCCGAATCTGTTGAAGATCAAGTCTCCATGGATGTCGTCCGTGCAGTTTAGGTTTCCGAACCTGACCTGATGGCCAGGGGCGTAGATGTCGATCTGCTCCAAATGGCCAAGCGAATTGGCCCGCAGTGCGAAGCCACCGAACATGAGGGTCTGTCCGGGGAGAAAGGTCTCACCCTGGACCGTGTTGTTGTTGACGATTGATGCAGCCATCGAGCCTTGCAGCAACGACACAGAGGAACTCTCAATGAAAGCACCAATGTCGGTGTCAAAACCGACGGATCTCGGGTAGGGGATCCCGATCTATGCGTCTAAGGCTAATGGTGACAGGAGGCGAGGGACACAATGTTTACCCAGGTTCGGGCCCTCTTGATGGAGGTTAAACCCTACTTCTTGCTTGATTGATATTGATGATATGAGTGTTACAAGAGCTGATCTACCACGAGATCGTAGAGGCTAAACCCTAGAAGCTAGCCTATGATGATTATGATTCTGTCTCTAAGGACTAAACTCTTCGGTTTATATAGACACCGGAGAGGGCTAGGGTTTACATGGAGTCGGTTACAAAGAAGGAAATATAATATCCGGATCGCCAAGCTTGTCTTCCACGCAAAGGAGAGTCCCATCCGGACACAGGACGAAGTCTTGAGTCTTGTATCTTCACGGTCCAACAGTCTGGCCAAAGTATATAGTCCGGCTGTCCGGATACCCCCTAATCCAGGACTCCCTCAATCATGTCTTCTTGTATGTATACATGGAACTGCTGATGTTACTAAGGAAGCAGGTGTTATCTCCCATGGTCGCACTCTCCGGACCTATTCCAACATCCATTGCAGGGTATCCGGGATGTATACTAGTGTGCTAGTGCCAACACCTTCTGCCTGGTTCCGTATTGATAGTCTTGGAGAAAACTCGCTCTTCCTTGGAAAAAACTATCCAATGATGGTGAAAGGCGATCCAGCTGTTGTTGGCACAACATTACTACTATTTCTAAGAAGCAATTGTATCGATACCTCGGACATTGCTATGGTTCCCTACCCTGGCTATGACAATATGCGTCCTGATATAGGCCGCTTCAGCCTGGATGATGAGTCCTGCAACGGTCTCGATATTGACAATAGTTGGCCCTTCCCAGAGGCTTACTTATGTTTCAAAGCAAGCGTTTCCAACACCGAGGATTGGTTGAGTTGAAGTTCATTTCATTGCTTGTTATTTGTTGTGTGATAAAAACTTTAGTATATACTAGAATGTTTTGTTAGAAATAATCTATAATCCAACATGTATCCTCGTTGTCGTTGTGTTTTGATGACTTGTTGTACGTAATGAATGGTACATTTGCATATGCATGTGATAAACTCAATTTATGAATGGTTTTCGAGTCACTCCTTGGAGTGTGAGTACCGTAGTAGTATAGCCAACATCCGGTTATATGAAGTTTCCACATCACATAGAGCCAACCTAATAGTAGGCTAGCATAATAGTTAGTCCTAGTAGTAGTATACCATCAACTAGAGCTAGGTGTTGCACGGAGGCCGAGAAAGATTGTGATTAGCGTGAGGTGGCACTACAAAAAAAATACACTTCCGTGATGATACGTGTTTGTCACAGTAGGTCGCGCTTTTTGTCATGCATGTACATCCATGACGATTTTATGACAGAATCAAGATAGTCATACCTGTGCTGTCGTAGAAGTGTTCCATGACATTACCAAAATTATCATCACGGAAGTCTCCACTTCCTTGACGATAAATCGCGCGTCACAGAAGTGCTTTCGTCAAGGGTGACCGACACATGGCATCCACCGTAATGGAACGCCGTTAAGCTAATGGGTTGGGTTTTGGATCTGATAACCCGTTAACAACCCCGCCAATGGGGATTTTCCACATGTAAAATCATCATTGGCTGGAGGAAACATGTGTCGGCTCATCGTTGGGATAGATGTCATCCACTCATTGGACAGAAGGCGCCTATGATACATCGACACATGGCATGGCCATCAAGTTTAAATGGGTTGGCCCAACTAAAGGCCCACAAGATTTTGCGGACCATAATGGGCCGGCCCGCCCATGAGATTTTGCGGACCATAATGGGTTGGCCCAAGTAAAGGCCCACTAGATTTCACGGGCCATAATGGGCCGGCCTAGGTAAAGGCCCACAAGTTTTTTGTGTGCCACAATGGGCCGGCCCAGGTAAAGGCCCACAAAATTCTTGCAGATCATAATGGGCCTGCCAGCTAAAGGCCCACGAGATTTCGCCGACACAAATGGGATGGCCCAGCTGTAGGCCCACAAGATTTTGAGGACCCTAGTAGGCCGGCCCATTAACTGGCTGCCATGTTTTGGGCCAAATGTTGGCCCATATTTGATCCAGTCCACTAATGGCCTGCCACGTTTCGGGCCTAATAATGGCCCATATGAGATCCGGCCCGTTAAAAGCCTCCCACGTTCTGGGCCAAATCACGGCCCAGATCAGGTACGACCCTTTAAGAGGCTTTGGCCTCAATTGAGGCCCATATCAGATTCGGCCCGTTAACTGGATGATATGCTTTTGGGCCCACTTGCAAAAGGCCCATTTAGTAATTCGACCTGATATTAGTTTCGGCCTATTAAGGGCCCGTTTAACATTTCGGCCCTATATTAATTTCGGCCTGTTAAAAGCCCGTCATATAGTTGTGCCTAACTACGGCCCGGTTTGCATCCGGCCTGCTCGCGGCCGATATCTGATTGGGCCAAACAAGGACCGAGACAATTTTGGCCTACTAAAAGCCCGTGATTTGATTCGCACAATCATGGGCCGGGGTCCATTTCGGGCTGCTGCTGGCCCGTGAGCTGTTCGGCACGTTTCAGGCCCAACCTACTTCTCAGCCTACTAAAAGCCCATTGAGTTTTCTTGCGAAAAGAGGGCCGGGGGTTACTCGGCCTATTAAAGGCCCGAATCTACTAGTGGGCCAGTTTGACGGGGACCATGATGCGGATCATACATCGTGATTACATGACAGCCTGATTATGTACCATAATTTTATGGTTTGGCCGCTTTATTGCGAAGACAGGATATATATAAAGTAAAATAACTGCAGTATCATGAATAAGAAAAAACCTAGACTATACAATAAAGAAATTATGGCATATTACATCCACTGGGCATCAAAGTTCGCCACTATGATAATAAAGCACAAGCAGACAGCAGATTACATGCACTGGGCATCAAAGATCGTCACTAGTGCAAACAAACACGCCGACAAAATAATATAAAAAACCGACAACACTTCAATAGAGTTCAAGAAAGGTTAGCCTGCTAGCGACCTGCATCGCAAGCACCTGAGCAAGATGATGAGACTGCGCTTGTTCAACACTTATATCTTCCTCACTCTGAAAGATAAACAAGCAGACAGATGACAGGTTTTGCACATAAAAGTATCAATGCTGACAATTCATCACATTTCTTACTGACGAATAAAGTGACACAGTTTAAAAATGCATTAACACAATATGGTATTGTTCAGGTCAAGACATGGCAGGAAATGACATTGTGAAGGAGTTGGCAACTTCACGACACCACTGGATTACATATCAAGAACTCATAAGTATCAATGGTTAGTGTGCTGTCAATTTATCCCATTTCAGATTGGTAAATAAAGAGATGGTTTAAATAATAGTAGAATGATATGACATTGTTCATAGTTAAGACATTGCAGAATATGACATTGTGCTGTAGTGGGTAGGTTCACCACAACACTGGATTACGGATGAAGAACAAAAGCATACATGCAGTGCAAAAGAAGATCACTTGCTCTGTATAGTTTAATTTACATGGTATGAAGAAGGAACTTGGTTGTACAACTGAAAAATTAAATTGAGAAGGACAAACTTCTGTTTATGAACTACATAATAAACTTTAAACATGCAATTTGATGCAAACACCAAAAATAAACAGCTGTTGCAGTCATGCCTAACCAAATATACACAACAAAGTTTGAAGGCTTGAGAAGGACAAACTTAACTTACATTACTGGTGAAGACAGGCTCTATAAAGCCCTTGTCCATGCTGATGGGGGGGGCAATTCAAGAATTTTACCACATAATCTTCTTCATAAGCATTGCCTTTATTCTACATTTTGTTAAGAGTATATATAGATGTGATAATATACGAACAAATGGAGAATATTTAAGATAAGATGAATAGTGATGCTACATGACCAAGTAGCTATAAATGTATGTGCATCGATACAGGAAAAAGGCACAGCCAAGAGAAATGCACAACTAAACTTCTTCAGTACCAACCTTATGGTAGGAGTAAATATAGATCTGATGTGTAGAAAATGGAGGGCAAAGGAAAATAAGCTGCAGAGTGATGGTACATGAACAACTACCTGTCAATATAAGTACACTGATAAAGGACAACATGTACTTACAAGAACAATGCAGAGCTAAAAAAATCATTGGCATTGGATATATTCTACACTAATGTAACCATTCATACAGATCAGATAATTTGGAGCAAACAATTGATAAGCAAGCTATCATGCATACTGCTGTCACATAATGAACCAGGTATGTATGCAAGTACAGTGATACAGGACAATAGGTACTAAGAAGAGCAAAGCAGCGGGCAACATATTTGTGATATCCTGTCGTTCTTTTCAAACCGGAATTCTTCTTCGAGCAGATTTCCTGCAAAAAAGATCCGTAAGGCACATGCGGAAAAGTAGAAGTTCAAATTGTCATGTGATTTCATAGACAGTACCTCATCCTGGGAACGAGACCAGTGCATAACAAGGTTTTTCCATTCAATTTCTTCTAAATTTAGCATAGGAGACTTCACCGGAAATTCGTTCATAGACTTGCCATCAAAGTGTTATTTCCTCAGGTAACACCGATACTGCTGCAATGCTTCCTTGAAAAGCACAAGCAAGCTTTGCTCGTCATGACTATCCAGATTGACCCTTGCCTAGTTACAACAATGTAATTTAAATCATTGATGTGTTCGATCAACAGAAAACAGGAAAATAATAATAATGAATAATATCACTTACACGTAAGTTGGACAGGAAGATGTGAAAATGGTGTTTGTCTTCACTATAATCTTCCCATGATGGGAATATATGCACATAGTCCCTAACAACATTGAAAGAATTATCTTTTAAACTGGGAATAGATGGAATGGGGTTCCAATCTGTAGGAATTGGCCGTCTCTGCAGTTGGGATAGGTCTTCGGCCGGTGGACTTGCTGTACTTTTTGCTGGAGTGGGATTTTTCTGTGGTACGACTAGTGCTATGGAAAATGAAATCGGTATACCTTTTGCTAGAGTGCAGGTCCTGTGTGGTGGGGCTAGTGGTGTGGCCAGTGAAATATGGGTACAATCTGCTGGAGTCGGTCCTACGTTTTGTGTCACTGGTTGTACATCCAATATAAGTGGGGCGCTGTCTGATTTCTCCGGCACCACCACGTTTTTCAAGGACTTTGCTGGTGCTCCTTCGGGTTAAGCAATCACCCTCTTCCTTTTTGATGTCTGATGCACAAGAACAACATTTGAGTGAAAAAACATGGTATGATGACAGATGGAATATGTATTGATAATGGATGGGCATGGCATCTCGAGTTATATGATGAGTAAACTAAGCAGATGGCGGTGCAACAAAGTAGAAGAAATGCAAGACAACATATGCAAGATACGCGCAATCAATAAAACCTTGCCAAATTAGAACATGCACCTTGATGGGTGAACAGGACAGGCCATCTGCCTTTGACTCCTCGAGGTTAGAATAGTCATTAGGATGATATTCTGAACAAGAATCAACAGGTGGGGAGCATATGAGTTTCATTGCTTCCAGAATGGCACTCAATGCCTTGGTGCCAATTTTGTAACTCATTGCAGTGTTCGAAAATATTCTTCTGACACGCGGATTCTGATATTCACTGTAATTGCGTATAATATCTGAGAACCATGAAAACATAAATAGTTGTGAGATTATCTTTGTAATGCAGATGATATTCTAATATAGGGGCGCCCCTGTAAACACTTGTGTGCTATCACTAGATTCTGATGAGAGAGCTCATGTGTGCTGTAATATGGTGCGTGCATTTATATAATCTGGCACAAGTACACAAAAAAATAGGCTCCAAAAGTAAGGATAGCTGGCAAATGGTAGGTCCATAATATACTGTATAGAGAGTTTATTGCCAAACCATGATAACAAGAGCACACAACAACTAGGCAGATCATAGTGTACATAACAGGGGTACACCATAACCATGATATATAAATTGGGAAAGTGGAACTGGCTTGAAAATATGGTGTTGTATTGCCACTAGTAATTGAAAGCCTATCGATCACATACAGGCCAGCTCTATCAGCTGTTGACTGCAGATGTCCCTGCGCCCCTTCCTGACAAGGAACATACTGTACGTACTAAATACAGAATAAGCAAAGAGGAACATGTTAAAGAATAGAAGAGGAAGCATATTCTTGAGGTTCCACTTCATTGCATACAATGTTGGTTGCCCACTCATGATGAATCACAGCGCCCAAAGAAATGCAATTCCATGCTGTCTCTCTATATGTGGCAATTTTGAACAAGAGTTATTAGGATCATATTCTGAACAAGAGTCACAGGTGGGGAGCGTATGAGTTTCATTGCGTCCAGAATGGTACTCAATGCCATGGTGCCAATTTTGTAAGTCATTGCAGTGTTTAGCTTCAAGAGTGGACTGCTACTAGTGCGACACAAAGCAGCTACATAGATCATAGTGTAGATATAACGGGAAAACCTTAAGCATCAGAGTAAAATCAGCAAAGTGGAACTCGCTCGAATATATGTGCTAGTTTGCCGGTATGGCTAGAAAGTCTTCGGATACCAGCTCTCTTCAAGTGAAGGTGCGGTACTGTTAATATCAGTGTAACTCTCAAAGGCGACATAGCTCCCCGCATTTCCTTGCTATTCTTATAGGATTCAAGTGGGCAGGCCACTACAAATCCTATTCCTATGTTTACAAGATCCTACGAATCAAAGAGGCTCAAAGTGTCCGTCACAACCGACCATATAGACCTCTACACTGCAAATGTCCCTGCTCATCTTCAGTACAAGGAACATACTATACTACTATCATACTCCCTCCGTTCCAAAATATAAGTCTTGGTAGAGATTTCCATTATGGATCACATACAGATGTATCCAGATACATTTTAGAGTGTAGATTCACTCATTTTGCTCCATATGTAGTCCATGGTGGAATCTATACAAAGACTTGTATTTAGGAACGGAGAGAGTACATATTTAAGAAGAATGGAAGAGGAACATGGTAAAGAAGAGGAAGCAGATTTTGGATAATAAAATGTAGGTTGCGCAGTGCCCACACATGATGAACCAGAGCGCATTAAGAATGGAACTCCTAGCTGTCTCTCGAGCATTTTAGGCGGTTGGATGAAGATCCTACATCTCCTAACCCATCTTCTTCCTCGTCTTTGATTCTTCCCATACAGAACACCGCACGGGCCGCCGGCCGGACCACCGGCCCCCACCGCCTGTGTTCCTCTGCCACCCCCACCCCCACCCCCGCCCCAACCCCCCACCCGCTTGAGTTTTCTTCATTCGGCGAGGCCCCACAACCACCCGAGCCCCTTTGTTCGCACCGGTGAAATCCGGCGAGCTCTGAAAAATTTAGTCTACTGTGATTTAACTAGTGTGGAATATAAAAGGGGAAAACCATAAGCATTGTGAGTATAGTGTTGAGCGTGCCATGGTAGATTTGAAGGTGCAAACCGGACAAAGGCAACTTCGCAACCAAGAAAAGAAATCAGAGTAAAGCAGTGGTGATCTATTTTCTTGCTGCGATAAATAAGTTAAGCAGATACGAAAGAGTATCGCCTCTGGTGCGACACCGTGTACGCATCTGCTGAGAATTTGACGGTGTTGCGGTAGCGATGGCTGTCGGCAGCGTGGAACCAGATCTAGGAGGGTAGACGGTGGCGGCGGGGCGCGGTGGATGAGACAGTCGTAGGAGCGGTGCCGGCAAGGTGGACGACGACGGGGATGAAGCGAGAGGACGGGATGCAAGGATCCCGGTCCGAAGCCGTGGATGAGAGAGGTCGATCTCTTGTAATGGACGGTGGCGTCGGCATATCAGCTCCGTCATGGTGGAGGAGGACGGCGGTGGATGGGGTGGCGGACGGAGGAGGGTGGGGTGGAGAGGGTGTTTTGGCGCCTACGGAGTACGAATGGGGAAAAGGGAGGTAGAGAGGAAGGGGGGAACCATGTATTCAGGGCGCGCTTGTCTCAAATGCGAGGAAATTTACAAACTTAGCTCCCGTTTCAAATTTCTTCTACATCACAACAACATTAGTCGGTTGGGGATAGGATGGTAATCTCACATACACCGAATATTTGCCGACGAGAGTTTGTTTTGGCGCCCACCGTGTATGAATATGAATCGGGGAGGGAGTCGATTTCGGCCGAGGACACATTGTGTTTTGGCGCCCACCATGTATGAATCCGAGTGAGAGGCGGTTACGTCACATTTGGGTGAAATTACAAACCTACCCCTATCGAAACCTATAGAAATCCAGCGAATAGGCTTTGTGTGGCAGGGATAGGCAATAGTAATTTCCATCTTGCAGATTTTGGTTTCGGACGGTTACTGCGACTTTTCCCGCTTCGTTCAAATTTTGCAGAGTGCATGTGTACGCTCGTGCCAACTCAATTCGAATCCTGTTTGTATTCTATTTTTTCAGCCGGGATCCATTTTCAATTGGAATTACATTCTATATACATCATTTTTTTATATATACTTTCAAAAGCACAACACCATTTATACATAAATATGGTTTACAAATGGCATGATCTCAGATTCATAAGGTTGTATCCATCAATTTGGATTTTCAAATATTTGAAACCACTTTATGTTGAAATCCAATGTATGCATTCCTCGCTAACTGTCTCCAATTAATGTGTGTTTCATGCGGTTTTTTACTTCTCAAACATGTATAATGTGTTTCACACACGCAACATATAGTGTAATCCCGTTTAGACATTAATTGCATATAAACCATGCATTGTTTGTAATTAAAGAATCTATGGATCACCAATATTGATAAACTATATAATATTACACGTGTGCCCAAATTCAAATGAATATGCATGTTTGATACACCAATTTGCGTTATCATATTATCGATGTCATGATCTCCAGTTTAAATATTTGAATCCCCTTTAATCCAGATATTCGTCTCATATAGCTATCACTCATGCTTATATAGGACTATCTCTCTGGACCTATAGTACAAAAAAAAGACACATCCATGACATTTTGGGCCGAACGAATTTTTTTTCTGTCATACATATGACACTTCTATGACGATAATTGTGACAAAACCCGGTATCATCATAGATGTGGTGGGCTCCTACTTCTATGACAAAAAATCATGACAGAAAATGGGCTTTTCTTCCTGGGCGGGCCGAAGACGCAGCTGCATGACATTCTTTGGGCCGTCCATGACGGAAGAAACCGTGGTAGAAGCGAGGGCGAGGAAAATTTCGGGGAGTTCCCGGTTACGGTGGGAGGTCGGGGGCCGAGCGATGCGCGTTTCTCTCGTACACATACGTGCGTGTGTGCGAGGCATTGGCTCTAACTGAACCCGGGCAAGGCGTTGGGCTGTAACTGAACCCGAGCGATTGCACTGCAGGCTACGCGTTACTGAACCTGAGCGATCGATCGATGGCTGTTAACTGAACCTGATTGAGTGATTCCTTCGGTACTGCTGCTAACTGAAGCCGATCGATGCTGCCTCTGGGATGAACAGTGAGCGTTG
>NC_041389.1:445748741-445765547 GCF_002162155.2 Triticum dicoccoides | reverse complement strand
TGAGCGGTGGCGTTGCCTCTGGATGAACATGACCCCGTGGTGTGGAGGGCTGGATGAACAGTAGACGGTGGAGGGGTGCCTGTGGAGGGGTGGTTGAACAGGACCCCATGGCATGGAGGGCTGGATGAACAGTAGATGATGGAGGGCTGGATGAAAAGTAGACAGTGGAGGGGTGGTTGAACAGTAGCCGGTGGAGTAGCGCGCGGTGGAGGCTGGATGAACAGGAGCCCGTGGAGGCTGGACGAACAAGAGCCCGTGGAGGCTGGAGGAGGTCGACGGTAGCTCGTGGAGGCTGGAGGAGGTCGACGGTGGAGATGAACAGTATCCTGTGGAGTCTCGTTTTGCGGTACGCCACACCCCTCCCGATGAACAGGACCCCCGTTTCGACCGTAGCGCTCCAACACAAGTCCGTTTCGTCCATTTTGTAGTACGCCACACCCCTCCTGATCAACAGGACCCCCGTTTCGACCGTAGGAGGTCCGTTTACTCCATTTTACGGTACGCCACACCCCTCCCGATCAATAGGACCCCCGTTTCGACCTTAGGAGGTCCGTTTCCTTCGTTTTGCGGTACGCCACACCCCTCCCGATCAACGGGACCCACGTTTTGATCGTAGGAGGTCCGTTTCCTCCGTTTTGCCGTACGCCAGACCCCTCTCAATGAACAGGATCCCGTTTCGAACATGGCCGATGGAACACAAGGCCGTTTCCTCTGTTCTACGGTACGCCAGGCCTCGTTTCCATCGCCTGTTCTGTCCAAGCCCTCCCGATGAACACGACCACGCATTCCGTTGCCTCCCGATGAACACGACGCATTCTGTTGCCTCCCCATGAACGCGATGACGACGCTGTTTCTCCGTTCCGACCCAACCAATGTACACGAGTAGGCATTCGAGACCCCGCCCGTATGTACACATACGTGGCCGTATTTTCTTTCTTGCACCCTGGCCGCTGTACGTACGTGTACATGCTACGTGCGCGCCTCACCACACGTGCGCGTCTCTACTACGACATGTGCGTGACTCTACATCCACCAGTATGTACGTACACGTTCGCGACTAGAATGACAACGCTACGTACGCTTCGACCAGGTGGGTCCCGACTGTCAGGCACTTCCTTGCGTGCGAAGATGTAGCTGATGGGTCCCAGTAGTCAGGGGGGAAAATCGTTTTTTTGCCTGGACGCACTTCCTTGCGTGCGAAGATGTAGCTGGTGGGTCCCAACAGTCAGGGGGGCGAATCGTTTTCTTTTCGGACGCACTTCCTTGCATGCGAAGATGTAGCTGGTGGGTCCCAGCAGACAGGGGGAAACGTTTTTTTCGCGAAATACTGTGGCCGTCCGGTGGGTCCCCACTGTCAGGTGGATGAATAATTATTTTGCGCGTAATAAGGAGGCACTTCCTTGCTGCGGCCGTGGACCCAGCTGTCAGCCTCTCCACGCACATTCCATGTCCGATGGAAGCCATTCCTTGACCACATTGACCACGCCGCGCCGAGAGCACTAGGGCGGTGGACGACGGCGAGGCCTAGGAAGAGGATGACGCGGAGCCGGGGAAGACGCGGCAGTGGATGCCCACACGTAGAGGATTATGAGGGTTCACTCGTTTGGCTGCGGTGTGAGGCTGCCGTCGCCGTAGACTAACATGGGGTGTGGGTGCGTAGAGGGATGGCCTGGCCAGCGGTGGGAGTAGTAGGGGGCGGTGAGGCCTCCGCGGCATCACAGCCGGCCATGGGCGGCAGGAGCAGGCGGCACGACCGGTGCTGCTTTGGGCGGCTGGAGCAAGAAGACCAGAGGTTAAAGAAGCACTACAGCCGTTGGATGGACATCGTACGGTCATTGGAGCTAGAATCGTTCATATATTGACTAAAGTTGACAAAGGCCTCCGTCGCAGTCAACTTAGTAGGCCCACAAGTCAGCCTCCCATCAAGGTGGGTCCCAGCTAGCAGGGGGTATTCATTTTTTTGTGCGTAATAAGGAGGCACTTCCGGTGGGTCCAAGCTGACAGCGGGGGGAACATTTTTTTCACGAAATACGGTGGCCCATCCTGTGGGACCCAGCAGTCAGGGGGAAATGTTTTTTTTGCGAAATACTGGTGGCCCGTCTGGTGGGTCCCTGCTGTCAGGTGAAGGAATCATTATTTTCCGCGTAATAAGGAGGCACTTCCTTGCGGCTGCCGTGGACCTAGCTGTCAGCCTCTCCACGTACAGTACTCTTCCGATGGAAGTCGGTCGTTGACCACATTGACCACGCCACGCCGAGAGCACCACGGCGGTGGACGACGGAGAGGCCTAGGAAGGGGAAGACATGGAGCCGGGGAAGACGCGACAGTGGAAGCCCGCGCGGAGAGGAGTACGAGGGTTCACCGGTTCGGCTGCGGTGTGAGGCTGCCGTCGCTGCAGAATAACAGGGGGTGTGGGTGAGTAGAGGGATGCCCTGGCCAGCAGTGGGAGTAGTAGGGGGTGCTGAGGCCTGCGCGGCAGCACAACCGGCCATGGGAGGCGGGAGCAGGCGGTCCCGCCGGCGCTGCTTTGGCGGCTGGAGCAAGAAGATCAGAGATTGAAGAAACACGATGGCCGTTGGATTGACATCCAATGTCTGCTAGAATCGTTTGTTGACGTATATAATAACTAAAAAAATCTTGCATACGCGTCAACTAAACAGGCCCACAAGTCAGACCACTCCCTCTTTTTTTTAATAATTTATATATAGCTCATGGCAACTTCTTATGCAATTTATTGCAGTCGTTTTTTGGTTGGCCAGGGCCAATTTCGCATATTTCTATGGGTTCCAAACTATTTTGAATACCAAAATGTCGAGCCAGATTTAAAGTACTTTGAAGATATATTTAAATTAGGTTAATTCCCAGTGAAATAGGAATCTGAAAATGTGAAAAAAATCAGAAATTATAAAGTAATTGCCAATTTGTCATATGTTTTTATATTTACAGCCCATTTCATATTACTTTCAAGATTTGCAGGCATCTTGAAAGAGTTGCAGCCCATCAGGGCGTAGAAAAATAAGTAGGCCTGGATTGGGTATTCTTCAGAAAAAATAAACTGGGCTCATTTTCACAAAGAAAAAAAAGCTGGGCTAGTGACATGATGAGCATAAGATATAAGCCTGGGCTAGACGGGCCACAGCCCAGTTCAAACCCTGCTCCGTCTCAACAATACCAAACAAAAAAAAATCTCGAGTAGCTACGTCCTAGGTGTCAGCCGATCTTGTGATGTTCTCTTGTCTATTGACTATATACGCTCACAATGTTGTGGGTCCTAGATGCTAGGAAAACACTAGGAGGAAGCATTTTATTTTTCCATACGCTGATGTGGTGGGCCCCTACTATCATCCTCTCCACGTACTTCTGCCGATTCCTGTTGTTTGTTGACCATGTTGACAATGCGAGAGGGCGGCACCACGGCGATCGAGTGCACCAAAGCGTGCGGAGGACGTCGGCGTTAACGATTTAGGAAATGGTGGGGCGGCGATGCGTGCGCTGAGGCGTAGCCAGCCGTGGGAGGCGGAAGCAGGCGGCCCCGCCAGCGCTGGTTTGGTTTTGGCGGCTGGAGGAAGACAAGACTGAAGAAACACGGCAGACTGTAAAAGCAGCAGGAGTACTTAACAACCTTAACTGAAACCAGCAGGGGCACTTAACAACCAAAGCTGAAAGCAGTATGAGTACTTATACAGGTTCAACCGTACAAAGCACGCCTCGAACAGTGCTACTTTGCCTATAGTTAACCAAGGGTGAGGCCGCCAAGCCCCAGGACAAGGGCCAGGCGTCACCCCACGCATCCACAACCTTCTGAAAGCGACTTCATCTCGCAACATGGTCAATAAACAGGATATTCTCTTTAGAGCCATGGAAAAGCATGAACATAATCTTCTGTCCTATTCTCCAAGATGGACGGGGCTTCATTATTTGAGACCACCCATGAATAAGTATCTTTTCACCTCCAAGGGGAATTGAGTAGGTCGACATAAACATCATGTTGTGACCAAGCACAAGTCTGACCCGACCATGGTCAGACATCTGTATAGGAACAATAGAACTCGGCAGTTCTTGTTTCAAGAAGATCACAGCTGTAAAACTGTGTATAAGCAATAGTTTATAAACAACATATATAACAGAAAACAGCTCGTACCATAAGTTTCTCGACACAGTTGGACCTGTTCAACGAGTGCAGCAGTGGCACACATATCCCACGTGGCCTTCCACCATTGAAATGCCCCACAAGGACCTCAATACGATCAATAAAGTTTAGGAACTTGTGGATGTCAATCCAGTCAACTTCAGTGCCATTAGTAATAGCCGAGTTATTACAGAGTGACAAACGAGCAGACTGCTTAACTCTGAAAAAACCTACACGTGCCACCAATTATAAGAAAATATTAGTTAGAAGTAGCATCTTCGTGAGAGATTCATTGCTACTTCTAAAGTTAAATTGTGATTAGTTAGACAGAATAGGTGGATTAAGAAGTAATCAAGGCAACAAGCAAGAACCAGATACAAAACTAACATGGATGAACAATTGGAACAACGTCGGGGTGGAAGATCGCAATGAAGATGAGACCAGGTTCTGCTATTTCCATCAACATTCATGCGCCGACTTTAGTCCATAACACTTGAGAAAGTTTATCCAAGTTCGGCCATAAAAAAAGCAGCGATCTTCTTGGTTCATGAACCCAACTCGGAAGTAATATCCATGGCTTGTCTTCACTGTTACCATTAAACTAGTGTATTCAGTTATGGCAAGGCCGAGCATCTTGAGTACATGTGTTCTGGCAGAGCAAATAATACACTGTAGGAAAAATAATATGAGAATACAACATGTTAAAAAAAACCCACCCGGATAGAGAAGAGGATTCTAGGAACATAATGTGCACATTTCAAAATGCTGTGTTAGGATGAGAAGGAACAAGTGTGGCGTCTCGCCGAAGGCGCAGAAATCTGTAGGGTACTCGCACTTTGGGCACTGCAACTAAAATACACTAGATTCAGTACGAAGAAAAATGCATCAACAGCGGCGGCTGCCATCCTAGGATTACCTGCGACCAAGGGACTTGGATTTATCGGGGATGGATGAAGAATTCGTACTCGGTTCTCCATGAGAAAACCCCATGCAATCGCCGAGCGGGGTTTTCTTCAGAACAAGCAGACGAGGGAGAAAGGGATTCAGGCCCAGTGAAATATTGTCGCTTCGTCCGTCCAGCTTACTGCTAAAGCTGGAAAGGGGGGTTGTGATTTGACGACTCATTGGGCATTACCGCGGCTCTATGACCGGGGTGTGTCTACCGTGAAGTTGTGCACTCTAATTTGTGCATATGGCACGTGGACCCCATTTCCGGTTGCCCCACATATCAGCGAAAGGAAGTAGAAAGACAGGAGTAACTAGTTACACATAAATATATTTTTTGACAGAGAGATACTCCCTCTATAAAGAAATATACAAATCTTTTATATCACAGGCTCACCTTGCCGAGAAATATACTCCCTCTGCAGCGCACGAGCATTATGGGGTTTCAGCTTTTTTTATAGGGGTTAGCTGAGAATATAATACTCAGATAGGCTCACGGTTCTGGACTTTGGGCCGCAGGCCGACCCCGCATGTTTGGGGGCCCATGTGTTCTACCTCAGTGCTTTATTTTGCAAGCGATCGGTATGGCACTGGTTTTAGATGCTGTCGCAAGGCGAATACACAAAATTGAATAAAGCACGACAGCTGTTGGAATGAAATCGAACTACAGTTCGTAACCAACAATCAGAGTTGCAATTCTATCAACGATATACCATGTGATAAATAATACCATCGTACTACTTATATACACAGGACACTTGTTTCACCATGCCAGATTATTACATCAAAATCTCTTGGAGGATAGATCAGTTCGGCAATTGCGTGCTGCTACTGAAGAATTTCAAAGTTGATTTGGACCAGCTCTCCTTGCCGGGAAAGTTTGATTTTGACATCATCCCCTACCGCAAGATATGATTTAGATTTGAACCTTGACCATCCTTTAGCATCAATCATCATGCGACCATCCTTTGTACTTATGGTATATTGAGCAGGTTCATTCACACCAAGCCTGCGCATGGTAAGAGAAACTTGGCCGCGGTCGCCCGGATTGTTGAACGACTCCCTCGTTGCTCTAGGAATTCTCTGTTTGCAAACAAGATGACATACCCAAATAGTTAGATCAACACAGTGAATCATGTGAAACAACATGGAAAGAAAAAAGAACGAAGCACTTGGGCGGCCAATGCTTACCAAGAAGGTGGACATGTCGGTTTTTGTGAGGACTTTGGTATATGAAGTGCGAACTGCAGCCCAGTCTGTTGCCGGTGCAACTACACGGGCCAGAGCAGATGCAAGTGCAAGTGTTGGTGCAGGTGCCGAAGCCGCTGCTGCTGCCGGAGATGGTGCTCCTTGTAGAGCTGGTGCCGGTGTCGGAGCAGGTGCCGGTGTCGATGCCCGATCCTCCAGTAGATCAGACTGATCCGCTGACGCGGTCGGTGCCCAATCCTCAGCTGGATCAGATTGAGCTGCTACCGCTGTCAGTGCTAGAGCAACTGCCGGTGCTCGATCTGTGCGAGACAGCGGTGATCGTGTCTGGTCTGCTATGATCAGCTTTCTAACTTGACTAGGATCCGTGACCATGATCCAGTTTTTTTCTTCATTTCTTTTAAACGCGAGAAGGACTAATTGTGGCGTTTTTGTTAAACCAAACTACAGTTCATCATAGGGATTCAGCTTGTACTCAGACAACAGACTGATCCAATTTTTTCTAGTAATATAAGTGATGGACAGTGCCTTCGTTACTGACACGACATAAGAAGTGAAACCTGAAAAAATAGCCATCGTAGAGCAAACCAAACGGTTTATTCTGTGATGAATGTCACATGGCAAAACCTGCATCGTAAAATTGCAGGAAAAGAAAGAAAACATGGCATTAAATCAATAAGATTTAGACAGTAAATCAATAAGATTTACTTGATGTGACACGAGTGAATCTTTACCAGGAAATCACTATGTTGAAGTACTAAACAGAAGATTGATTGTCCAACTACGCGTGGCATGCAGGGGCCCCGCCTATTCCCACAAGCAGGACAGTCCAAAGGTTGTGACAAATCGTATGGACCGAACATCCATGGGACTGGAAATCCTGGAGGGTGCGATAAACCCTGCGATGCATACAGATATTGGAGTGTAACCATAATTGATAAACCGTTCTCACAAAAAATATGATCTGGATACTTCAAAATGTACAGACTGAATTGAGTGGACAGACATTAACATAGACCGTTCTCAGGACTGACCACACACCAAAAGCGATAGTACTAATAAACAATACAGGGTTGACAAACACAAATCAAGTACTGAACAATAGTACTTACTAAAGACAAGCAAAGTTGCACTAACTAAACTCTGCAGACTATTTCTTGCCACCGACCTACGGGATGAACCCCACATAACTGACTAGGCCATGGACTTTGTGTGAGATGTCTACATGCACCATCACCATCTTGTCAACCTTGGAGAACCTAACAGAGTGGTCTTTCCACTCGTAAACATGATGATGAAGAAAGGCGCATCAGATTTGTTGGGAAACTTTACAAGAACCACACCCTTCGTAATCGAAGGCACATCCAGGAAATTGTTGTGGTCAAGTACAGCCTTGAGAACACGCCTGACAACAATGCTACAGGAAAACACTAGTTCAGGACACGTGGCGACAAGGACACAACAGCTGGATAGTTCAGCAGTAGAACTCATCATCAGGTCTCCAGTTCACACGGCATGACTTTGAGAACTTCATCTCCACCGCGGACCTGGTTCTAATTCAAACAGAAACCATATTTTATTACTACCTCCGTTCAGAAATATAAGATGATTTTCGATATTATACTCCATATATGACTACATATACACACAGAAATGAGTGAACAAAGACACTAGAACATGTCTTCAAAGGCATGAGAGCAGAGGGATTACATGCAATATCCATAACACAAGTTACTGAGGCAAATATACCCTCTTAAAAGGTAGCATTGATGTTCATAAAGTACTCCCTCCGTCCCAAAATTCTTGTCTTGGATTTGTCTAGATACGGATGTATCAAGTCACATTTTAGTATTAGATACATCCGTATCTAGAAAAATCTAAGACTAGAAATTTGGGACAGAGGGAGTAGTTGAAAGTAATCTATAAGAAATCAGTGTCAACCTCGCATGTTTTGGTTAAAAGAGGAATTTTGAACCGTCATTTGGCACACTAAAATCACATGCAAGATCACCCAGAAAGTTGTACTACCAGTACTAGTACTGCGTGTTAGATGAAAAAACACGATCAAGATTGAGAAAAAGATCGTCAACAAGAGACATTACCTGGACTTGCTTAATGAGGGATCCTGGAGAGGGGGGCTTGGCCAGGGCGATGGCTTTGAGCTTGTCTGCGGTAGTCTCGGTGGGGTGCTTGCGCTTCTTCGCACCATGAGCCTCGACGGTTTTGGCCAGAGCCATAGACATCACGTCGGCCGGTGCTCCGGCGTCCATCCAAGAGAGGAAGCTGAGAGAGAAGAGTGAAAGGAGGAATGAGATGAGGGAGAAACGAAGCGAGTGGGGGTTTTCTTCAAGAGAGCAAGCTGAGAGAGAAGAGTGAAATGATGGTTGCTTTGTCCGTCCAACTTACTGCTGTAAAGGAGGGGGTTTTGTGATTTGACGGCTCATTGGGCATTAATGCGGCAGTTCGATCGGGGTAGTCTACCATCACTCTACTACGGAGTAATTTAGTGCATGGCTGGTGGACCCAGGTGCTGGCTGTCCCACACGTAAGCGAAAGTGAGTAATTTAGTGCATGGCTGGAGGAGGATCCGCACGGTAGAGCATGTCCATTGTTTTTCATTCTGAAGAAAAAATGATTACAGCAAGCGTTTCCACTCTTATGACGGAGGAGTGCGAAACACGGCAGCCACTTGAACATACACAGTGCTCCTACTACTAGGCATGTAGTACGTCAGTAGTACTACACAATCTTGTTGCTAGTGTAGTAAGATATGACGATAACAAATGATGTTGTGCGCATGTCAACTACTCCTATATGTAACATAGTAAATCTTTTTCGACTGTCCAGTCAAGAATGAACGATGAGATCAGTGTTAACAGAACTAGGTCCACATCGCACCGAGAGTACGGTGCTATAGTACTCCACGAA
Source organism: Triticum dicoccoides (assembly GCF_002162155.2). Lineage (NCBI taxonomy): Eukaryota > Viridiplantae > Streptophyta > Magnoliopsida > Poales > Poaceae > Triticum > Triticum dicoccoides. The sequence goes on along the minus strand of NC_041389.1, from coordinate 445,756,339 downwards.
ACATGAACCATATGAAGCACGAATAGTGTTAGACAGGGTGTATGAAGGGTGCACGGGATGGGAGCAAAAGTTCCCTTCTCGACCCACTTTTGGGTGTTTGGCAGAGTGCATGAAGGGTGCATGAGTCCACACTAGTAGGTTGACAAAAATACACGAAGAGGAAACAACTATATTGAGATGAGAATGCAACCAAACACATCCACACGCTTTGTGCTACACTGACTGATCTGCACCGTCTGCGTTTAATCCAACGGTCATGTTGCACCGAGACATGGACATGCCCATGCAGAGGGCGCCTAAACAGCATCGAAGTCCCTCTGCTTCTCGAGGCGCACGATGTTGGTGATGCAAGGTGCAACCTCCCATAGAGCCCGCTTCCGGTCGACGGGAGCCAGCTCGTCAAAGACGGCATCCAATGGCACGAATGGATTCCGGTGACGGAGCCCTGAAAGGATTCGCCCGGCTACAGCGATGGCAGCCCGCAACCCCTCCTTGTCTAGCTCAGCCCCCACCATCGTGCGTGGCAACTTGGTTCACGAAGTGGCTGAGGCGATCCTGGACCTTGTCACGATCAGCCCGCTCATGCTCCAGCCGGCTCCCCCGACGGCCTATCGTATCTCCCTCTTTCTGCAGCAATGCCGCCGACGCCTCGAGCATCTTTGCGATGGACGCCTGCCGCTTTTGAAGCTCCGTGAACTACCACACATAACAGAGGAGCATGGCACTCCTCTCCTCCTTGAGCTCACGGAGCTCCACGTCCTTGGCCCTGAGCTCCGCATCCTTGGCATGGAGCTCCTGTGTCAGGCGCCTCACCTCAGACTCCATGATCTGCTGCGCTACCATGGCACCAGGTAGAAGCAATGGGGAGAGGAAGCAAAGGGGGCGAAATGGCTGAAAGGCAATGCAATCTATGGGAAGGCGGAGGGAGCCAGCCGAGGAGCGGGGAATCTTTTGGTTTTCACCATGGTAAAACACCAGTCGACGACTTCTCACATCAGGGAGCAGTGGGTTTTTACACGCGGAGTCATCATGACTAATTGCTGCCGCGCCTGCTCCCGTCAATCAAAAAATTAAAAATCCTGCCGCGCCTGCTCCCGTCAATCAAAAAATTAAAAATCCTGCCGCGCCCAAACACCAGAGCAATGCCGCGGTGGATATTTAAATTTACCTGCCGGCAAGTAGATAAAAAAGGGGTGAAAAACAAATGTGGTGGAGGCCTAGCTAATCGGTCGAACTAGCCCAACTAGCTAGCCACCGTGCTTTACTGATGTACTCGGCGGGAAAGGTGGTCTTTCGTGATTTGACGACTCATTTACTTGCTTCCGCACTACGACCGAGGAGGACCCAGAAAACACGCGGTAGGGCATCCCACGTCAGGAAGAATATATGCGTGCACCACCTGGGAGGACCCCGAAACCGTGCGGTAGGGTGTGCCACGTCTCGACACGGAGGAAAAATGTGCGTGTAAAAATATACTGTATCAGACGTAGTACCTATGTTTCGACCTCGGGACCCAACCAGTCGGTCGAAAACACCCCACTAGCCACACAGCTTCATCATGCAAACGTGGCACAGAGGATAGATGTGGTTAGCTCCGTCTCGACCAGCCACAACGTCTCTTGTTCTAGGCAATTCTTCTATTTTCCAAGCTTTTTTTAGTTGTAATAACACCACGGCAAGCTAGCGCCGCTCTTCGTGTGTGCCCGTGTAAAGGTTAGACGATGGAGAGAAGAGAGATTGAGATCGCAGACCTGGGACCCACCAGTAAGTGAGACAACGGTCATGCACGTGTTGACGAGGCACTCCCTCTACTCTACTCAACGCAAGTACTATATAAAATCAAGTTATGGGACAAAGCCAACAACCATTCGTTTTTTCAGGCTATTGACTTACTCTTTGTAGTCCAGGTTGCCAGTTCGAATCTCGTCTTTCAGATTTGTTAGTTTTAGGTCCAAATTTGATTAATGACAAGTGGGACCCCCATGTGTTGTTCCGATATTTCAGTGTAGGATGGTTTTTTTGAACAAACACTTTACGCGATTAGACAAGTAACGGCACGAGTTACACGTATTTTGCAAGTTTACGAACAAAAATGACAACGACATAGAATATCACATCCACCCCGCAGCTTAGATACTATGGTGATACGAGTTTTTACACCGTTGGAAGTGAGATCCAATGGCTTGGGAGTAATCTTTGTAATTATGCGCGATTTCCAAACTCTCCAAAGGTTTTTTTGCAAATAAAACATTCAGGCCTCGTGTGTGCCGCTGCATCTTCGATCCAACGGCTCCCCGGTGCTCATATTAGGTGCTCCCCGTAGCTTAATTAACCGCTACGGTGATATGAGCATCTAGGTCTCATGATCAGTGATCAGATGGCACATGCGTAGTACTTGTACTTTCTGCGCATTTCCCAAACTCTATCAGTTGTATATTGCAAAAGCATTCAAACCTCCTACTGTGGGCCGTTAGATCTCACTGAACTCGTATCACCATAGAATCTACGGTGCGGGAGCACCTCACACTCTCCCGTGCGAGAAAACATAAGGTGCTATCGCAGCTTGGATGCTACGGTGATACGAGCTTGGAGGTTGTTTGATCTGAGATCCAATGGCAACTGGGTAGTCTTTGTGCTTGTAAGCAGTGGCCGAACTCTTTTGGGGCTTTTCTGCAAAAAACTATTCAAACCACCGAGGAGGTGTTGGGTCACAAATCCAACGCCTCCGAAGAGCTTGTATCACCAAAGCATCTAAGGTGTGGTAGCACATGATATTCTTACATACAGGAGAATATGATGTCCTCCTTCATCTTAGATGCTACGGTGATACGAGCTTCGAGGTCGTTGGATATGGGATAAAATGGCATCTAAGTAGTTTTTGTACAAATTGTGTGCAATTCTGAAACTCATCAAGGTTTCCTGCAAAAAAATTAAGACACATCATGTGAGCTGCTATATCTCAGATCTACAAGCTCCAAGCAACTCGTATCGGCATATAACATCGAAGGTATGGGGGCACATGATATTCTCCCGGGGAGGAGGGGTGGGGGTGCACAACCAATCGGTGGTTGGGAGGGTGGGGACAAATATAATCTAAACAACCCTAAACAGAGCTCCACAATTTTATCTAAGGCCTAAACACAACATTTGCATGTACTGTAGTACTAGACTTAATATTCATGTTTCAGTTTCATGTTCATTTTAAATATTGAACTGAGGACCATGGATGTCTTACAGTTTACTCCCTTCGTTCCTAAATATTAGTCTTTTTAGAGGCTTCAAATGGACTGGCACATATATACGGATGTATATAGACATATTTTAGAGTCTAGATTCACTCATTTTGCTCCGTATGTAGTCACTTGTTAAACTCTCTAAAAGACTAATATTTAGAAATAGAAGGAGTATTTATGAATTCGTGTCATGCATGCATGGTTTGGAAAAATAGATGCACTATACTTATTGGATTGTTGTTGTGTTTGTGCGTGTGTGTCTCTGTGTGTGTGTGCGTGGTCATATGCTTGATACATACAAAGTTTTCTCACCTCCATATTGTTCATATTTTAAATTTGAATTTGCATTGGAAAACTTACTAGGGATACCATGAAATGTGAAATCCACGTTGAGATCACTATATCACAAACTCACTCTAATTCAACAACTCGTCATGAATCAATTACCATGTTGAGATTAGTATTTGCAAGGAAAATACGGGTATTGTAATACACATAGATTCGTTCGGCAATTTAAAAGGTTCCTTTCGTATTCTCGAATGGTAGGAACCAACGGCGTACCAGCCAGACCTTGGCTCGTGTTGATCCTAAAAAAACCCGGGCTTGCGTCCTTCGGTGGCGTGCGTGGTACGCACATTAGGCAACCCCAACCAGTCGAGCCTCGGTGTTTCAAGTCGAAATATCTGGCGGCCAGAATTCCAGCCCTAGGAAATTCCCCTCATGTCCCCGGTCCATAATGACTACTACCGATGAACAACGGAGGGATGCTTTAGTAACTAGACAAGTTACCTACCGTGCCAAGCACAGTTCAATTCCCTCGGTCGCCGCTCGTCAAGGTCACCCGTCAACTGCATTGCCTAGTACTACTACTACTACTACTACACCAGGATGAGCATAGAATTGAGCCCGTTTGTTCGTGCCTAGTACTTGAGTTAATATATCAGGCAATGCACTGGTACGGAGGAATTATCCTTTTACTCTGCATATATAACTTGTCTGAAGTCTAACTAAGCAAAATGTTTGACCAAATCCTTTCTTAAGAAATACAACAGGACAGATGTATGACTTGAAAATTTATTGCATGATGCAAGTTATGATATTGTTTCGAATCCTGGATCTTAAATTTCAGAAAATCCAAAAGTGAGCATAAATTCTTGAAACTGAGCATGGTCACGTGATATGGCACAAATATTACTTCGTAAGTTTTTTTCTTCAATTCGAGACAAGCTGCTTATGACAAGTTGCACAAATGAAGAGCCAAGGTATTTTGGAACAAAGACCTGTCACGTTAAGGCGAACGCTTTCACTATTGAAACCGTGGGCGTTTACATGCCGCCATGAGTCCCCGCTTCTCATCGGCAGGTGCCGTCCCAGCAAGCGTGTGAGTCGACGGGAGGCGTGCGAGCAGACCGCTGTGCAGGCTGCCAGGGAGGTGTGCGAGCAGACCGCTGTGCAGACTCACCGGGAGACGAGCCCTTTGACCAGGCTCCGTCGCCCACCGTCGTCCCAACTGCTCCCACTTTTAATGTCGCCGGCGCCGTATTTTAAAATCAACCCCGCACTACCCTGTATCGCTACAATCATCTCTCTTCCTCTGCGATTCTCCTGTCGTCTACCTCCAACTAGCCTGATCTAAACGTACGCCATGCCGCATCACGATGGTCTGCCCTTAGTGTTCCAATTTCATGAGGAAGACACCTAGCAGGAGTCTCAAGAACATAAGGCGCTTTGGGACGAGCTTGAACTGGCCTTGCGGGAAGACGCTGCGCCTGTCCCCGCTCCCGTTCCGGCTCCCGTCGCCCCGACTGCGCCAGCGCCCATACCCGTGGCATTGATGGGCTGGGAGCCGCACATTGTTGCCGAGCTTGATGCCACGGGGTTCCACGAGGTCCCCACCGACTTTCACGTGCCTGTGCACCTGCCAACGCATGCGCCTGCGCGTGCACTAACGCGCAGGCCTGTGCACCTGCCAGCGCATGCGCCTACACGTGCACTGACGTGCGCGCCCGTGCTGGTGCCCGTGCACACGAATGTATCCGCCGCGCCATTGACAGCGCCTGTCCCCGCGCGGGTGCCAGTGCCCCCCTCAGCGGCATGGATGGCCGCCGTCCACCGCTTCCTTGCACCAATGCCTGTCACCTCCTCCCACCAGTTGACTCGCTCCGAAGTCCAGAACATTTTGGCCTTCCTTGAAGCTAGGCCAACGTCCAGGAGTACACTAACAACGGCGCAAGATGCCGCTGTCACCGTCGGTTAGTGGCCCGACGACACATAGAGCACGACAGAGGAGCCGCTTCCCACTGCGAGACGCCCCCGCCACCGCCGCGTAATCTAAATTTGCCATGAAAAACGTTCGGATTGCCATGCTTAAAATCCAAACGTTTATCATTTCCGTTTATTTTATATCGATCATCGTATAATTTAAAGTCGGAGTCAGACTGAATGAAATGTATGGTTTGACCGATTGAATGTTCTGCTAGAGCTGTATCAAATTAAATATAAAACGTCATCAAGCCACATGTATTCCTTGTCATCCAACGACCTAGACTGCTTCAATATCGAGCGCTCAACATGTTTAGTGTGCAGTTAATTTTATGCCAAAAATAGTGCTAATTACATGATAACACGCAAATAACATCCTAGTAGTTAATATCCGCATGCACTTAATATACTTCCAAATTAACGTGCATTGCACGTACACACTGACTAGTGCTGCTAGTACGTGAAACTGGTGCCGTGACTTGTGAACGCGTCCAGATATGGTCAACGGCAACATCGCCCGCGAGTTCTTCCTGTTTGCCCGTGCGTCTAAATGCAGAAGGGGTGGAGAGAGAGAGAGAGAGAGAGCACACATGGAACCCACCAGTAAGTGAAGGCGAATAGTACTAAAAATAATATTACATGTTATCCATTAATTAGGCTGTGGTAATATAAAAACATTATGTGAACAAAGGGGTTACAACATACATTGCTATTCTACGTATGTTGCCTATTGACATGCGGCTTGAAGGCCCGGTCGCATGTTCGATCCTCATCCTTTATTTTTTAATTTGTATATGGGTCCAAATTTGTTTCATGACATGTGGGCCACTCGGTGTGTAGTTTGTAGCACTTTAATTTGTGGGTCGAAATTTGTTCCATTCCAAGTGGACTATCGGTGTGTAGTTTTGTAGCTTATTTATAATAATTAAAGAGAACAACATAGTTTTTTCAGTAATACCATGGTGCCACGTTGAAGGCGAGAAAGGACGTGCGAGAGAGCGATAACCGAGCCAGAGGGAAATCCGCTAGGGGAGTTGCGTGGGTTGCAATGGTGTTTGGAGTAGTTGTGGGCCGAATGCTACGAAAATATAATCTAAACCGACCGGAATAAATGCCTACACAAATTAATCCAAGGTTGGAGTGCCCCTCGCAATGTAAATAGCTCCGGCTTTGTGAGGGATGGAGAGGTAGTCGCTTCAATGCGTGGAAGATACGGTGTGAGAAAGCAAGGTCAATCGAGAGACATATAGATAGAGAGACAAAGTGAGTGTGGTCCGACATTCATTGAACAGATATATATGCTCCGGAGAGATATTGTCCAATTGGGATTTTGGCAAGGGTGAGGGCTATAAGATAGAGCTTGAGAGATGATCCAGTCACAGACGTGTAGATATATTTTGTCCATGGGAGGAAGCAAGGTCAACTGATCACATAGGGTCGTCGTGTGATCGAAAGAGTGAGACGGGTTGGAGAGAGTGACCTAGATAGATGATGTGCGTGAGAGAGTATACAATGTGAATAGGTCGAATTGGGCTCAAACATGGTGATATATTGTTTTTGTCTGAGAAAGAGCGAGGTTAATCAAGACATACGGAGAGAGAGAGAGAGAGATTGAGTGAGCATGGCCCACCATGAGGTCGAAAGAGTGGCGGCAGCTTGGATGGACTGACCTAGATAGACACTCTCTGTGAGAGAGTATAGAGTGTGTCGATCGAGGCCCGAAGAGGGAGATATATCATTTGTGTGTGAAAGAAAACGAGGTTAAACGAGACTCACATAAAGAGAGCGAGATTGAGAGAGTGTGCCCCACCGTGCGGAAGAAAGAGTGAGACAGTCTCAAGGGAGTGACCTAGATATACAATGTGCGTGCGTGCGCACGAGAGGTTGGGGGGGGGGCTAGATAGGCAATGCATGTATTTAGCGCGAGAGGGTGGGAGGGAGAGGGAAGAGAGAGAGAGCTCGGCATGTGGCGCAATGGCGTGTGTGTGAGGTAAATACATTTGGTAACAGAGTGGAAAAAGGGGTTGTGTAGTTGAGAGACTTAGAGATCGAAACATGGAGAGAAAGAATGAACGTGTGTTGGAAACCGATAGCTTCCTAAGG
>NC_041389.1:445739370-445748376 GCF_002162155.2 Triticum dicoccoides | reverse complement strand
TACATAGTACGAGACATAATATCGATGTTTCAATTCGGTGTACATTGTAAGATTTGAACCGAGGACCAGGCATACGGGTAATTATTTCGAATTCGTGCCATACTAAGTTTCGAAAAGTTGACATTGACTCAATTTGCTGTGCTATTTTGTAGGTCATATGTTTGAATCCATCCAAAAGTTTTCTAACTACCATGGTGTTCATCATATACATATGAATTTGTATTAAAAAAGTAGCGTGGATACAGTGAAATGTGAAATCCATGTTAGAATTGGAGATCACTACATGACACACACTCTAATTCAAATAACTAACTACGTGACACACACTCTAATTCAAATAAATAATTATGTGACACACTCTAATCCACCTTAGCGTGGGTACCGACTTTTTTTTCAAATAACTCCTCATTAATTAATTTATAGTACTCCGTCTGTTCACTTTTATAAGACCTTGAAGACATTTCAGATAATGTGCAAAACAGTACATTTTAAGTTGTCTGAAACGACTTACAAAAGTGAACGGATGGAGTATCTCATTTCGAATGACTAATTATTGCAAGGAAAACACAGGCATGGTAATACATACAGATTCATTTGCAAATGAAAGAAGATTCGTTTGCATTCTCAAATGTAGGCGCACCAGGCAGACCATGGTCGTGTCGGGGTGGACGCTGGTTCGGTGCCTCAAAGGCAACTGCCCTTGGGTGACTGACATGTGGGCCAGCCACATGTTGGGCCCACATGTCATGGACACAAAGGTAGGTGCCTTAAGGCACCGAAGCATAGTCCTGTCGAGGTGGTCGTGTGTGTCGGACGGACGCGTAAGACCCAGCCACCCACCCCCCTCCCCCCCAAAAAAGGACGACGACAATATAAGTTTGCGCTTCCACGTTTCGGATTGAAATATCTGGTGGCCCCAATTCCAGCCCTGCAAAATCTCTCTTCTCCACCGTCCCCTTCCGCGCCCAGATTGCTCAAATCCCTAATTCGCCGCCATCCCTCGAATCGCCCCTCGTCTCGTCTCTTTCCCAATTGTTCCCCTGTGTGCTGGACGACGACGACGATGACGACGATTGCGCTTCACCACCGCACCGGAGGTACCTCATCTACGCCCTCATCCACCGCATCGGGTGGTCCACGGACAATGTCGGCCGCCGCAACCGACGTGCCTCACAGACACCGAGTTCCACCGCATCAGGTGTGCTTCACCGACGCCGTCTCCCAGCTCACCGTGGCTACTTCACCGAGCACATCGTCGCACCTCCGCCCCCCGAGGCCGTTGGGGCTTCAACAACGGTCTCGTCCAATGCATCATAGCGCTCCGCTGCCACTCAAGATCTGCATCCGTGCGCGGCCAGCCAACGCCAGTGCATCACCCTCAATGGCTCTGAAGTGACCCACACTCTAGCTAGGCGAGCATGCCCGAACGCTGGCCCGAACTAGGTATCCACACATCACTCCCTTCTGCACTGTTCCGACGATGTTTGGATATCCTTTCATTGCTCTCTTAGCTTACACGCCTATGCAACTCTTACTTTAACTCTTATTTCTTCTGGAGATATCATCTGAAATAAGCAAATCCATTTTTTAGCGAAGCATGACGGCGCTACGGGATCTGGTACACATCCTGCACACCCGTATAACCTTGTAAGTATCTGTCCTCCGGTACAACATCAAGGTCGATTCCTCTTATTTGATCAACCATTCGCGGTGTCAAAAATGCAGAGGGGGATGCAAGGAGCACAAGGCCTGCACATCCAAGCAAGTGGTAACATGGACTTGTACATGGAACATCCCAGGCGCAAGGAGAGCTGCAGTGAGCCTGTACAACGAGCTAGCGTAAGTCCCTGCATTTCATTTAATTCGTACTGGCTCATCCACGAATTCAAGTTAACAGGGGCGAACATTTAACTTAAAAAATACGAAGGCACTTGCACTCCGGAAATCAACATAACTTGAGAAATGTGAAGCTACATGCACTTTGAAAACCAGCTAATGATCCAAAGTAGTTCAGATTATAAACACTAAATGATGCAAGCACCAAAAAACACAGAATGCAACATGGTGTACAAGGAGTACAAACATGGTCTGTACCTGCTTGAATTATTCGTTCTCTGGCTGAAAATATCAAAGTGCAATTGCACGTATAACCAGTGCGAAAACTGCATATCAATATATCTATCCTGCACAAGTATGCCAATAGTTTCAAACAACAGATTAGAAAAGTATTTATGCTATGTTGTCATGATACGGGGACTTTCTGGTAGATGGCCTCAACGTTTCTTGAAGCTATGAAAATGCACTATAATTTGCTTGTCATCAATGCCTGCAAATCTCGGTCTCTCTCAACATAGTAGATCATCATTAGACACTAAATCCTTCAATGAGCTTGCAAAATGCTTGCATTAGATGCCTCATTAGACACTATATGTTCATCACCAGGAGCACGTAAAATGTTTGCATCCAATCCTTCATTAGCAGTTTGTTCATTAGACACTTCGGGCTCAAGAACAACATGAGCTTGTATGTTTGCACCAGAAACTTGATTAGATACATCAGATTCAGTCAGTTCAGTATTGATTGGGGGAGTTATAAAATAAGTAGAAATTGGTTTCATTTTCTCATAGATTCCCTACATACATGCAGTTTTACAACACCGTCAGGTCTAACTATTAGCCAGAAATTGAAGAGTTGAATTAGATTTAATCAGGGCTATGATGTACTTGCTCGTTGCGCATGCTACTCTTGCATGCTGCGACTGTCCGTTTGCGCAAGCTCAATGCCATGCCCGTGCTGCCGCCGCTACCTCCCACGCAGGCTACACCCAGGGTTGGATCTTCATCTTCTTGTCCTTCCGTTCGCTTGAAGCCCGGCGACCGCCCTCCAACAAGGGCGTGAGGAAGTGTTGTGTCGGTCTGTCCAGCGGCGGCTAGGTTAGGAGCGAACCAGACTGGAGGCTGGAGCGAATGAATTGGGATTTTTCCTGCTGTCGATCGATATGGGAGGTGCTCGTTTGGGCCGCGAGCCTGCTATAGGGACTGCCTTGCACTTATGTTATTGGCCCATCCAAATTGAAACATTTTTCTTCATTTTTTACATTGCCTGCTTGTGCGTTGGGACGAACAAAACTAGTGTGGGCCAAGCCGGACCACTCAAACTGGGTGCACACTTTCCAGCCACCTGAGGCGGCCGCCCATACCAGCCCCTATGGTGGCATCACCCCTTTTTGCGTGTATGATTGGATAGTGAAAAATATTCCAGTGGCGCTTTTGATTTACCCACAGAATGGTTGAATTGCTTGTTTCTATGAACTGAGTTCGCCAATAATGTGAAGGATGCCAGTCTTTTCATCCTATTGTAGATTGCTTAGATCTCGATATGCCAAAAGTAATCACATGAAATATACAGTAAAAACCAGTGTGATGTGTTTGGCTACAACTAGTCTGACTACACGTCCTCATATAACATATCAAGGACGCACCATCTTACCAGATTAACCATTCGACTTACCCATGCAGTGTGGGAAGAAAGAAGTATTGGGACTGCGTATCCAAGCAATTGATGCCATGGACTCCTTCGTACAACCTTGTAAGCGAAAAAGAAGTTGCAGTGTGCCTGTACAAAGAAGTAGCGTACATTCAGTTACCTGCTTCTCGGAATTTTAGTTAGCCACTTATTGCAAAATTGTTCAATTACGTTGCTTGGCTTCATTTAGTTTGGTACTGATTACATAATGGCGCAGCCTGTTAATCATATTGTAGACTGCGCCTATCTATGTGTTTGATACTTACTGTTAAGAATTACCAATTTGCCTTAACTTAAATATCTACTTGTTTGTTTAACTGCTTTGCTGCTGCAACAACGGGTTACAATGATGTTAATAACTACTTTTCAGCATCCAATTGAGACTCTTTAATTCCTTGTTTGTTTAACTGGTTTGCTGTTATAACTCTTAGTTGAGATGTTTTGCTAACTTCAACTTTTCTGAATCCAATCGGAACTTTAATGGCAAAACAGGTTAGCCCAAGATCAAAGAGTGAGGTCCCCATGGACATTGCATCACCCCACAGCAGTGGCACCAGCCCAATCGTGCATTATGAATTGCCAACTGCTGATGCTCTAGAGGCTAAACTAGTGGTAGAAAGAGATTCTGCTTCTGCACTTAGAGATGAAGTTGACATGTTGAGGAAGCAAACAACACAATCACAAGCAGTACTCAAGACAACCATTAAATATTTGGTGGATTTCAAAACGAAGCAAGCTGAGACTGACCAGATTGTTAAGGTCCTGAAGGAAAAAAGGAAATTAAATTCCTACTTGGTAAATCATAGGTGAAATGTTCTTTCCATAGTTGAATAACCTTTGTGTTGTCTGTCATGTAATCAATCAAACCATTTGTTTTAGAGATCATGTAATAATTGTTTTTTTGGTTTGTAATTTTATTTGAGCACAAGTCTGTATTCACTAGTGCAGAACCGGGCAATAGCACCGGTTCGTAAGGCCCTTTAGTGCCGGTTCAATAACCGACACTAAAGTGTGGGCACTAAAGGCCCCCCCCTTTAGTACCGGTTCAGCACGAACCGGTGCTAAAGGGAAACCACGTGGCACGAGCCAGCTCCAGGGGCCTGGAGCCCTTTAGTACCGGTTGGTAAGACCAACCGGTACTATAAGGTTTGGGTTTTTTTTTAGTTTTATGATTTCTTTTTCATTTAATTTTGTGTTTCCATTTTAATTCTTTTTCGTTTGCTGGTATTTTACAATACTACACATTGTACACATTATATATATATATATATATAATATATATATAGAATTTCTAGTAGAACCAATCATGCATATATATATCATCAATGTCTCACAAACCATCATATTAATTAATTCACACATACACACATGTATAGCTATATACAATTTCTCCTACATATGCATGTTGCCTTCGGAGCCAGTGGCATTAGCCTAATTGGTGCCTTCGGAGCACGATGACAATTGGAAGTGGTTTTCATGGGGGCGGTAGCGGGTAATAGTATTCTCCCTTCGGATTTATGACCTGGTCGAGCAAAAATCCCGCTATTTCCTCTTGAAGTGCTTCTACGCGCTCCGTTTCTAGGAGCTTCTCCCGCACCTCTCTGAATTGTTAAGAAGGAGATCAATATGCATGTGTATTAGTTGTGTGACTAGATATCGATAATGGTGTAAAAATTGTGAATAGTGTTTTGACAAGCGTACCCATTCCTGTCTTTGAGATCTGCTCCTTTCGGACGCCATCATGCGAATGTTCTCGCAAACACATAATGCACACAGATCAGTCCCTTGCGCCTGCTTCAGGGCCTTTACAAGAATGGAATTTGATCAGATAATAATTAATCAAGCATGATAATTAAAGAGATGGCAGCTAGCTAGCTAGCTAGTACTACTTAATTACTTACCTTGGGTCTTCCCCATTTAAGCTTTTCTTTCCATTCGCCTTCCGTGACGCTGATGAACCTTGCCCAAGCCCTGCCCGACGACAAAGAAAATGAATAAAGGGGTTATTAAATAGTTCATATCATGAAATGACGAACTAAATAGGCCAAGATATATAGTTAATAATGATTGAAATTACCTGTTGACTATCCCAAACAAGATGTTATAGTCAGTTTTTTCTTTGAGTAGTGAGTCCAGTATTTCAACTGTTCCGGCATCAACTTTAATGATACACAAGACCCAGTGATATCTGCATGCAGACACGTTTGCATGTCTTAATTAAGCGGGCATATGTAAGCAAAAACATGTAGCTAGCTAGTAGGCAAAAACAGAGAATTTGTAGTACAAGACAATGTGACTCACTGGAAGTTGTAAGGAAGTAGTATATCTTCATTGTATTTGAGGCGCTTCAAGAACTCTAGCATGCTGTCCTCTACGGCCTTTTGATGACGTGCATCTATTTTCCATGTGTATTCATTAACGGTGTTTGGGTCAATGAACCCAATGCCATAGCGTCCACCTTTTCTCATTTCATACATCTTCATCCTGCATATAATACCACAGAAAAGAATATAGTGAGTATAATTACAGGTAATGATTGATCAAAAGGATCACTACAGCTAGCTTGAGACTTAAATTACAGAAAGAAATCACTTATAGACAATAGCAACTGAAGATAGATTTGTCGAGTGCGTCTTGATTGTATAACTGAAACAGTTCAGAATACTCAACGGACACAGCTTTCTCATGGTAGTAATGCTCCTCCTTGACATTCACCATGAGGGACAATCGATTGGAAATCTTGGTAATGTTCATGTACCATTGATGCAATTCATACATTCTCGTTGGGAGGTTCTTGACCTTGTCTGGCTCGACCAAAGGTTGGCCCCGGACATATTTCCGTTTTATTTCATCCTCTCTAAGCACAGGCATGGGCTCGATCTCGAGGAGTTGTCCAACAGTGATTTTGAGAACTTCAGCCTTCATTATATGCTCCTCCGTTATTACCACATTGCCCACCTCAGGAACGTAAACTGTTTGCCCACAATAATATTGGGCGCGCATACTGTCACGTGTTGTTGGCACAACAAGCGAGGGGATCGATTGCGCTGCCTGTTCTCCCAGCTGGGGAATGGTTTTCCCGCATTTTTTTGACAGCTGCTTCTTGTTTGCTCGATCCCGAGCTCGCCTCCTTACGTAGACGTGCTCGATTTAACTTCCTGATGTGGCGCTCATAGTCTGTGTCAACAGGCTTGGGAGCTGGTGGTTGAGCCATACGAATGAAGTGGTCAATCGTTTCCTCAGGCACTTTCTCCCTTGGCGGCGGTGGCGGTTTTGGCGCAAAATGGGCTTCCACCTCGGACTTCGATATGGCTACGATTTCCTCCTCGGACCTGTCATAAGCCCTCTGCGGAAGAGGCGTGAGGCTTGGACCATATTTATATCGCTTGCCTCTGCCTGTACTTCCTGTACTACCTCGACACATACCGCTACGCACCATAGCTGCAGGGTGTCTCTTCTGTGATTGCTGAGGCGGCGGAGACGGCTGACGGGGCTGAGTTGGACGAGGAGGAGTGGCCGCCTGAAGCTGTGCCGGACTTGGAGGAGGAGTGGCCTGAGGTTGTGCCGGACTTGGAGGAGGAGTGGACGTCTGACGCTGTGGCGGACTTGGTGGAGGAGGAGTGGCCTGACACTTTGCCGGACTTGGAGGAGGAGTGGCCTGACACTTTGCCGGACTTGGTGGACTTGCAGGAGTGGGAGACTGCTGACTCGGTGGCGGACTTCGATGAGGAGTCGGCTGACGCGGTGTCGGTGGACTTCGAAAGATGATGCAATCCTTTTTCCATAGGATGATACGATGTTTGGCGTCTCCGAGAAAGCGCTCGTCGTCACCTCCAGGATAGTCAAGCTCTAGCTCCGAATATGGGTCCACCACCTCATCAACCAAGACACGAGCATAGCCCGCTGGAATCGGGTTGCAATGGAAGGTTGCCTCGGGGGGATTTGTAAAAGCAACGGCGTCCGCCACCTTCATGGATATGTTCTTCATTTTGACGTGTAGCTCGCAGCTAGTGTTCTTGGTGATGTCATCCACGGGGTATCTACCCAGCATTGCATCGTCCGGGGCGGAACCCACGCTGCTTCTCGGCATGGATGGGGCGGTGCTATCCAATGCTGGATCATTCGCTAGCTGCTGCAGCTGCTAAGACCCCCTTTGCTGGGTAAGTGAGTCGATCTGCTCCTGCTGCCGCTAGAATTTGACTACCAATTCCGCTTGACTTGCTTCTAGGCCTTGAAGGCGTTCATAGTCCCGCTTCCTCTGCTCCTCCTCCATCTTCCTCTTCTTCTCCTCCGCAATCTTCTTTCTCGCACGGGTTCTGTAGTCGGTGTTCCAGTCTGAAAACCCCTCATACCACGGAATAGCGCCCTTGCCTCGTGTTCTTCCCGGGTGTTCAGGATTTCCCAGGGCACACGTAAGCTCGTCGTTCTCTCTGTTGGGCTGGAACACCCCCGATCGTGCCTCTTCTATTGCAACAAGTATCGCATCGTCGGCTCCCTTCAGACTTGCCCTCGTCGAAACATTGCCTGTCTTTGGGTCCAACTCCCCCCCATGCGCATAGAACCAAGTCCTGACCCTAGGGGGCCAGCTCTTAGTAACCGGAGTGGCACCTGCATCCTCCATCTCTTTCTCAGACTTATCCCACATAGGCATTGCCACAGCATAGCCACCTGGCCCCAGCTTATGGAACTTATCCTTTTTTCGGCATTCTTCTTGTTTATTCTCGACCGTTCCTTAGCTAATTCCGAATCCTTGAATTTCACGAAATCGTCCCAATGAGCATGTTGGTTCTCTAGTGTTCCCTCGAATACTGGAGTCTTCCTTCCTCCCTTGACGTACTTGTCCCATTCACGATTCTTGTGGTTCTTGAATGCAACCGCCATCTTCCTAAGAGCAGCGTCCTTGACTTTCTGCACATCTGCTTCTGTGAAATGATCTGGTAGGGTGAAATGTTCCATGAGAGTATCCCAAAGCAGATCTTTTTGATTATTGTCGACAAAAGTAACATCTGGACGTGGAGCAGCGTCCTCTTTGCCTTTTTGTCTTTTGTCTTTTGCTGGCTCTCTCCATTCTTGAAGGGAGATCGGGAGTTGGTCCTTCACAAGAACTCCGCACTGACGAACGAACTTGTCCGCAATCTTCTTAGGCGCTAATGGTTCGCCATTAGGTCTGACTGCCTCGATATTGTACTTTACGCCCTTCTTCAACTTCTTGTTCGGGCCTCGTTTCGTCCTTTTGCCTGAAGATTTGCTCGATCCGGATGGCTGAAAGAACAAAGATCGATTCGTTAATATATCTTCAAGTCATTTAGAACATGTGATGATCACCAGATACCTGCTTATATAAATATATATACCTCGCCGGTCTTTGTTGTTTCAGCCATCCGGATCGACGAGGGAGTGAGGTTAGAGGGGGAGAGCTCACAGCGGGGCGACGGCAACGGCGAGGCGACGGCGGCGACGGGGACGGGGGCGGCGACGGGG
>NC_041389.1:445715433-445738682 GCF_002162155.2 Triticum dicoccoides | reverse complement strand
GGGCGGCGGCGGAGACGACGGCGGCGGCGACGAGGGGCGGGGATGGCCGGGGTCGGCGACGAGGGGCGCGGGCGGCGACGTCGACGGGGACGGTGTCGATCGGGGCAGGGCAGCGCGACGGAGAAGGAGAGGAAACAGAGGGAAGAAACAGAGGGAAACTGAAATTTTTTAAGTGTTATATATATAGGATGGAACTTTAGTACCGGTTGGAGCCACCAACCGGTACTAAAGGTCTGTTTTGGCCAGGCCAAGCGGCGGGAAGCGACCCCCTTTAGTACCGGGTGGTGGCACAAACCGTTACTAAAGGCCCCCCCTTTAGTACCGGTTTGTGCCACGACCCGGTACTAAAGGGGGTGCGCTGGCGCAGGTGCGGTGCGACAAGTTTAGTCCCACCTCGCTAGCCGAGGGGCGACCGCACTGGTTTATAAACCCCCGTGCGGTCGCTCTCTCGAGCTCCTCTCCAAAGCAGGCTTACTGGGCCTACGTGTTCTTTGCAGCCCTGTGGGCCCACTTGGCCTTTGCGGGCCTGCATCCTGGCCCAACGACAGGTTGGGTTTCTAGTCGTATGCAGGCCGCTCTGGCCTAGTAGGCAGGCTTTTTTTTATTATTTTTTGCTTTATTTATTTTTGTGTTGTTTTTTTGTGTATTTAGAGTTTCTTTGTGAACATTTTTGTTTTAGGTACAAAAAATTACAAACTTTCTGTTAGGGCTTTTTTATTATTATTTCTTTGCTTTATTTATTTTTGTGTTGTTTTTTTTGTGTATTTAGAGTTTCTTTGTGAACATTTTTGTTTTAGGTACAAAAATTTACAAACTTTCTGTTAGTGCCCGTAGTTTTCAAATTTGAATAGTTTAAATTTTGAATTATTTGAAATTAGTGTGAATCACTAGTTTGTGAATAACTTAACTTTAAAAATCAGTAAAGGCATGAAAGAATTTGTTTGCACATAAATTTTCTTCGCGTTTCAAATGCCAAAACACATAACTACCCTAACTATTACAGAGATTCCCCTCTCGGTGCGAAACACAAAAGAAAGTGATGATAGCTAGTGAAGCCGATCACATCCCAGATCTTTGGGTGTGAAACTTTTTCTTCGCGTGTGTCCCTTTGCGCCGTAACCATGGAAAATCTTCATCATTTAACGGGATGCTCGGGTCAATATTCACTGTGAATGGAGCAATTTCATTAAACTTTTCATAATCTTCTGACTTGTCTGTCTTGTCATCCACTCCCACGATGTTTCTCTTCCCAGAAAGAACTATGTGCCGCTTTGGCTCATCGTACGATGCATTCGCTTCCTTATCTTTTCTTTTTCTTGGCTTTGTAGACATGTCCTTCACATAGAAAACCTGTGCCACATCATTGGCTAGGACGAATGGTTCGTCTGCATACGCAAGATTGTTGAGATCCACTGTTGTCATTCCGTACTGCGGGTCTTCCGTTACCCCGCCTCGTGTCATATTGACCCATTTGCACCGAAACAAAGGGACCTTTAAACCACGTCGATAGTCAAATTCCCATATGTCCTGTATATAACCATAATATGTTTCCTTTCCCGTCTTGGTTTCTGCATCAAAGCGGACACCACTGTTTTGGTTGGTGTTCTTCTTATCTTGGGCGATCGTGTAAAATGTATTACCATTTATCTCGTACCCTTTGAAAGTCATTATATTCGAAGATGGTAATTGGGACAGCAAGTACAGGTCATCTTCAATAGAGGTGTCATGCATGGTACGTGTCTGCAACCAGCTGGCGAAACTCCTGGTTTGTTCACGTGTAATCCAGTCATCAGACCGCTCCGGGTGTTTGGAGCGTAGCAAATTCTTGTGTTCATCCATATACGGAGCCACCAAGGCGGAATTCTGTAGAACTGTGTAGTGTGCTTCAGTGAGAGAATGTCCGTCCATACATATTATTTGTTCCCCTCCTAGCGTGCCTTTTCCATCCAGTCTGCCCTTATGCCGCGATTCAGGAACACCAATCGGCTTAAGGTCAGGAATGTCCGCCCCTGATGTATGCCGTCTTCTTCGTGCATACGTTGCTGGTCCTCCCGTGCCTCAGGTGTATCTTTTGTCTTCCCATACACGCCCAAGAAGCCAAGCAGGGTCACGCAAATATTCTTCGTCACGTGCATCACGTTGATTGCGGAGCGGACCTCTAGGTCTTTCCAATATGGCAGGTCCCAAAATATAGATTTCTTCTTCCACATGGGTGCGCGTCCGTCAGCGTCCTTTGGAACAGGTTGTCCGCCAGGACCCTTTCCAAATATCACCTTCAAATCCTTGACCATATCATGTACATCAGCACCAGTACGGTGGCGAGGCTTTGTCCGGTGATCTGCCTCACCTTTGAAATGATTGCCTTTCTTTCTTATGGGATGCCTGCTCAGAAGAAATCGACGATGTCCCAGGTACACATTCTTCTTACAACTATTCAAATATATACTGTCGGTATCATCCAAACAGTGTGTGCATCCGTGGTATCCCTTGTTTGTCTGTCCTGAAAGGTTACTGAGAGCAGGCCAATCATTGATGGTCATGAACAGCAATGCCTTTAGGTCAAATTCTTCCTGTTTGTGCTCATCCCATGCACGTACACCTGTTCCATTCCACAGTTGTAAGATTTCTTCAACTAATGGCCTTAGGTACACATCAATGTCGTTGCCGGGTTGTTTAGGGCCTTGGATGAGCACTGGCATCATAATGAACTTCCGCTTCATGCACAACCAAGGAGGAAGGTTATACAAACATAGAGTCACAGGCCAGGTGCTATGGTTGCTGCTCTGCTCCCCAAAAGGATTAATGCCATCTGCGCTTAGACCAAACCATATGCTCCTTGCGTCATCTGCAAACTCCTTCCCGTACTTTCTTTCGATTTTTCTCCAGTGCGACCCGTCAACGGGTACTCTCAACTTTTCGTCTTTCTTACGGTCTTCTCTGTGCCATCGCATCGCCTTGGCATGCTCTTTGTTTTGGAACAAACATTTCAACCGTGGTATTATAGGAGAATACCACATCACATTGGCAGGAATCTTCTTCCTGGGGCGCTCGCCCTCGACATCACCATGCTCATCGCGGCTGATCTTATAGCGCAATGCACCACATACCGGGTAAGCGTTCAAATCCTCGTACTCATCACGGTAGAGGATGCAATCATTAGGGCATGCATGTATCTTCTGCACCTCTAACCCTAGAGGTCAGACAGCCTTCTTTGCTTCGTACGTACTCTCAGGCAATTCGTTGTCCTTTGGAAGCATATCCTTTATCATTACCAGCAACTTTCCAAATCCCTTGTCAGATACACCATTCTCTGCCTTCCATTGCAGAAATTCCAGTGTGGTGCCCGGGTTTTTGTTGTCACCTACGCAATTCGGGTACAACAATTTTTTGTGATCCTCTAACATGCGCTGCAACTTCTTCTTCTCCAAATCACTTGCGCAGTTTCTCTTTGCATCGGCAATGGCCCGACCTAGATCATCAACGGGCTCATATGATGCCTCTTCTTCAGCTTCTTCCCGCATTGCCGGCTCAGCTTCTTCCCGCATTACTGGCTCAGCTTCTTCCCCCATTGTTGTATCATCGTATTCAGGGAACCCATGGCCAGGATAGCTATCCTCGTCCTCTTCTTCTTCATTGTCTTCCATCATAACCCCTCTTTCTCCGTGCTTGGTCCAAACATTATAGTGGGGCATGAAACCGGACTCAAACAGGTGGACGTGAATGGTTCTTGACGTAGAGTAATTGCGACCATTCTTATAGCCAGCACATGGACAAGGCATAAAACCATCCGCCCGCTTGTTTGCCTCAGCCGCAAGCAGAAAAGTATGCACGCCCTCAACAAACTGGGGAGAGCATCGGTCATCGTACATCCATTGCCGGCTCATCTTCATTACACAACACCGAATATACCAAATTAATACAAGTTCATACATAAAGTTCATACAACACTTAAATGCAACAAACAAATAACTCTCTAGCTAAAGCATTTAAATGCAACAACAAATGCGATCAAAATCGCAACTAAGGTAACAATTGATCCAACAGCATAATGATACCAAGCCTCACTATCGATGGCATATTTTCTAATCTTTCTAATCTTCAAGCGCATTTTATCCTTCTTGATCTTGTGATCATCGACGACATCGGCAACATGCAACTCCAATTCCATCTTCTCCCCCTCAATTCTTTTCAATTTTTCTTTCAAGTACTCGTTTTCTCTTTCAACTAAATTTAACCTCTCGACAATAGGGTCGGTTGGAATTTCCGGTTCACATACCTCCTAGATAAAAATATCTATGTCAACTTGATGGGCATAATTTGTCATAAACACGAAATGCAACAAATAGTTTTAAAAGAGAATATACCACATCCGAATCATAACAAGGATGAGGGCCGACGGGGACGGATATCAAAACCATGGCACTATGTATAACAAATAACGTACGGGTAAGATAATTATTATACGAGTAACTATATATCCAAATCACACAAACATCAATTTTTTATATAAAATTTCATGAACAAGAGGCTCACCACAAGGTGGTGCCGGCGACGGGACGGTGCGGGCGATCGACGGTGGTTACAACGGAGATTTAGAAGGCACTAAGTAAACCACACCTACATATGAAAACTAAGTGTTATTTTATCCTCAAATTGCATATAAATCAAATACTAGCACATATATATATTTCCTCCCAAATTACTAAACTCACAAATTAATAACTATATAAAGCATTGCAAGAGCTAATCTAGCAATGAGAGATGAAAGGACAAAGTTGCTAACCTTTGTGATCATTTGAATGGATGGGGGCCTTCAAATCTTGACAAATTTTGGGAAAAATGTGTAATGAGCTCGAGAGGAAGAGGGGAAGAACAGAGAGGAGAGGGGAAAGGGGAAGAACAGAGCGAGCTCGGGTGGACGAAGGGTTTATGTAGGATGACCTTTAGTACCGGTTCGTGCCAAGAACCGGTACTAAAGGTGCTGGAGGGGGCCCAGAATGACAACATCCTGCCACCACTCTCATTAGTACCGGTTCGTGGCACGAACCGGTGGTAAAGGTTAGCCACGAACCGGTACTAATGAGAGCGGCCCGGCTAGCCGTTGGAACCAGCACTAATGTATACATTTGTGCCAGCTCAAATACAAACCGGCACTAATGTGCTTCACGTTTGACCCTTTTTCTACTAGTGATTAATTGATAAGACTCGGAGACATTTCATTTGGATTGCTGTGCTAGACCTACAAATATGCCAATCGGGCTGAATGTGAATTCATCAATAGTAGTAGTATAGATGGACCATAAGTGGCACGCATCGGAAAGGGCCAAGATGCTGGCTAAAAAAGGATGTTGTTGTAGCCAAAAACAGTACAGCGGCCTGGCTTATGTATGTTAGTTGATATTATTGATCCATATACTCTATAAGTGTTTATATGTCTGTTAGTTCTGTACATTCTTGGTTGATTGACTCGGTATTTGAATCTTGATACATCGCTTGTGTACATATCTAAATGGGAGTACACATTATGCTGCGTGTGACATTTGAGTTGGACATGAAATGTTCCAAATATTTGAATTCACCTTAAACTGGATTCTAGTTTCTGAATTTGAGTATCGGCATTTGTAAACCATATTTATATATGACAGTGGAATATATCTTTGTCGTCCTTTTGAAGATATATAAAAACACATAGAATGATTTATAAAGATTCATATAGGAATACAAAATGGATTTGAATTTAGTTGCCAGGATAAACGTGGATGCTTATTGTCCCAAAATTCGAAAGAAGCAGCAAAATGTCCACTCCCACGTCGACTGCCTGAAGCCAAGTGTTTGGGAGATGAAAATTACTGTCTACCCATTACACGGACAATCCATCGGCCTGATTTCCACTGCTCTGAATAGGGGTAGGTTAGTAACTTCAATTTGACGTGACACGACTGCCTCTGAGCCCATTCCGACACGGTGGGTGTCAAACATGGGCGGCAAAACACATTTGATTCAAGCTTGTCCAAAATACCTCTGTTTCTCCCTCCATTCCCAATTCATACACAGTGGCAGGCAAAACAAACTCGACTCGGCCGAAATCGATGTAGGCAAATATTTTCAATAGGGGCAGGTTTGTAACTTGACTCAGACGTGACACAACCGCCCTACCTGTCAGCCCCATTCATACACCGTGGGCGCCAACCATGGGCGCCAACCACCCTCTCCTTGCCCGAAATTGCTCTGGGCAAATATTGGCGAGATGTGAGATTACCGTCCTATCCCTAACCGACGAGACATCCAAATTTTAAACGGGGTCTAAGTTCGTAACTTTCCCATATTTCACACAGGCGCGTCCCAAAAACATGGTTCCCCGTACCACTCCCTCCATTTTCCCATTCATACATCGTCCGCGCTAGAACACCCCATCCCCACACCAGCCTCCGTCCGCCACCCCATCCATCGCCGCCGTCCTCCA
The DNA here is from genome assembly GCF_002162155.2 of Triticum dicoccoides. Lineage (NCBI taxonomy): Eukaryota > Viridiplantae > Streptophyta > Magnoliopsida > Poales > Poaceae > Triticum > Triticum dicoccoides. The sequence continues at coordinate 445,732,219 of NC_041389.1, read as the reverse complement.
CCACATCCATCACCACCGTCCTCCACCATGCCGGAGTGCCTACCAAGACCGCGTCGTCCACTGCTAGAGATGGACGTTTCTCATCCACGATGATGGACCAATAGCCTTGCATCGCGTCCTCTCGCTTCATCGGCGCCGTCGTCCTCTTTGCTGGGGCTGCTCACACGACCTTCTCTTCCACCGCAACGGGACTTATCCCCCGATGCACCCGTCTACTGTCGTAGATCTACTTCAACGCCACCGACAGCCATCGCACCCCCAATGCCTACACGGCGCCGCAAGAGAGGTGGTACTTCATATCTCCTCAACTTTTTGATCTCAACCAGAAAATAGATCTTAACTTGGTTACTCTACTTTTTTTTAGCTCTTAGAATTTAGTTCTTAGTTTGAAGCAAACAATGGATGCTAAATATCATTTCTCCAGTTTGCAGCTTCAAATCTGCCATGGCACAAGCATAATACGGTTTAATTGATCATGCTTAGGGTTTAATTGATCATGTTAGTTCCATGGTAGTTTCTTTAATAGAAATCGGAGGGGAAACCCTCTTTTGCTAAAAAAATATGCTTAGAGTTTCCCCCTTTTATGATCACTATATGATCAGAATACGTGCTTCGTGTCATAATAACACTGCTCCACCCATCAAGCTAAACAAGCTTAGATGTTCAAATACGAATCTGATATTATTAAAACAGAGTTGTTTAATTGGTCAGCTAAATGTTCCTAAATTAGTTTTGAAAATGCATGTTTGCAGCTCGGGTGTGTATCTCTATAGGGTGCCCACGGTGGGCCGGCCCACCCTGGGATTTTGGGTCGTCCTAGGCCCCGATTCCCCTCTGTTCTGCTACGCGCTTCCGATCTCTACTCGCCCCCAGCCGCCTGCCTCGCCGGCAACTTGCCATCCCCAGACGGCATGACTCTAGGAGGAGATGCCGGACTAACAGGAGGCCAGGAGCCGCTCGCCCAACAGCGTCACCGCTGCCTGGGCGCGCCGCCGTGCCTACCTTCCCAGTCCGTTCAGGGCTTAGGCATGCAACACCCACCAAGCCAACCCGATTTATCCTGAGATACGTCCTCAACACTCAGCAGCCACTCTTCATCACCCGTTTTCTAATTGATTCATTACTCATTAGGCAGGACTGTCATTAGGGTTTGTTGTGTGCTCAGTGCTACCTATACATAATGGTTCAGATGTATTTCAGTAATCTTTAGTACCTCTAAAGTTCACAGGGTTTTCAAAATTCCGGCCCTCAGAACAGAAACTAGTCATTTTGGATTATTGGTCATAGTGACATTGACCCAGATTACTACTGCAAGCCAGGTTTGTTGACAAATTTACTTGTCTTTCTTACTCATTCGATATAATATCCAATTATTCACATCGATTAGTTGCAAAGAATAAGTGCTAGACAAACTTCTTCATTCAGATTTTGGACGGTCTCTTACTGCAGTTACAATTCTGCATACTTGTCCTAATAAGCTCACAAGTAAATGATTGATTCACTACATCTATGCTTGCCTTGTCATATTGTTGTCAATATTCTTTTAGGGTGGACCACCCTGTTTCTAAATACTGGAACCGTAGACATGAGTGAATAGTATTTCTCTATGTGATCTCTTCCATCATGTGTGGGTAACGAACACTGCATTGTATAGAAAGAAAGTGTCATTTCCAACCTTTACATAGGTTTCGATCTTTTACATGGAATACAATCTGCCTACTTGCTTTGTGTTACACTACCAACACTCCACCCTTGAAGCTAAACATTACGCCACTCATAATTGCTTAGTTTATTTGTTCAAATACGAATTTCATATGATTCTAATGTTCCTACTTCAGTTTTGAAATGTGTGCCTGCCTGTTATAGAGACATAAGGGGTTTGTATTTCTGTGTGTGGTCTGGTCAGCACGGTTGGGGAGGTGAACTCTGCATATGCAGGGGTTTATAGGGAGACACTCTCCGAGTTGAATCCGCAATGCATTCCATAGATAATCTGACTAGTTTTTATGTTTTCATGAATCTCAAATTCTGAACAGCATCATAATGATTATGAGCTTGCGCGCATGAAAAGAATAAAGCAGAACAATGCCATGGCTGTCAAACTTGGCATTAAGGGACTGAAATCAAGTCTGGATGCAATGCAATGCAAACGCTCTCCACCTACAGATTCATGCTCAGGTGATGATCTTAACAGTGATTCTGAGTTAGAGGGAGACCTAAGTCAATGTAGCTCCCTAGTGGAGGAGTCAGAGGAAGATGCCCTATCTTATTCACCCATCAAGGTACTTGCTCTAACTTTCCAAGGTTACATTGCTCGCACATATCTTGCAACTGATGCTTTGCATTGCTTCTACTTTGTTGAATTGCCATTAGCTTAGTTTACACATCGTGTATGTGAATACATCCTGCCTATCCATTTTCAGTACATATTCCATCTGTCTTCATACCATATTTATCCATTCAAATGCTGTTCTTATGTATCAGACGTTCAAAAGGAAGAGGGCGATTGTTGATCGTGGAGGAGCACAAGCAAAGTATTTGGAAAACTTAGTGGCACCTAAAAAGTCAAATAGCCCATTAGGTGTAGTTGCAATATCACCTAACCCACAAAATACCCCAACTCTAGCAGACTCTAGCCCTACTACACTGGTCATTTCTGATGCCCCAACTCAGCAGACCCCAACTGCAGCAAACAGTATGATTATGCCAGTTGACATAGCACCAACTGTACGACGCAAAACACCCATTCCAGCAAAGAGTACACCAAATCCAGTTGCCAAATCCCTTTTCGAACTAGAGAGAGCCCCAATTGCAGCAAATAGGACCCCTGTTCCATTTCTTCCTAGTTTAGGAGACGAAGCTTATCTTGTTGTCAGGAACTTTGTGCGCATCTTTCCTTCATGGAAAGATTATACCGCAGACACAGAACAATTTCCAGTCTTCCTCCGCAACTTACGCGTAAGTAATGTACTAATGTTAATCATGGTCATTACTGCATATGTTTCTGCTGACAGAAGACATAAGATTTCATTCTTTTAAATAGGCGAGGAGCAAACTGGATTGTGATGACGAGCAAGGGTTGGTTGCGCTTTCAAGCACTCGTTGATGAAGTATCGTTCCTATCTGAGGCAAGCGCACTTCGATGGCAAGCCTCTGAACGAAATTTCTGTAAAGTCTCCGGTGCCACATTTATCCAACGGTGACTAGAATAATCTTGTTACACATTGGTCTCGGCTGCAGCGTAAGGTACTGTCTATGATATCACATCAAAATTTGAACTACATTTATGCATTTGCCTTAATGTCTCACTTGTACGAAAACTGTTAGCAGAAGAACATTCATTCTCAAGGGACCACAGAATCTCGCAACTATAATGCACATTGCATTGCTCTTGGGAGCACCTCTTCCCAGTATGACCATACTTACTTCCATAGCTGTTTGATTATGTAGCATCACTGCACATGTTAGCCTCGTAATCGTCCATTTGGTGGACATTTTAAGATCCGTATGGACCCTTACACAAATTTAGAATCAACCCAATGCTTTTGAAGAGGTTTAGCTCTGCAGTCCTCTTGTAAGGACTGAACGTGGTCTATCACTGTATTTACATTAACAGCTACTCCCTCCGTCCCATAATATAAGAACGTTTTGTACAGTACCAGTGTTCAAAACACTCTTGTATTATGGGAAGAGGGGTTGGTTCATTTTGTAGCATTCTGCATCTTATCTCCCTCGCCCACCATTTACTAAACATGATCAGATCTATATTTAATCTTACCAACAAGTAGAATACACAGACAATGTCAGTGCAGAAGTGTAGCCCATTGATCTTGTCAGTACATTTTGTCCTGTAATGCTTGTACTTTCAGGGATTGGTAGTTTACTATGTAGCATCAATCTGCATCTTATCTTCATTATCCTCTATCCCTTCCAGTATTATCATATCTATAATTACTCTCTACAAAATGTAGAGTACATGCAATGCTTATGAAGAAGATTATGTGCTGAAATTCTTGAGTTATCCTTCCCTTGACATGGAGAAGGGCCTTATAAAGCCGGTGTTAACTATTAATGTAAGTCAGTCCTTCTAAAGCCTTTATCTTCAACTACTGTTTAATTTGCTCATACTCCCTATCGTTTACTGCTGTTTAGTTTGGTGTTTCTACCAAAATGCATGTTCGTAAAAACCGTAAGTTCTAAGTTTTACTTGTAAAACCAAATTCCTTATTCATACCATGGACATTACTTAATACTCCCTACATGTATGCTTGGTTTTGTGGATCTATAATCCAGTGTGTGGTGAAGCAGCCCACGTTTGCACCTTGTCGTCTCCTGTTTTATCTTACTGATGTGGCTGATGATATGAACAACATGTCATGCACATTATCCAAAATAGATACAGTGATTTTCTTTGCCCTTCATCTATGCTTGTTATGTTGACATGGTAATCCAGTAGTGTGGTGAAGCTCCCCGCGTTATGAACAATGCCAAATTATGCTATTGATATTTTAAACTTACTCTTTATTTTCTAATTTGAAATTGGATAGAATTGACAGAACAGTTATCATCTTTGTTTATACACGTGCAAAACCTGTCATCTCTCTGCTTTGTTTCAGGGTGATATGCCTGATGGTATGCACAAGTCTGTTGAAGGCTGTGAGACAAACCCAACATATATTGCAGCAAAGAAGGCAAAACATCTTTAAGATAGCGAGACAACCCCAAAGTCTTGTCTTGATGCAGTGTTCAAGTTACTTGAGACTAACAGTCAGACACGCTCACAGAATTCGTTGTCTGAATCAGTTCGGCTTCTTCAGTCCCAAGTTCTAGCAGAAAGGCATTCTGCAACTCAACTTCGACTTGAAGTCCTATCTCTAAGAAAGATTGCGGAGAACACCAATGAGAACCTCATCGCTAAACAGCTACACCTGGAAGCTATGACCGACATGCTAGGCCGGTCTCACAGCCTTGCTCAGCAGCTTGCGCAGCAGTTCCCCTGCAAGGCTAACCTTTCTTGAACTGTCTTGGAAGTGGTCTCGGTTCAGTATTATTTTGTTACGCTGCAATGGTGCCCAGTTTTTGTAATCTGCTTCTTCGTTGCGCTTTATGATCACTGGTGGCGAACTTCGATGCATAGTGGATGTAATATACCTTAAATCCTTTATTGTATAGTGTAGGTTTATTTTTAGTTACTATGCCGTAATTTCTTTATTGTATAAAGTAGGTTTGTTCTTAATTCCTACTAGTTACTGCCATCATTCGCTATCTGAAAAAAAATCATATGTAGTCGACTGGGCCGAAACATTCGACTCTAACGGGCCATGTTTTTAGCGGTCCACAATTGGGCCGGCCTACGTCTTTCTTGGGCCCGAATGATTGGGGCCTTCACACATTGCGTCAGGCCCAAACTTACATCGGCCTATATTTAGTTGGGCCTTTTGTTGACCCAGCGCTTAGTTTGGCCCAGGTAGCGTTGGGCCATTAACAGGCTGAATATTGTACTGGCCTATTACGGCCGAGATGAAACCACGGGCCTTTAGCAGGCCAAAATGCATGTTGGGCCTCAATTTTTTGTAGTCGTCGACAGGCCTTCAGCAGGCCGAAATGTAGACCGAGCCGTTTTGGGCCCAGTTAGCTCACGGGCCGTTACCAGGCCGAAACATATCTCGGTCCTTAGTTGGCCCACTGATATCATGGGCCTTTAAGAGGCCGAAAGCTTAGTACAAGCATCAACGGGCTGAATTACGCGACAGGCCTTTAACAGGACCAAAGTCATGTTGGGCTTAACTGTTGCCACCTTTAGCACGGGCCGTTAGCGGGCCCGATGTTCCGTCGGACCATATATGGCCCATGGGCAGCACGGGCCATTCCTAGGCCGAAAGTCACACCGGGCTAAAATGGGCCCATGTCTGTCGGATTGCGGGTTCCGGCAGACCCTTGAGGTTCGAAATCTGGGGTGCACGCGGAGATCATCCCCCTACCAGCTCACGTCTCGTCGCCTTGCAAGAGATCTAGACTACACGAAGAACAACACAAGGGACGCAAGGTTTATACTGATTCAGGCCACCAATGTAGTGTAATACCCTACTCCAGTGTGTGGTGTGTGGATTGCCTCAGGGGCTGATGATGAACAATACAAAGGAAGAACAACCTCGTGAGGGGAGGAGTTCTTCTGTGGGTATGGGTGGTTCTGGCTAGGGTTTGAATGGTTGATCCCCCTTGCCTTGAGAGCGGCTAGTCCTATTTATAGAGCAAGGCCCTGGTACTCTTCCCAAATATTGAGCGGGAAGGGCGCCAACAATTAGCCATTTTGAAGGGGAACATCTAGTACACTTATCCTGACTAAAGTTGGTCCTCGCCTGCCAAAGGACTCTGATGATGATGCCTTCCTGGGCTCCACGATGACCTCCGTCCTGCCGTTCTGCTGGTCTTGGTCTTGTTGCACCGAAATGGTAACGTTTGCCTGATGCCTTGGCCTGTGCTTGCCCCCTTTGCACCGAAGGGGAAACAAGGACACTGCCCAGGCCGGCGCCGGCCTCGTGCCCGCCTGGGCTCGATCGTCATGGCTTGCATCACAGGCTCCTCACTAGGTGCCCTGCCTTGATCTCTCTGCCTCCTCGCGAGCCAGCCTGACGAGGCTGCGCCTGAGGACGCTTCCTCTCGTCCGCCCCGCGAGGCTTGGCCCCTCGCGAGGGTCTTGAGCTTGTGTTGATGAAGATGGGCCCTACCGGGCCACTCCTTGAGCCACGCTGCAGGCCGCAGGCAGGCAAGTCTGGGTACCCCCGTTCCCAGAACACGGACAGTAGCCCATGGGCCCAAGGCGCGCCCGGACTTGGCTTAGCAGAGAAGCGAAGGGGCAAGTGCGAAGCGCCGCGGGCCCCAACAGCCTGCGGCCTTGGGCGCCGCATGGCGGTTGATGAGACGTGGGCGCCTCCGCTTCCGCATGGTGCCTCGGCAACCGCATGACTTGACAAGTCTCTGCATGCAAAAACGGGTCATGATTACCTGTGATCGTGGAGGCCAACGGTTGGCCTCCTCCGGCTATAAGTACGGAGCGGCGTGAGCCCCTTCAGCTCATTCCTTCCCGCTACTCCTTTCTCTTCATCCCGGCTGCTCGCCATCTCCATGGCTCCGCCGAAGAGGTTCTCAGCCGCAGAGAAGGGAAAGGCTCATCAGGAAGGGCCTGACTCTCTTCCGACCAAGCGCGGCCGGGGCCGCCCTCGCAAGCATCCTGCGGCCCCTGTATCGGTTTCCCGTGGTCGCGGAGGCAGTTCCCTGCGTGGCAATGAGCGCCCGGCCGCCGTTGGGAGGCACGCTGTGGCTGTGCGACCCCCGAGGCCACGCTTCCACTCGGCGGAGGTGCTGCCGGAGTTCATCGTGTGGTCGGCGGACCCGACCGGCACCTGGCTTCAGCTTCCTCGCTTCTTTGTGGGTGAACTTCCGGCTGGTGCTCCTGACGGCCTCTGGCTCCAGGCGGACGGTTGCTGCAGCAGGGCCTCCTGGGCTTCACTGGAGGTCTCCGTCACCGGGAATGCAGCTCTGACCCGTGGCTGGCAAACGTTTGCCCGTGCGCGTGGTCTGAGCCGGTGGTGCGTCTTGCACTTCAAGTTCAACGGCGACGCCACCCTCTACATGAGGGTGTTCGGGGAAGACGGTCGCCGTGCTGGGTGCTGTCCCAAAGACGACGAATGCGACCGCGCGGCCAACCCCAGCGTTGACCAAGACGAAGACAATGGCAGGCGCGTGGGCAGCGGCGCTCGGGGCTCGCCAAGCTTCGGCGACTCTCCTTTAGGCAGCAGCTCCTCCAGCGTTGGCTACGACCAGCCCCCGCGCCGTCGCGCTCGCCTGGGGGAAGGTAGCGGGTCAGTCCATCGTCGCGTCTCGGTGAAGCGGGAGGAGGGATCTGACTGAGCTCTAGAGGCAGTATGAGCCCTCGCTGCGAGTTGGCACCGATCAAGTCATGCCTATTTTGTTCTTCCTCCTTCCCTGTGCAAAAAGGGAAAGTAGTATAGGGCCCCGCAGGGGCGTGTCGAACTGTTGTTGTTAACCATCATGTTGTTTCCGCTATTTCTATGTTGTGTTCATGTGCCGCATGTCCTGTACGAGAACTACTTAGCTCGGGGAGGCTTGTCGCGGTCCTTGCCTCCTGAGGCGAGGGGCCTCGCCTCACGCTTCATGCTCTGCAAGGATTAGTCAGGAGGGGTAGCTTCCAGCCTCGGTTGTGGGGGCGACCGCCCCAGGTCCTGTGTTTGCGTCGCGATGCCCGTGGGGCACGGACTGAGAGGGGTGCTCTCACGAAGGACCCAGATAGGGAGGCTTTTAAATGACCGGGGCAGAAAAACACTCGCGAGGGTGCCTGCGCACCTCCCTCGCGAGACTTGCGCGAGAGAAAACGAGGTAAGTGAGTGAAGAAGACAAAGAGTCTCAAGCTAGAGACGACAACAGGTCCAATAGAACTTCAAATAGGAACGAACAAACCAACTGCAGAAAGCAAATGAAAAAGCCGCGTCCGGCACCTAATCTAGTCTTCGACGTCTTCTCACCAGCGCGGAGCTAAGTGCTGCCACTGGGCGTGGGCGGGAGCCCCCGAGGCCCGAGGGCGGCACTCCAGAGACTCCGGGGCATGTACACCCCCACTCATTATTACGTGAGAGTGTCACGGGCAGCGAGCTTCACAGGCATTGGCCTTCTTCACAGGCACCGGGCCTTTTCCAAAACGTGGCAGCTTCACAGGCATTGGCCTTCTTCACAGGCACCGGGCCTTTTCCAAAATGCGACAGCTTCACAGGCATTGGCCTTCTTCACAAGCACCGGGCCTTTTCCAAAATGCGACAGCTTCACAGGCATTGGCCTTCTTCACAAGCACCGGGCCTTGCTCAGGGTAGAATTTCTGAAGATGCTGAATGTTCCACGCGTTCTAGATGGGTATCCCCTCCTGGGTTTCCAAGCGCGCGGAGCCGGGCCTGGAAACATGAACAACCTTGAATGGGCCCTCCCACATGGGAGAGAGCTTGTGCAGCCCCTCCCTGGAGAGGACCCGCCTGAGTACGAGGTCCCCTACCTCAAGAGCTCTGAGGCGGCTGTTGCGGCAGTGGTATCGTCGCAGCGCCTATTGATACCTTGCTGCTCGCAGCGTGGCCTCTGGACAACGCTCCTCCCCTAGCACGAGATCCGTCCCCCGCATGGCGTCCTGCTGCGTTTCATTGAACGCCAGGACCCGTGCGGAGCGACGCTTGATCTCGTGAGCGAGGACAGCTTTGGCTCCGTAGACGAGGAAGAATGGAGTTTCTCCAGTTGACTTGGTCGCAGTCGTGCGGATAGACCATAGCACAGACTAGAGCTCGTCGTACCAGCCCCTGCCGCAGGCTTCCAGTTTTTTCTTGAAGGTCCTAGTCTTGAGGCCTTTCAACACCTCCGCGTTGGCCCGCTCAGCTTGGCCGTTGCTTCGAGGATGCGCCACCGAAGCGTAGCATATCTATGTTCCAAGATTAGCACAGTATGTTTTGAAGAGACCGCTGGTGAACTGCGAACCGTTGTCGGTGATGATGCGATTAGACACCCCGAATCGGCTCACAATGCCTTTGATGAACTTGACTATGGAGCCTGCTGGGATGGTGCTGGCGCCTTCCACTTAATCCCACTTGGTGAATTTGTCGATGGCGACGTAGAGGTAGCAATAGCCCCCTGGCGCCCGTGGGAACGGGCTCAGAATGTCCAGCCCCCAAACCACGAATGGCCATGAGAGGGGTATAGTCTACAGGCCCTGAGCTGGCTGGTGGATTTGCTTGGCGTGGAATTGGCAGGCTTCACAGGCCCTCACCAGCTCGAGGGCGTCGTTGAGAGCTATGGGCCAGTAAAACCCGCTGCGGAATGCCTTGCCAACGAGGGTTCGTGATGATGAGTGGTGCCCACAGTCTCCACCATGTATGTCTGCTAACAACTCACTTCCTTGTTCCCTAGAAATGCAACATAAGGAACGTCATTTGGTCGCTTCCGGTAGAGCTCTCCATCCTAGATGCAGTAGGCCGTGGCCTGTCTCGCCACACGCTCCGCATCTTCCTCCTTCTCTGGAAGGGTCCCTCACATCAAGTAGTCCTTGAACTCTTCGGTCTAGCATCCTTCCTGAGGTTCCAACGCTAGGAGAAGGCGCGCCCATGAGGCCAGGCCACAGGCCGGGGCCCTCGAGGCAGGCGGTTGAGGGAGCTCCTCCCTAGGTTGTGCCGTGCTTGACAACGATGGTGCCGCCGAAGGTTTGAAGAGTCGTTCCTCGAAGACGCCAGGCTCCTGAGACAGTCGCCTCAATGCCCTCTTGGCAATGTCATCGGCCTCTTGGTTGGTACCGCGAGGCACGTGCTGTAACTCCAACCCCCAAAACTGCTTCTCCATCCTGCAGACCTCCGCGAGGTACGCTTCCATGTGCTCGTCCTTTGGCTCGTATACCTTGTTGGAGAAGTTGACGAGGAGTTGCGAATCGCCTTTGATGGTGATCGTTTTACCCCCAAGGCGACGGCGGCCTTCAAGCCTGCTATCAGGCCCTCGTACTCTACTATGTTGTTGGAGACCTTCTCCTCGTGCTAGAAACAGAGCTGCATGACATAGTAAAGCTTGTCTTGAGTGGGGGATATGAGCACTGCGCCAGCCCCCGCGCCCTGCCGCGAGAATGCTCCGTTGAAGTACATTACCCAACCGTCCGGTGCTCCACTTCCCAGGGAGAGCGACTGGTCCTCGCCCGTTATGAGCCCTGGTGCCTCTGTCCATTCCGCCATGAAATCTGCGAGCGTAGCTCCCTTAATGACCCTGGTCGTGCTGAATTCTAGCTTGAATGCTTGCAGTTTGATGTTCCATTCTGCGACCCTCCCTGCTGAATTGGGGCTCCTGAGTACCCTTTCCAGAGGGTAGGCTGAGATGACCTTGATGGGATGGCCTTGAAAGTAGTGACGCAGCTTGCACGAGGCCACTAACAGTGCGAGGAGGAGTTTTTGGGGCATTGGGTACCGTGCACTCGCGTCCCGCGGCACCGTACTAACGAAGTACACCGGGTGCTCGACGAGGTTGAGGGTGCTGGTGCTGCCCGCGTCCTCTGGAGGTTGAGGTGCCTCCTGAGGCGGCGAGGCCCTCAATCCTTGGTCGCCTGAGGGGGCCTCCTCCGCTCCGGGTGCGTTCCCCTGATGAGGTTGTTCCTTTTCTGCCGTGGTCGTGGTCTTTGTGAGGCCTTCTTGGCCTTGCTCTGCTTTGGCCAGGACTGCGGCTGCGGCCGAGGCCTGGTGCTCCTTTCTAACTGCCACCAGGGCTGCGCTAGCGGAGTAAGGGGTGGCTGCAAGGTAGAGCGCCAGGGGCTCCCGAGGGCGCGGGGCCACCATTAGGGGCTGGTAAGGTACCTCTTGAGGTCCTGGAATGCCTTGTCGGCCTCTTCAATCCATTCGAAGGGGCCTTTCTTCTTCATCAGCTTGAAGAAGGGCAGCGCTCGCTCTCCCAGCTTGGAGATGAAATGTCCCAAAGCGGTTACACGCCTGGTGAGATTCTACATTTCCCTGAGGTTCTTCGGCGGGCTCATGACTTTGAGTGCCTTGACCTTCTCTAGGTTGGCCTCAATGCCCCTATGGGATATGAGGAAGCCCGGGAGCTTGCCCGAGGGGACTCCAAACACATACTTCTTTGGGTTGAGCTGCAGGTCTACTTCGCTGAGGCTCGCGAAGGTTTCTTCCAAGTCCTGTATCGGGGTTTTCGCCTCCCGAGACTTCACCACAATGTCATCAACGTAAGCTTCAGCGTTCCTCCCGAGCTGTCGCCCCAGGGCGATGTGCATCAACCGCTGGAAGGTTGCGCCTGCGTTGCACAACCCAAATGACATGCATGTATAGTAGTAAACCCCACACGGGGTTAGGAAGGCCATTTTCTCCATGTCCTCCGCCGCCATATTGATCTGATGATAGCTCGAGAAGGCATCCAGGAAGCACAGTAGGTCACACTCAGCGGTTGGTGAAGTCGACACACATGCGTTCCTTTCCTGCCTTTTGGGTACATGCATCCAGGAAGCACAGTAGGTCACACTCAGCGGTTGATGATAGCTCGAGAAGGCATCCAGGGAGCGGGAATGGATCCTATGGGCAGGCTTTGTTGAGGTTGGTGAAGTTGACACACATGCGTTCCTTTCCTCCCTTTTTGGGTACGACAACAGGGTTGGCCAACCAATCAGGGTAGCGGACCTCGCGAATGACCCCTGCTACTTCTAACTTGCGGGTCTGTTGGACGATGAAGGCCTTCTTTTCAGTGGACTACCGCCTTGCCTTCTGCTTCACAGGGCGCACGTTGGGGCACACATTGAGGTGATGCTCAATTGCATCCCTCGGGACCCCCGCCAGCTGATTAGGCTCCCATGCAAACACCTTCCTGTTTGCGCACAGGAACCTGACCAGGGCCTCCTCCTGCTCAGGCTCAAGGTTGGTGCCTATGGTGAAGGTAGCACCGGCGGGCTCATCCTCATCGACCGGTACCTGCTTGGTCTCCGCCTTGTCTTGGCTGAATAGCTGATTGTTCTTGGCTGGCGCAGCCCCCTTGGGCTCGAGGACATATGAGCTGGCGGTCTGCGCTACTGCGGCGCTCTTGAAAGCAAGCTTGAGCGCTTGCAACGCATCCCCGGTGTCTCCGGACACGGTAAGGACGTCGTTGCTCCCGGGCATCTTCATGAGGTTGTATGTTGGGTGAGTCGCGGCCATGAACCGGGCCAGGGCTGGGTAGCCGAGGATGGCGTTGTACGGGAGACTGATGGGGACGATGTCGAAGTTGATCAGCTCCGTGCTGAAGTTTTCGTAGGTGCCGAAGGTCACCGGGAGGCGAATCTGTCCCAGGGAGCCGGTGGAACCGCCTCCGACGCCCGAGAAGGGCCTGCTGGGCTGAAGCCGCTCTGGCGGCACGTGGAGGAGGCTGAAGGCTTCCACCGAGTGCACGCTGAGGCCAGCACCACCGTCGATGAGGGTCCTGGTGACGGCCACCTGGCAGATGGTGGGGGTGCACAGCATCGGGAGCGTGCCCGAGCAGACTGGGTTGGAGGGTGATCATCCGAGATGAAGGTCAGATCAGCCTCGGGCGCCACCCAGCACGGGGGGGTTTCCTGGCGCCTGTAGGCGGTGCCGATCTGGCGGGTGAACAGCTTGACGTGGCGGCTCGAAGGTGGTGCCTGTGAGCCGCCCAGGAGAGCCGCGATGACTGGGGGCACTGGCACGGCATAATGGGCGAGGAAAAGGTTGTGTAGTTCCCCCAGGAGGTCACAGAAGCCGTCGGTAGGTGGAGCAGCCACATGCGGGCAACGCCGGCGAGGGCCATGGGAAACCAGTTGGCCATCACCCTGTCGTCGCCCCCCGCCTTGAGGACGGCTTCCTCGTATGCCAGCAGGAAAGACAGCGGGTCCGTCGCGTCGTTGTAGCGTGACGGCATCTCTGGCTTGAACTTGCGTGACCACTACACCTGCCGCAAGGCAGGGGCCAAAGCTCGGAGCCCCCTGGCCCCAGCACTGGCATCGGCTGCCGGAGTGGGCGGCGCGTTGTCTGCCATGTGGGCGAAACGCGATGTTGCGGAGAACGGGCTGACGGAAGGGAGAGCTTCGGCACACCCCTACCTGGCGCGCCAAATGTCGGATTGCGGGTTCCGGCAGACCCTTGAGGTTTGAACTTCTAGGGTGCGCGCGGAGATCACCCCCCTACCGGCTCACGTCTCATCGCCTCACAAGAGATCTAGACTACATGAAGAACAACACAAGGGACACAAGGTTTATACTGGTTCAGGCCACCATTGTGGTGTAATACCCTACTCCAGTGTGTGGTGTGTGGATTGCCTCAGGGGCTGATGATGAACAATACAAAGGAAGAACAGACTCGCGAGGGGAGGAGTTCTTGTGTGGGTATGGGTGATTCTGGCTAGGGTTCGAATGGTTGATCCCCCTTGCCTTGAGAGCGGCTAGTCCTATTTATAGAGCAAGGCCCTGGTCCTCTTCCCAAATATTGAGCGGGAAGGGCGCCAACAATTAGCCATTTTGAAGGGGAACATATAGTACACTTATCCTGACTAAAGTTGGTCCTCGCCTGCCAAAGGACTCTGACGATGACGCCTTCCTGGGCTCCACGATGACCTCCGTCCTGCTATTCTTCTAGTCTTGGTCTTGTTGCACCGATGGTAACCTTTGCCTGATGCCTTGGCCTGTGCTTGCCCCCTTTGCACCGAAGGGGAAACAAGGAGACTGCCCAGGCCGGCGCCCGCCTCGCGCCCGCCTGGGCTCGATAGTCATGGCTTGCGTCACAGGCTCCTCACGAGGTGTCCTGCCTTGATCTCTCCGCCTCCTCGTGAGCCAGCCTGACGAGGCTGCGGCTGAGGACGCTTCCTGTCGTCCGCCCCGCAAGGCTTGGCCCCTCGCGAGGGTCTTGAGCTTGTGTTGACGAAGATGGGCCGTACCGGGCCACTCCTTGAGCCACGCTGCAGGCCGCAGGCAGGCAAGTCAGGGTACCCCCGTTCCCAGAACGCCGACAATGTCTACATGAGGCCTCTAACAGGCCGAAAGTCACTAGGCTGTAGTTGGGCCCAAATATTCGGCGAACAATTAACGGGCCAGATCTGGCTTCGGGCTGCAAATGGGCCCAAATATTGGGTGAACAATTAACGGGCCAGATCTCACTTTGGGCCGTAAATGGGCCCAAATATTGGGCGAACAATTAACAGGCCAGATCTGTCTTCGGGCCGTAAATGGGCCTTTATTAAGTAGGCCGTTATTGGGCTGGCCCACTAGTAGATGATTAAGTTCTACGGGCCTTTGACTGGGCCAGCCTTTTTAACCTATATGGGCCTCTGTTGGGCCCAGCCACGTGTCGACGTATCATAGGCATGTCTCCTCCAATGGACAGGCGACATCTGGCCCACTGACGAGCTGACAGGTGTTTCCTTCAGCCAATCAGAATTTTACACGTGGAAATTTCCCATTGGTCGGGGCTGTTAACGGGTTATCGGATCCAAAATCTGACCCGATAGCTTAACGGCGTTCCGTTACGGTGGAAGCCACATGTCGGACAACCTTGACGAAAGCACTTCTGTGACGCGCGATTTATCATCATGGAAGTGGACACTTACGTGATGATAATTTTGGTAATGTCATGGAACACTTCTACGATAGCACATGTATGACTATCTTGATTCTGTCATAAACTTGTCATGGATGTACACGAATGACAAAAAACACGACCTACTGTGACAAACACGTATCATCACGGAAGTGTATTTTTTTTGTAGTGCTATACACGTTCATCATCTCTCAGGTATCTCTCGTGCTACCTGTATGTCGACAATGATCTTTTATCTTTGTAACAGACTGACGATACTCTCTCCCTCGACCTTCATCACTCTATCTCTCTCTAAGTATATCTCGCTCCCTGCTATGTGTCTCTAACTATGATTCTCCATGTGGAATCTCTTTCTCTCACACAAACACAAAACTTTGTATCCCCGGGTCTCATTTCTCTCTACTATTCCCATGTGTGCCACTCGCACACCCCTCATACAGAGATGTCTTTCACTCCTTAGATATGAGAACCTATGACTCTTCCTCTTAAATATCTCTTTCTCACACACAAACACAAACTCTGTCTCCTAAGGTCTCATATTTCTCCATTGTTCTCTTGTATGTCGCTCGCACACACTCTCTCTCCCTAGATATATCTTGCGTTCCCCCATATGTCTCTCTAGCTATCACTCTCGTTGTGAAATATCTTTCTCTCTCGCAGACACAAAACTCCGTCTCTCGGGATCTCATTTCTCTCTGATATCTGTTTGTATGTGACTCACATGCACCCTCTCTCTATCTCTCTCACACCCACACACATAACTCATGCTTCTGATCCACTCGACTCCTATCTCTAACGCACACTAGCTAGCATCTTTATCTTTCTATTTATCTGTTTCTCCATCAACCTTCTTTCTCGCCCTCACTCTTGATTCCTATCACGCACACTACATATGTTTCTCTCTACATGCAGTCAAGTGCCCTCTCACACACATATATAACTTCACCCTCTGAACCACCCGGCGGTCATCTCCAACACCCAAACTAGCGGATGTCCCTCTAGCTAGCATCTCCATCTCTGTATCTATCTGTAGTTTCTCCGTCAACATTTCTTTCTCGCACGAAGTCTTGCTTCCTATCACCCACACTATATATGTCTCTCCATACATATGCATTTATAGGTTGATCTCTTTTGCACAATCGTTGTGCCTCACTCCCTCTGCTCGCCATAGATGCATCCTCCAGCCCACGCCACTATCTCTTAAAGACAAAAACACATGCTCCATTGTCGGGTCTTCTTCCCTGCATTCTCACATGCATGCATATTGTCATACCGATCTATCTCTCCCATGTCGTTGATCTTATGACTTATGTCTTCTTTCTTTTATCTCGATCATGCATGCGCGTGCACACACACATCCCACGTATACATGTATACCTCTCACACATGCATGTTCAAGGTCTCTATGTCTCCATACATAGTTAATTACCCTCAACCCTAACGCCACATCGAATCGTTCTCCTCTTTTGTGCACATAACTTCCGCCTGGATGGGTAAAACACACACTCACACTTAACAATATCCTTCTAGCTACCCCCCCCCCCCGCCTCTCACTCTTCCCCTATATCCTCGAAACCAATAAGACCATCCCTTTGTTTAATTCCCGCCTACATGCACCATCAATATAGAGTAGCCTTCCTCGGTGTCTCTTGAACAAACACGTTCTCTCAATGTCGACTCCT
>NC_041389.1:445707109-445714758 GCF_002162155.2 Triticum dicoccoides | reverse complement strand
CACACGCGCGCACACACGCACACCCCCCCCCACACACACACACTAAGACTCCATCTCTATCTCTCTCTCACAGACACACACACACACAAACTAAGACTCCATCTCTCTCTCTCTCACACACACACACACCCCACACAAACACTAAGACTCCATCTCACACACACATGCTCTAGGCGGCGCATTTGTTCCTACCACCCTTCATCCAACCTTACCCGTATGATAAACAATCACCTTTATTTACTGCATAACATGGACAAATTCCACTTTACTTTAGTAGTCAGCAAACTTATCATCTGTACCCTTATAAAAAAACGAGTTGGCGATGATGGTGTGCCTGCCATCTTGTAATACACACCATATGATCTATATCTAATGGATAGAAAGCAAACTATGATAATTTTACAAAAGATGCCCGCACCTCTCTCCCCATCATTATCTCCCACAACCTCATTGCTCAGCAATTAAAAAGGAATAAGTCTCTGGAACAATCTAGCATGCATGGTGGTCGCTGCCGCCTGCCGGTGCCGTCTATCCCCATGCCTTCGCCCATTCCGACCACCAGTCACCACCTTGCTCCACTCCTCGCCGTATATCTCATCTTTCATTTTTTCGATGACATTCTCGAGATACCAGTTTTCCGATAAAATTCTCAAGATATCATTAGTTTTTACACATGGGATTACTCCTGCATGGGTCAATCACAACAGGTGTTTTATAAAAAGATGCATATTGATGTTCCGTGCAATGCACGAGAATCTTGCTTGTAATTATATAACGCAAATCACGAGCAGGAATGTCACGCCCAATATGCAACCCTATCGAAAAGGAACTCGAAGGTCCCACCAAGGATAGACCCGCATATTGAAACGCTTTTGCAAGGTGGATATCATTACATCAACATTACATAATAGATGGGGATACATACAAGAGGAATACAATGCCACATGAATACAACATCACAATACATCAGAGCATCATCCGACTACGGATGAAACACAAACAAAAACTCAAACGACATCCACCCTGCTAGCCCAGGCTGCCGACCTGGAACCTATCCCCTGATCGAAGAAGCAGAGGAAGAACTCAACGCAAGCAAGCATCGCTCTCGCGTCATGATCATCGCACAACCTGTACCTGCAACTGGTGTTGTAGTAATCTGTGAGCCACGAGGAGTCAGCAATCCCATTACCATGGGTATCAAGACTAGCAAAGCTTAAAGGGAAAGGAAGGGGTAAAGTGGTGAGGTTGCAGCAGCGACTAAGCATATATGGTGGCTAACATACGCAAATAAGAGCGAGAAGAGAGCAAAAGGAACGGTCGTGAAGGTAGCAATGATCAAGAAGTGATCCTGAACTCCTACTTACGTCAAACATAACCCAGAAAACCATGTTCAATTCCCGGACTCCGCCGAAAAGAGACCATCATGGCTACGCACATGGTTGATGCGTTTTAATTCGGATCTGGTGTCAAGTTGTCTACAACCGGACATTAACAAATTCCCATCTGCCTATAACCGCAGGCACGACTTTCGAAAGATTATACCCTGCAGGGGTGTCCCAACTTAGCCCATGACAAGCTCTCGCAATCAACGAAGGAATAGACCTTCTCCCAGGAAGACCCGATCAGACTCGGAATCCCGGTTTACAAGACATTTCGACAATGGTAAAACAAGACCAGCAAAGCCACCCGATGCGCCGACAAATCCCGATAGGAGCTGCACATATCTCGTTCTCAGGGCAACACCGGATGAGACTAGCTACGAGTAAAACCAACCCTCAAGTTGCCCCGAGGTGGCCCCGCAGGCAGCTCAGTTCGGACCAACACTTAGACAAGCACTGGCCCGGGGGGGGCTAAAATAAAGATGACCCTCGGGTTGGCCGACCCAAGGGAAAGGGTAGGTGGTGGTGAGGCAAATGGTAAAACCAAGGTTGGGCCTTGCTGGAGGAGTTTTATTCAAAGCGAACTGTCAAGGGGGTCCCATAAATCACCCGACCGCGTAAGGAACGCAAAATCCGGGAACATAACACCGGTATGATGGAAACTAGGGCGGCAAGAGTGGAACAAAACACTAGGCAAAAGGCCGAGTCTTCCACCCTTTACCAAGTATATAGATGCATTAATAATATAAGAGATATAGTGATATGCCAACAAAATCCTGTCCACCATGGAGAAATCTTCAACTTCACCTGCAACTAGCAACGCTATAAGAGAGCTGAGAAAAGCGGTAACATAGCCAATCAATGGTTTGCAATGGAAAGGTGTCAAAGGTTAGAGGTTCATGGCAATTTGGGAGGCTTGATAAACAGGTGATAGGTAGCGCAGCATAGCGATAGAACGAAACAACTAGCATAGCAATGATAGTAGTGAGATCCAGGGTAGCGGTCATCTTGCCTGAAATCCCGCAAGGAAGAAGAACGAGTCCATGAAGAAGATGAACGGATGAAGCCGAACCAAGCGTAGACGAAAGAATCCTCACGATCGCAACGAAACAGGAACTATCGAAAGAAGCACACAACATGGTAAACACACCACACATAGACAAGACATGATGCACAACAAGCACGATGCATGACAAAGCTACATGAAGCTACTCATGGCAGGAGATGATGCAAACAAGAGCAACACATCAAGGCAAGTTTAAATGAGGCCGGGAACAACATATAACAATTCCCGTAAGTCCTCATATGCATATTTCGAAGTTGGTCCAGGTCGGAATAAACCTTATGTTCAAGTTGTTAAACAACAAGTTAAGATGCACAAAGATGATCTACACGAGATTCTAGTCAAGTTACATATAAAGTTCATTTACTTCGGAGCTACGACCTAGAAGATATGAGCAAAACAAGATCAACATGGCATTGATGCAAAATGCATACAAACATCAAGCAAACACACCAAGGCAAGGATGCAACATGATAATATGAAACTACATGCAATTCTAAGCAAGTTTCATATAGAGCACACTCAAAACGGAGCAACGGTTCAACACACACGCGCAATACAAGTTATAAGGACAAGCTGTCCAAAACAGCAACTAGGCATATTGCAAGCACCAAAACAACATGCTACAGGACCTCAACATGAAAACAAAAGGCATGTGCATGATGTACAGGTAAATCATAACAAAACATGAACACTGAGCTATCTCCAGAAATCACTAGAACATGCTCAAACACACATGGTAAGATTGCAAGTTATAACAATTTCAGACTTTGCAGAAAATAACATCACGATGCACTTTTTAGAGCTATCAAACAACATGTTACAGGAACTTATAATGGCAAACAAAGTCATGGCATGAATCTACTAAATGCATAGATCAAAAGTCCCTTAGTGACCATAAGCCAAAAAGGATGAGAAAATATGATGGCACCCACGTAAACATAGCAAGTTATAATACAGATTCAAACATGGCAGAAACAGAATTATGAAGGCATGTTAATGAGCTTGTGCAACTCACCACAGAGCAATACATGGCATGGCAAGGCACCCAACAGTAAGAAGACATATTTGTGAAGCTAAGCATGGCAATAGCAAGTTCATAGGGTGCATGGAACACTAGGAAAACACATGGTAACAACTGAACTTAATGTTAACAGGCTGACAACAACATTATGAAGCAACTTTGGAGCAATATATGAACAATTTACAGCAAGCTATAAATACAACCAGGGGCATGTATGGTTAGAGGATGACATGTATATCAAAACATGTTTATAGAACATCACCAGATTATGCATAGAATGATTAGTAGCAACATGTTTACATAGCATCACGAAGTAACAGATTCAGCCTAGCAAAACAGTAACATCATGAACCCTAATTAACAAGCTCGATTCACTCACCACAAGTCATTGCATGACAGGATAAGCATAGCATCATCAAGAAGACATGTTTGTGTAACCAACCAAGGCAAGAACAAGTCTATAGCATGCAAGGATCAACTATAGCAACCTCGGCTAAATTGAATAACATGTAAACAATCTCCCAGGAAACATTTTGAAGCAAAAGTAGAGCACAAAAATGAGATGCTAGACTACTCCATAATTGTAACAAAGGGCATGAATGGATAGACAATAACCATATGTTCAAAACACACTTACTGTAGTATCTCAAAATATGCATGGATCTCTCTGTAGCATCAAGTTTACATGGCATCAAAATAACAGCAGAACAGGGACTAAAATCAGTAACATCACGATGCCTAGTTTGTATGCTTGTGCTAGTCACCACATTGATCACAAAAATACATGGTAAGCACCTCTGTAAAGAAGACATGGCATAGATCAAAACACATGTAGACATCAACCTCATAGGATGCACACATCAATTATGACAAAAATGACAAAAGAACTCGTTCTGATAACATACAGCAGAAAACATCATGAAGCACTCTAGCAACGAAGATTCAGGCATCTAAATGACCTCAACTGAATATGATGCAATGGAATGAAATGATGTACTCATTGAGACGAACAATTTGACATATTAAATGCACAAAACGGAGCTACGGATGCAGAGATACGGCATGACGAACATGGCATAAAAATGTCAGAAATCTGGGACTTGGTGAAAACGGGGGCAACCTCGGGTTCGCACGGAAATCGATGCAGGGCCGGAGTTCGCCGGAGAACTTGCCGGAGACGACGGGGAAGACGCCGGGGAGGACGGATCCGGGGCCGGGGAGACCTCCTCCTGCCGGATCTCGCCGGATCCGGCGCGGGACGGCGAGGGGGCGTGGGGGAGGCGAGGCAAACCAACGACGGAGGCGAGTGCGCGGGGCGGCGCCGGTGTGCTCCGGCGAGGCGGGGAGCTCGGGGCCGCGGGGTCGGGGAGGCGTGAAGGCGGCGAGGGGAGGCACGACCGGGCGCGCAAGCACTCACCGGCGCGGGCCGGCGCGCGAGGGAGCTGCTCCGCCGAGCTCCCATGGCAGCGCGGTGGCCGGATGAAGCGCATGGAGGCGGGGGCCGGCGACCCGGGCAACCGCGGCGGGCGGCGGCGGCTGGGCCCGCGGGGGGCCGGTAGCGGGCCTCGGCGGGCCGGCGGCGGGGCGCGGGACGGGGAGGGACAGGTGGCGCGATGCCACTGGCCCGAAGCGGCGGCGGGGTGACGTGGCAGATTCTGGTTGGCTGGAGCGACGTGGCGGCGGGCGGTGGACATGTCCGGCGCGACGCGGACATGTCCGGCGGCTGAGAGGGAGAGGGCTAGGGTTTCGTCTACGAATTTCGGGGAGGAGCTAGTTTTATAGGTAGAGGGAGCTAGGAGAGTCCAAATGAGGAGCGATTTTCGGCCACGCGATCGTGATCAAACGACCGAGAGCATGGAGGGCAGTTAGATGGGTTTTGGGCCACTTTGAAAGGGCTGTTGGGCTGCAAAGAGAAAGAGGCTTTTGCGGTTACCCGGTTAACCGTTGGAGTACCAAACGACCTCCAAATGGCACGAAACTTGACAGGCGGTCTACCGGTGCTATACCAAGGCCACTTGGCAAGCCTCGGGCCATTCCGAGAAAGTTCAACACCCACTCACAACGAGAGACAAAAGGGGGATGCCGGAGGGCATAGGAGTGCCGGATTGCAAAACGGACAACGGGGAAAATGCTCGGATGCATGAGACGAACACGTATGCAATGCAATGCACATGATGACATGATAAAATGCAACACGCAAGCAAATGACCTGGCAACAACGGCGAATAACTGGCAGACACCTGGCGCATCGGATCCGGGGCGTTACAACACCCCTCCACTAACAAGAGATCTCGTCCCGAGATCTTAGGACCGAGACGGAAGAGAAAAGGGATGAGGTGAAACAAGAACTCAAGAGAAGAAGCAAAGAATCAAGAGCACTCGAGAAGAAGAGAGGAACGACGAGAATGACGAGAATCAGATAGACTATGAAACCACTCCGGTTAAAACGAGATAAGAAACGAATAAGACTGAAAGGATTTAGGCAGCACTCCGGCTGAAACATGGAAAGAAAAGAGCATGAGCTTCACACGATGGAATGACACTTGACGACATAAGCAACGCAATACCTCCAGAAGAATTGAAAGAATGGAATGAAAAGAACTTAGAAGGAAGGATTGAACAGAGTTGTTGGGAAAAATCAACAACGAAAGAATAAGCTTGTTGTGGACTTATGGATAACATCTCAGAAAAATATGTGGTGATAACCGACCACAAACGAAAATGATTGGATAGCTTAGAAGAACGAAGAAATGCAAAACTCCAATTCAAAAGAATACGGATAATTAATTGCACTTCGAGACGCGAGAAGAAAAGATAATTGAACTCCACCAACAAGAAACTTGATGAACTGTTGAAGAATGAATTAAATCATGAAGAACCACCATGAAGAACTCCGTTGACAAAAAGGATGATGAGATAGAATGAAAGATGAAAGAATAAGATGAGCATTGCGATGATTTAGATGGAGGTTCCGACGAGAAGGCCGAGGAAATTGAACTCCGGAAAAGAAAATACGAAAAGACTTGGAACTAGAATTTATTCAACAAGAACAAACTCCGAACGAAGGGATTACTCACTTGGAAGAAATAAGAATAAGATTTATTGTATTCTTATCCTTCATCAAATTAAATTGATGACTAGCAATGGATTTTGCATGTTACTTATTCTTCTTGAAAAAGGATTGAGAAGTGACAGCACAAAAGAAGGTCTTCATGAACCACCGGTAGGATTGAAAGAACGAATGAATTTATATGATGACAAGGGAAAAAGAATCTGAATGAACCACCGTTAGAATTCGGGAATGACTGACGAAAGAGAATGAAACACCAGGAAGAAGTGGACGATCAAATATGCCTGAGGGGATTTAGATGCACAAAAACAAAGAGATAATGAGATGATCAAAGAACACTTGAACGAAGCACCGGGATAAATAGGGAACGATAACTGGAATGATGGCCTCCGGTAAAAGAATTGGGAAAACAACTTCTGACATACTCCGGATGGATAAGAAAAGGATATCTGACAAATGGAATAATTCGAGAGGATAACATGAGGCTAGAACCGCAAAACTTCGATATGACGGGCAAGATTGAGAGGAAAACTCTTCTTCGGTCTTCAAATGACGACGAGAAACAGCACCAAAATTACTGAGATACTCCGGGAGAATGAAAAGCAGAGAGGTTGAGCCAACAATGAAAATGTTTGAAACCGATCTTGGAAAGGCATCTGACTGATGGGATCCATTCTTACGTCATACTATGAAAAGAATTGAGAATAACTCCAGGGGAATTAAAAGAGTCAGGTAAGATCCTGGGAAAAGACCTGTGGGTTAGGGCCCACTGAAGAGATAACACCGTTGAAAAGGTTTGTTGCAGAGATAGATGATGCACTGGAACAATAGAAATATTTGAATGAGGTGGCAACCTCGAATAAATTCAAACACAGATGAATCTCCTGAGATGTCTTGAACACTCCGGAAGGATAAACTGGCGAGAGACGAACGAGCAGGGAAAATACTTGAGCTGAGGAAAAGAATGTGATCACCCGAAAAACTTGAATTGAGTCCACCGGAGAAGAAAAAGAGATGAAGAATGTCCACCGAGACGAGAATTCACCGGTTGAAATGATTGAGGGAAGACTGAAGAGGCTCCACACAAATGGAATTGATGGTCGAAAGAGACTC
>NC_041389.1:445702129-445706672 GCF_002162155.2 Triticum dicoccoides | reverse complement strand
ACTCAAACTCCGGGAAGAAAAGGGTGGGAGGGCGGGAAAATAAAGGCAACTTGGAAGGGGAAACGACGAATATCTTGAAGAGAAAACACCGGTTGAAATCATTGAGGAAAGAAAGCAAAGACTTCGCACGAGTAGGATGGATACTCGATTACGGACTCTGGTTCCGAGAAGAAGAACAGGGAGGGCGGGTGGGAAAGAAAACAACTAAGGACAGAGAAACAACTTCATTGAGAGCGGACTGAGGATTGAACTCAAGATGAAGAGGCTCGAGTCAACTTGACGAGAAATGCACCGGATGAAAAGAGCTGAGGAACAACGATCGGAAAACCAACTGTGTGATCCTAAAGAAAATTTGAAGGGGAAGAGGAGTAATTCAAAACACCTACGTCAAGATTCCTCACCAGAGCGACGAAAGGGGCCGAGGAGTAAAAAGAATTCCTACTCTCCGATATAACTAGACTCTGAAAATAGTTTATTCTAGACTCGACATCGGCCAAACTACACGATCAATCAAGGGGGCTCCTAGAGTCGATCGAGGCTCTGATACCAACTTGTCACGCCCAATATGCGACCCTATCCAAAAGGAACTCGAAGGTCCCACCAAGGATAGACCCGCATATTGAAATGCTTTTGCAAGGTGGATATCATTACATCAACATTACATAATAGATGGGGATACATACAAGAGGTATACAATTCCACATGAATACAACATCACAATACATCAGAGCATCATCCGACTACGGATGAAACACAAACAGAAACTCAAACGACATCCACCCTGCTAGCCCAGGCTGCCGACCTGGAACCTATCCCCTGATCGAAGAAGCAGAAGAAGAACTCAACGCAAGCAAGCATCGCTCTCGCGTCATGATCATCGCACAACCTGTACCTGCAACAGGTGTTGTAGTAATCTATGAGCCACGAGGACTCAGCAATCCCATTACCATGGGTATCAAGACTAGCAAAGCTTAAAGGGAAAGGAAGGGGTAAAGTGGTGAGGTTGCAGCAGTGACTAAGCATATATGGTGGCTAACATACGCAAATAAGACCAAGCAGAGAGCAAAAGGAACGGTCGTGAAGCTAGCAATGATCAAGAAGTGATCCTGAACTCCTACTTACATCAAACATAACCCAGAAAACCGTGTTCACTTCCCGGACTCCGCGAAAAGAGACCATCACGGCTACACACACGGTTGATGCGTTTTAATTCAGATCTGGTGTCAAGTTGTCTACAACCGGACATTAACAAATTCCCATCTGCCTATAACCGCAGGCACGGCTTTCGAAAGATTATACCCTACAGGGGTGTCCCAACTTAGCCCATGACAAGCTCTCGCGATCAACGAAGGAATAGACCTTCTCCCAGGAAGACCCGATCAGACTCGGAATCCCGGTTTACAAGACATTGCGACAATGGTAAAACAAGACCAGCAAAGCCACCCGATGCGCCGACAAATCCTGATAGGAGCTGCACATATCTCGTTCTCAGGGCAACACCGGATGCGACTAGCTACGAGTAAAACCAACCCTCAAGTTGCCCCGAGGTGGCCCCGCAGGCAGCTCAGTTCGGACCAACACTTAGACAAGCACTGGCCCGAGGGGGGCTAAAATAAAGATGACCCCCGGGTTGGCCGACCCAAGGGAAAGGGTAGGTGGTGGTGAGGCAAATGGTAAAACAAAGGTTGGGCCTTGCTGGAGGAGTTTTATTCAAAGCGAATTGTCAAGGGGGTCCCATAAATCACCCGACCACGTAAGGAACGCAAAATCCGGGAACATAACACCGGTATGACGGAAACTAGGGCGGCAAGAGTGGAACAAAACACTAGGCAAAAGGCCGAGTCTTCCACCCTTTACCAAGTATATAGATGCATTAATAATATAAGAGATATTGTGATATCCCAACAAAATCCTGTCCACCATGGAGAAATCTTCAACTTCACCTGCAACTAGCAACGTTATAAGAGGGCTGAGCAAAGCGGTAACATAGCCAATCAATGGTTTGCATAGGAAAGGTGTCAAAGGTTAGAGGTTCATGGCAATTTGGGAGGCTTGATAAACAGGTGATAGGTAGCGCAGCATAGCGATAGAACGAAACAACTAGCATAGCAATGATAGTAGTGAGATCCAGGGTAGCGGTCATCTTGCCTGAAATCCCGCAAGGAAGAAGAACGAGTCCATGAAGAAGATGAACGGATGAAGCCGAACCAAGCGTAGACGAAAGAATCCTCATGATCGCAACGAAACAGGAACTATCGAAAGAAGCACACAACATGGTAAACACACCACGCATAGACAAGACATGATGCACAACAAGCACGATGCATGACAAAGCTACATGAAGCTACTCATGGCAAGAGATGATGCAAACAAGAGCAACACATCAAGGCAAGTTTAAATGAGGCCGGGAACAACATATAACAATTCCGGTAAGTCCTCATATGCATATTTTGAAGTTGGTCCAGGTCTGAATAAACCTTATGTTCAAGTTGTTAAACAACAAATTAAGATGCACAAAGATGATCTACACGAGATTCTAGTCAAGTTACATATAAAGTTCATTTAGTTCAGAGCTGCGACCTAGAAGATATGAGCAAAACAAGATCAACATGGCATTGATGCAAAATGCATACAAACATCAAGCAAACACACCAAGGCAAGGATGCAACATGATAATATGAAACTACATGCAATTCTAAGCAAGTTTCATATAGAGCACACTCAAAACGGAGCAACGGTTCAACACACACACACAATACAAGTTATAAGGACAAGCTGTCCAAAACAGCAACTAGGCATATTGAAAGCACCAAAACAACATGCTACAGGACCTCAACATGAAAACAAAAGGCATGGGCATGATGTACAGGTAAAGCATAACAAAACATGAACACTGAGCTATCTCCAGAAATCACAAGAACATGCTCAAAAACACATGGTAAGATTGCAAGTTATAACAATTTCAGACTTTGCAGAAAATAACATCGCGATGCACTGTTTAGAGCTATCAAACAACATGTTACAGGAACTTATCATGGAAAACAAAGGCATGGCATGAATCTACTAAATGCATAGATCAAAAGTCCCTTAGTGACCATAAGCCAAAAAGGATCAGAAAATATGATGGCACCCACATAAACATAGCAAGTTATAATACAGATTCAAACATGACAGAAACAGAATTATGAAGGCATGTTAATGAGCTTGTGAAACTCACCACAGAGCAATACATGGCATGGCAAGGCACCCAATAGTAAGAAGACATATTTGTGAAGCTAAGAATGGCAATAGCAAGTTCATAGGTTGCATGGAACACTAGGAAAACACATGGTAACAACTGAACTTAATGTTAACAGGCTGACAACAACATTATGAAGCAACTTTGGAGCAAGATATGAACAATCTACAACAAGTTATAAATGAAACTAGGGGCATGTATGGTTAGAGGATGACATGTAGATCAAATCATGTTTATAGAACATCACCAGATTATGCATAGAATGATTAGTAGGAACATGTTTACATAGCATCACGAAGTAACAGATTCAGCCTAGCAAAACAGTAACATCATGAACCCTACTTAACAAGCTCGATTCACTCACCACAAGTCATTGCATGACAAGATAAGCATAGCATCATCAAGAAGACATGTTTGTGTAACCAACCAAGGCAACAACAAGTCTATAGCATGCAAGGATCAACTATAGCAACCTCGGCTAAATTGAATAACATGTAAACAATCTGCCAGGAAACATTTTGAAGCAAAAGTAGAGCACGAAAATGACATGCTAGACTACTCCATAATTGCAAAAAAGGGTATGAATGGATAGACAATAACCATATGTTCAAAACACCCTTACTGAAGTATCTCAAAATATGCATGGATCTCTCTGTAGGATCAAGTTTACATGGCATCAAAATAACAGCAGAACAGGGACTAAAATCAGTAACATCACGATGCCTAGTTTGCATGCTTGTGCTAGTCACCACATTGATCACAAAAATACATGGTAAGCACCTCTGTAAAGAAGACATGGCATAGATCAAAACACATGTAGACATCAACCTCATAGGATGCACACATCAATCATGGCAAAAATGACAAAAGAGCTCGTTCTGATAACAGACAGCAGAAAACATCATGAAGCACTCTAGCAACAAAGATTCAGGCATCTAAATGACCTCAAATGAATATGATTCAATGGAATGACATGATGTACTCGTTGAGACGAACAATTTGACATATTACACGCACGAAACGGAGCTACGGATGCAGAGATACGGCATGACGAACATGGCATAAAAATGTCAGAAATCTGGGACTTAGTGAAAACGGGGGCAACCTCGGGTTCGCACGGAAATCGATGCGGTGCCGGAGTGCGCCGGAGAACTTGCCGGAGACGACGGGGAAGATGCTGGGGAGGACGGATCCGGGGCCGGGGAGACCTCCTCCGGCCGGATCTCGCCGGATCCGGCGCGTGACGGCGAGGGGGCGTGGGGGACGCGAGGCGAACCGGCGCCGGAGGCGAGCGCGCGGGGCGGC
>NC_041389.1:445665155-445701535 GCF_002162155.2 Triticum dicoccoides | reverse complement strand
GCCGGTGTGCTCCGGCGAGGCGGGGAGCTCGGGGCCGCGGGGTCGGGGAGGCGTGAAGGCGGCGAGGGGAGGCACGACCGGGCGCGCGAGCACTCACCGAAGCGGGCCGGCGCGCGAGGGAGCTGCTCCGGCGAGCTCCCATGGCGGCGCGGTGGCCGGATGAAGCGCACAGCAGCGGGGGCCGGCGACCCGGGCAACCGCGGCGGGCGGCGGTGGCTGGGCCCGCGGGGGCCGGGAGCGGGCCTCGACGGGCCGGCGGCGGGGCGCGGGACGGGGAGGGACAGGTGGCACGATACCACTGGCCCGAAGCGGCGGCGGGGTGACGTGGCAGATTCTGGTTGGCTGGAGCGACGTGGCGGTGGGTTGTGGACACGTCCGGCGCGACGCGGACATGTCCGGCGGCTGAGAGGGAGAGGGCTAGGGTTTCGTCTGTGAATTTCGGGGAGGAGCTAGTTTTATAGGTAGAGGGAGCTAGGAGAGTCCAAATGAGGAGCGGTTTTCGGCCACGCGATCGTGATCGAACGACCGAGAGCATGGAGGGGAGTTAGATGGGTTTTGGGCCACTTTGGAAGGGGTGTTGGGCTGCAAAGATAAAGAGGCTTTTGCGGTTACCCGGTTAACCGTTGGAGTACCAAACGACCTCCAAATGGCACGGAACTTGACAGGCGGTCTACCGGTGCTATACCAAGGCCACTTGGCAAGCCTCGGGCCATTCCGAGAAAGTTCAACACCCACTCACAACGAGAGACAAAAGGGGGACGCAAGAGGGCATAGGAGTGCCGGATTGCAAAACGGACAACGGGGAAAATGCTCGGATGCATGAGACGAACATGTATGCAATGCAATGCACATGATGACATGATAAAATGCAACACGCAAGCAAATGACATGGCAACGATGGCGAATAACTGGCAGACACCTGGCGCATCGGATCCGGGGCGTTACAAGGAAGTGACATTTTTTGACACAACCACGTTAACATGGCCATGTAAATCACTAGCTAAAGTAAATACCATTATACTTATATCCCGATGCAAAAGGTTGAGTACATGTCTGAAGAGTAGAGTCGCACACACGCACTCTGTCTCTCAGAATCTCTCTCACACACACACCAGTTACGTGACACCCACTTAAGCAGACACGTATGTTACAATTTGTGCACCCGCGGGTACACGTGATGCTGCGCATTTATTTAAGCCAGAAGGCGAACCCAAACAGTAGCTGCATTCATTCCCCTCCTGCTTCCTCTTGTCTGGTCGTCGTCGCCCAGTAGCCATGGCCCGGCCGAAGGTAACAACATACGCCATACTCCCGCCGGAGCGGCGCTTTAATATGGAAATTTTAGTGGTCATGCATGCATCTTTTTGTGCTAGCACTCCTATATAAGGGTTGACCGGCCGCTTCCCGCGGACATGCGCGGGCGGTGGAAGAGGAAGGAGAAGGGAAGCGGGTTGTGGAGTAACATTTTTTACCACAATTTCTTAGGAAACTGAGTGCAATAATTGAGTAGTTTTGCAAACTACCAGTACTACACCTGAAACGGTTCAAAACCTATACTCCCTTGCCAGCGCGCGCTTCCCACGTGAAACTGTCAGCGTCGCCCTGGAGCGTCAGTGCCGCATTAATGCCCAGCCAGAGCGGAGGTGAACTCTCACTGGCGCCGGCTTTGAAGTAGCGCGACGACCAAGAGAGTGCCGCTTCCCGGTGCATGCGACTGCTCCGTGTTGAGACTGGCCATAGGCCCTGTTTGGATACATGGGTTAGAGTTAGTTTGAGCTAGTTGGGGCTCAAATAGCCCTAAAGTATCCAAGCATGAGGGCTTAAATTGGAGCAAGTTGCACCAAACCCACCAAAAAAAACTATCCCACCCAAGAGGTGCTAACTAGAGATAGTTCTCATTGGGACCACTGAAAAATCACTTTTCCCTCTCCATCAAGTGCATTTATTGTCAATCTAACCCTATCACCCAAACACCTCTTTGGCTACAGTTAGTTCAGGGTTAGTCATGAGTTAGTCTAACCTCTAGCTAAGTTAGTGTATCAAACAGGAGCAGTATAGGACATGCAAGTTGCTCAAAGCATACAGGCAAATTCGTACGTGAAAGGATTTTTTCTGTTTGAAAACGGAACGTGAAAGGAATTTTTTTAGAATGGTCTTGGCATGTCGCTAACATGTGATGAGTTAACCGACCTCAATAGACGGCAAAAACGCCAGCCCGCCACACTTTGATAGAGACGAGGAGGGAGAGGCGATACAGGCTACTGGATTACTAGAGATAGGTGTCGCACAGAAGCCAAGAAATATGGTGATAGTGTGGGTTATCCATGTACTAGTATGATGTAACTACACTGGGCTGTCGTGTTTCGTACTCTTCCAGTCCACTGTGGAGATGATTGGTTAATTTTATATCGCTGAATAATATTAAATATTATGAGTGCAGACGCTCCACCACGAGGTTCCTTGCTCCTTCTTGGTCGTCCGGAATCTATGTTCTTCCACTCTATTTTTTTACGTGAGCTTTGTTCATCCTTTTGCCAACACGCGAGACATCTAGCATCAAGGTGCACGTGTTATGCAAGGATCATTCCATCTATATGAAGAACACGTGGGACTGGAACTACGATACGGACATGTACCCAGGAGTGGACGTACGAACCTAAGTAATGTAGCGCAGTAAGTGATGTGAAAGGCACAAATGGTATGAACATGCGTGGCATATAGGGTGTGTTTGGTTGCGTTCTCGTCTCAGCATAGTTGTTCCCTCTTCATGCATGCTCAACTCAACACCCCTCTTCATGCATGCTCAACTCAACACCCCTCTTCTTGGATGCTCTCTTCATGCATGCTTCTAGTGTATTTGTGCTAAACTAATGTGGACTCATGCACCCTCCATACACTCTACCAAACACCCAAAAGTGGGTCGAGAAGGAAACTCTTGGGCGGCCTTTGTCTCTTACTACGTACTACCACTAAATATTGTATGTGCAATGCACAGTGATGTTATGGAGTACGTGCCTAAGTACTCTGCTACTACTATATTAGTTGGAGGCACACATTAACTTTTATATTTGTTTACGTGTATGCCCCGAGACCTTCCAACTAGACGTGTCTTTCTCTCCAGGTCGCACTTTGTATCGTTCATACCACTAAGTACTACTACGTGTGGTCTCCGACCCAGAAGTGGAAGAAGTGGAGACGCTCTACCATGCTGTTTTTTTACGCTGGGCTCTACCATGCTGTTCATGTCCCACTCCTTTCGCTGACGTGTGGGACATCCAGCACGTGCTGTGTTTGGCACCCTTCGTCGTAAGAGTTGAAACACTAGCATTCATCAGAAATAAAAAATAATTATAAACCAGCAGTGATACTATTTTTTGCAAACCAATCAGCAGTGATACTATACCACGCGGTTTCCTTTCTCCTCGATATCGGAAAGAATACTCCCATTCGCCAACATGTGGGATGTCGACCATCCTGGTCCACTTGCCATGCACGCAGAACCCAAGGGAGAGTCACCCAGGTCATCGCGCCGCAGTAACAATGACTAATGAGCCGTCAAATCACATGCCCACTTCCCACTTTGAAGTTGCTCGGACGAAGGAACCATTATGACTTCGTTGAATTCCGTTTCTTGAAGAAAACTACTGTACCAGCAGTACTGCTAGCTACAGTAGTTACTCCAACAGAGGCCTCCTTTCGTTCATAGGATAGGAATTTTATAGGAATATGAAAATCATAGGAAGTGAGATGACATGCATCTCAATTCCTATAGAGAAAGAGATGCCATTTGATGCATAGGATAGGAATTTTTCCATTTTTTCTAGGCTAATGTACTGGTAATTTGCTCTAAAAACTACAGTAGTAACTAGTAGTACTGGTACATGCTCGTACTCAGACACAGACACACACACTAACTACTAGTACTACTACTTCTCACATGCTGGCCAGACACCATCATTCTCCTTCCCGGCTTTGTCAGCGACACCCTACCGTGCTTGGATCTTCGCCGACCTCTCCGCAGCAGCGTGTGCGTCCTTTTCTTTCTTGCAGTGGCGGGCCTCTCTTTTCTTGAGTGATTTCTGACTTTTCCGCTCCCTCTGTGCGACTTTCGCCGCCTCTTGCTCTACCGCCCATTCGGCCTTGGCATCTTCAAATTCCTCCCACATAGTTGTGAGGTCGCGAGCGGGGATGAACTCGGCACGACGGGATGCCATCGCTTCCCTACCATTTTTTGTGCTGTCGTGGGCGGCGAGGATCTCGACGCGGTGGGATGCCATCGCTGCCTTACCGGTTAGTGTGCGACGCGATGGCATGAACGACGCTTGGTGAGAGCTCTAGGGTGGAGTGGCCGGACAACCGTATAGTGCATTGGTTTGTCAAGAGCTCAAGGACAGAAGAGGAAGCAAATTTGGATTCCCCTTCAATCTTGGTCATTTATTACCGAGTAAAATGCATTGGCGGTCATCGAACTTGTCTTGATAGCTCACTTTGATCATTGTATACGAGATATGGTGATTATACGACCACTGGCTCAGCGTATAGCTCCGTATTTGTCTGGTTGACCAGTCAAATAGTCCACATGCGCCTCATCAGCTCGTGTTCTGTATCTATCTACGGGGGTCTACCTATCAATGGAGAAAGAAATACTGTAAAAACCAAAATTATGCATCTGTGGGGAATCAAACCACAGACTCGTCGCTGCAATGCACCCTCGTCGGCCAAATGAAAATGAAATACTTCGCGTCAGACAATCACGCTCATGCTGTCAAAGCATGCTAATGCATGCACGTCGCCCTCTAAATCAAAGTCCTGCTCATGGCGCAACGCAAATGGCGAGCCCATCACCTGCCGCCCCGACGGTGCCTGACATTACTGTTTAGACGTTTGATGGAGGCCTACGCGAACGCCGAGCATGTATTCACCTGGCTCAACACGAACGGTCATACTCGGACCGCCTTGCTAATGTATATCGTCCATCACAACGACAATCTATAAAACAGCCTAGCTAGAGAGGGTACTATGGTAGTATGGTATGGAGTATGTACTATCGTGAGTGACTGATCTTAGTGCCACTGCACACCGAAACCCCTTCCATCGCTAGCGTGAGCTTCCCGTCTGAAACTGTCACCGTCTCTCCAGAATGTCAATGCCGCATCCACCGGACTTAACTGCACGTGCAATTGGTGTGTCACTGACATGCGGGCCAGATGCCTGTTGGGCCCACATGTCAGTAACCCAATGCATCTGCAATTAAGTCACTGAAGCAGCATATGCATTCACGCCCGACGAACCTACTCCGGCGCCAGTTGTCAATCCGTCTACCGCAGCTCATTGCCATTCGCCCGCTATATTAACTTGAGCCCCAGCTCCCAGCCATAGCCAAAGACCCACACTTATTCTCCTCCGGTCCCTTTCTTCTGCTGGCACCACTCCAACCATGGCCTCCTGGTGCTCCAAATCTCTCTTGGACGTACTATCGCAGGAGCAGACGAGAGACATCGGCGGCTCCGCTCCGGGCGCGCTCCAAAGCTCTCTTCGATGTACTGTCGCAGGAGCAAACGAAGGATATCTCCGGCATCCCCCCGGCCACCCTCCGCCACCACGACCATGAAGCCCGCGCACGTGTGCGGGCACAGCCGGCAGCGAGGAAGAGTAGTACACGGAAGGTCGCGTCGCTCTGGTCCCGGGAAGGCCACCGCTACTCCACCCAGTTGACGCCAAGCTTGGTGGGGTAAACATCGGCGGCCGATTAGCCACTTGACGGTGACATGGAGGCGGAAATCTTCAGAACCTTGTGCTCCGGAGGAGGAGGTTAACGAGGCGGATGAGGAGGAGGCAAAGGCAATGGCCGACTTTCTCGGGTTCATGGCCGGACATGGTGGTCGGGCGCCGGCGATCGTTTAGATTAGGTTTACAGTAGGTTTTAGTACGGTTTGTGCAAAATATGTAATGAATTTCGTCCAGTTTGTAGGAAAAGTTTTCGAAATGTAATGAATTTCATTCGGTTAATTTGAAATTTTCTTTGTTTGCACGAATTTCGTCCAGTTCGTTCATATAGTTGTCAAAAGGTATGCGGGCAGCATCGGATGGCATCCATCAGTGTCCTCGGACAGATGCCGGTGTAAATTTGTGGGCCAGCGCTGGAGATGCCCTAACTATCATGCTATAATCGCTAACAGTCCTCCATTATTTGGCAGGGAACATTTATCCCTCGATCAAAATCAGATCCGGGGTGTTTCGCACTCCTCCCGCGTAAGAGTGTAAACTCTTGCTTACATAAAAATGGAGCAACTGGACGGCACTGTAGCACGTCATATCACTCAAACTAGCCTGCCTAATGAGAGGGAAAGCACCGCCCTCGTCATTTTATCGATCGATCACGCGAAAATATTACGCTTTGCAAGTTCTAAAGGAAAAGGCGGCACACTTACGACTCGTACGCGTCGCACCCCCAACAGTCGGCTCGCACACCACTGACCAGAGGGGACACGCGTTGTCTTGCAATTTTACTGACATGTGGGACTGTAATTGAATAAACCGTTGATAGCCGAAATCTAATCGCTCGGCGGGTGTCGGCTGAGAAGAGAGAAACGGGGGAGGGAGAAGAGATTGCCCGCCCGCCGCGCACGGACTCCAAGAAATATATGGTGATAATGTGAGGTGGGCCATGCTGGAGTCCGGACCGCTTCCGGAGCCTGCTCTGACCGCCCTGGCCCCAAAAGACGCCAGCTGCCCATCGCATGCATAGCAAGTAGTCCCCGCTTATGTGGAGGAGAGAGAGGCATTAACAAAGTCAAGGAGTAACAGTGGAGACAATAGCTTTCATAAAAAATAAACAATGAATACTCGTTGCTCGTCCTCTATAAAGGAAAGAATACTTTCATTCGCCGACATGTGGGACGTCGACCATCCTGGTCCACCTGCCATGCACAAAATTATCCTGGTCTACCCCGGTCGTATCGCAGGCCCAACCTTTCCCACTATAAGTTGTTCGGACGAAGGAACCATCATGACTTCATTGAATTCCACTTCTTCAAGAAAACTTATTGTACCCGCAATACTGCTACCACACGCGAAGACTGGACGACACTGTACCACGTCATATCACTGAAACCCACTAGGCCAAACTAGCCTGCCTAGGTCATCTATTTTGGAACGGAGGGAGTACGTCTCTGCACTGCTATGATTTTGTGTTGCATGTTCTCTGTACTTTTGCTATGATTTTCCTACCCTATGAACCAAATGAGGCATGAATGTATCCGTGTCGACTATTGTCTGATCGATCGCTAAGCCTACAATTTTAGGAGCTAGGGCTATTGGTCAATCGACGAGGGATAAGTATAAACGTACAACAAGCTCATCAGCCCCAACGTTTCTCTTCGGTGAGTGTTTTCCAAGTACTATAGCTCGCACAATAGCTAGCCTACTAACACCAAGAATCATCAAACAAGCCATGCTGATATGATAAACAGTTCAAACTTACATCTAAGCATGCCATGTATTATATCAAAAACTAGTGAGGATACATCTGTTTCCATAACTTGAAGAGGGTTTGCATGATTCATCGCATGATTCACTATCAAACAAAAGTAGCAAGATCCGCCTACACAGGACAGTGCACTAGCCCTAAGATGGTTTGATAACACGCATCGTTCTGGTAATTAAACACAGGGCAATGCAAACTACCCTGAAGGATTAGCGCGACCAACTATTTCTTGTCATCGATCTCTCGGGCAATGACCACAACACGGGCAGCGGCATGGGAATCGATTTCTGGGGCGATGTCTACAGGACTGACTGCGACATCGGAATTGATCTCTGGGGCGATATCCACAGGATGGACAGCGACATCGGAATTGATCTCCGGGCCGATGCCAACAGGTCGGTCCACGACATCGGAATCATCAAGGACGTCCACCGGCACCTGCACAACCCTAACATATTAGCAAGCACATTGCAAATAATCAAAAACCACAACTATGGGAATAAGCCATTATTTTTTACCTTGTGCAGCTCACCGGGGGATCTCATCCCTCCGGGGGCCATCTCCTCGTCCTCGATGGGGGCCATCACCTTGCCAGGGGAATACTGCTTCTCAACGGAGACTATCTCCTCAAACTCGGTCTTGAGCCTCACATAGGTGGCAATCAGAGTTCCTGGGGTAGGCACGGTGGGGCCCTTGCTGTTCTTCCAACTTTCTTTGAGGAGTTCGTCCGCCAACGTCCTACACTCTTTGGCTAGTGCTTGTTTCTTGGAGTTCTTCGTCTCCATGGGTTGGCCCGCCAACATGGTCAACTCGTTGGTCGGTGCTCACTTCCTGGAGATCACCGTCTCTAGTGGTTTGTCCGCCGGCAACTCTTTGCCTAATGCTCCAGGATCCATCAATGAACTGACAAACAAAAAGCAATCAAAAGGAAACCAGAATCGCAATGAAAACAGGAAAAGAATAGAATGTGAGAATCGGTTGGTGCTTCGCAACAAGAAGATTCTTGGAATGAAAATATAGCAGCATAATTGTTTTGCCCACCTTTCCTTCGTCAGTATAGAAGAAAAATGGCAGAAGTGAGTAGCCTAGAGTGAGGTTTTCTTCAAGAAAGGGGAGAAAGGGCTTGAACGAGCGTTCCAGTAAAATGATGGTTGCTTCGTCCAGTCCAACTTGGAGGCCACCTTACCACTGCTGGTAAAGGCGTGGGTTTTGTGATATGACGGGTCATGACGGCCACACCGGGGTGACAGGTGAGTCTCGACTGTAGCACCTCGCTGTGATTTGGTGGATGGCACGCGGGCCCAGATGCTTTGAAATGTCCAGCATGTAGATAGAGCGGCTAGTCATATAGGAGTGCTCAATATTGTGCACCGCGACCAAGGTGGAGAGGAAAACGAGAGAACTACGTAATTAATGCATGAGTTTAATTAGGGTAGTTTTGTAAAGTAGTACAAGATACATTCCTCCAATTGCAAAATGCCTTGGTTCATGAGATTTGAGATTTGAGCCCTATAAACCGGAAGGGAGGGAGTACTGCACGGCTGCACGCGGTGTAGTCTAGTCACTTGTTGAAATCTCTAGAAAGGCAAATACTCCTTTTCGGTTTACAGGGCTATACTACTCCCTCCGTCTAGGTGTGTAAGTCATCTTACGAAAACCAAATAGTCCCAAAACACTTAGGCGCGGCCGCATTAACTTCTACCTTGTTTCTTGTTTCTTGACAAATCAACCAATAAGAGATGAGAGGTGTGCATGCTTTTAATGACTTGCAATGGCTAGCTCATTGCAAGCAATGCTATTAATTAACAAATAAACATTGGTGACCCCAGGAGGAAACGGTGCTAAGCGCGTGGACCTATGCAGAATGAGTATCAACCAATGGATGATGGAGTTTAATTGTTAAACAATAGCAATTTTGTCTCATGCAAGAGCCTGGCTACTATATGCGTGCTCCAAGGCACCGCACCACGCGAGCGTTCGCAACTGCCACGTTCGGGTTGCACTTGGATCTTCGCCTCTTTGAGAAGACGAACAATGATGTTACTCCTACTTCTACAGTATCGAATCCATTATTGCATGTCCGTCCACCTCGTGCGGGAGGGATAGCGTGTAGTGAAAGCTTCTACTTACTGCTCCTGCCTTTGCGTCTATGACAGGTGGGCCCAACAGGTGGTTGGACCTCCTGTCATGCATCCAAAGGCAGGTGCAGTTAAGGCACCGGAGCTCAGTCCGCGAGGGAGAGGGCCTTGTAGTAATCAAATTTCTCGGTCTTGTACGAGTTGACGCGACACATCAAAGCACTACACTCGATATAAGTCTTTTTACACATTTCAAATGGACTACTTCGTATGTAGACATATTCTGCTTCGTATGTAGTCACTTGTTGTAATCTCTAAAAAGACTTATATTTGGAAACGGAGGGAGTACATGATACGTCTCCGTTGTATCTA
Organism: Triticum dicoccoides; assembly: GCF_002162155.2. Taxonomy (NCBI): domain Eukaryota; kingdom Viridiplantae; phylum Streptophyta; class Magnoliopsida; order Poales; family Poaceae; genus Triticum; species Triticum dicoccoides. The sequence goes on along the minus strand of NC_041389.1, from coordinate 445,691,599 downwards.
CTTTTCCAAACACTTTTGCCCTAGTTTTGGACTCTAACTTGTACGATTTGAATGGAACTAACCCGGACTGACGCTGTTTTCAGCAGAATTGCCATGGTGTTGTTTTATGTGCAGAAAACAAAAGTTCTCGGAATGACCTGAAACTCCATGGAATATCTTAGAATAAATAATAAAAAATCATCGCCAAAGATGAAGACCAGGGGGCCCACACCCTGTCCACGAGGGTGGGGGCGCGCCCCTCCCCCCTGGGCGCGCACCCCTACCTCGTGGGCCCCCTGGTGGCCCTCCGACACCAAATCCAACTCCATATATTGGCTTTCAGGGAGAAAAGAACCAGAGAGAAGAAATCATCGCGTTTTACGATACGGAGCCGCCGCCAAGCCCTAATCTCTCTTGGGAGGGCTGATGTGGAGTCCCTTCGGGGCTCCGGAGAGGGGGATTCGTCGTCGTCGTCATCATCAACCATCCTCCATCATCAATTTCATGATGCTCACTGCCGTGCGTGAGTAATTGCATCGTAGGCTTGCTGGACGATGATGGGTTGGATGAGATTTATCATGTAATTGAGTTAGTTTTGTTAGGGTTTGATCCCTAGTATCCATTATGTTCTGAGATTGATGTTGCTATGACTTTGCTATGCTTAATGCTTGTCACTAGGGCCCGAGTGCCATGATTTCAGATCTGAACCTATTATGTTTTCATGAATATATGTGTGTTCTTGATCCTATCTTGCAAGTCTATAGTCACCTACTATGTGTTATGATCCGGCAACCCCGAAGTGACAATAATCGGGACCACTCTCGGTGATGACCATAGTTTGAGGAGTTCATGTATTTACTATGTGCTAATGCTTTGTTCCGGTTCTCTATTAAAAGGAGGCCTTAATATCCCTTAGTTTCCAATAGGACCCCGCTGCCACGGGAGGGTAGGACAAAAGATGTCATGCAAGTTCTTTTCCATAAGCACGTATGACTATATTCGGAATACATGCCTACATTACATTGATGAACTGGAGCTAGTTCTGTGTCACCCTATGTTGTAACTGTTACATGACGAACCACATCCGGCATAATTATCCATCGCTAATCCGGTGCCTACGAGTTTTCCATATACTGGTTTACGCTTATCTACTTTTCCGTTGCTACTGTTATCATCACTACAAAAATACCAAAAAACATTACTTTTGCTATCTTTACTTTGTTACCGTTACCACCACTATCATATTACTTTGCTACTAAACACTTTGCTAGAGATATTAAGTTTCCAGGTGTGGTTGAATTGACAACTCAGCTGTTAATACTTGAGAATATTCTTTGGCTCCCCTTGTGTCGAATCAATAAATTTGGGTTGAATACTCTACCCTCGAAAACTGTTGTGATCCCCTATACTTGTGGGTTATCAAGACCTTTTTCTGGCACCGTCGCCGGGGAGCATAGCTCTATTCTTTGAGTCACTTGGGATTTATATCTGCTGGACACTATGAAGAACTTGAAAGACGCTAAGACCAAGATTTTACCCTCAACTACGAGGGGAGGTAAGGAACTGCCATCTAGCTCTGCACTAGATTCTCCTTCTGTTATAAGTAAGTTTGCGACGCCTAAACCTGTTACCGCTATGAATTCTGCTATGTCACATGTTATTGATGATGCCACTTCTGCCATGCATGATACTTGTGATGAAACTACTTCTATGCTTGAAACTACTGTGCCACTTGGTGAATATCTTGATGAGCAAATTTCTAAGTCCAGAGAAAGAGAAATTATTGAAACTGGACACGATGATGTTATTGATGATGAAAATATGCCTGCTATTCCTAAGGGTTATCTTTTTAATGTTTAATCTATTGAAGTTGTTCTTGCTTGCCAGGATAGTCTTGAACGTAAGAGGTTGCTAGTTAAGTAGAGTAAAGAATCTTTTATAAATAGGATGAGACCCGACCCTGCTTTTGCTACTTCACCTATCTGTGTTCCTGATCAGGATTATTATGATTTTTCTGTTGATCCAGATATAATTACTTTGGTTGAATCTGATCCTTTTTATGGCTATGAATCTGAAACTGTTGTGGCACATCTTCGTAAGTTAGATGATATAGCTGCCCTGTTTACTAATAATGAGAGATCATGCTACCTTTTTATTTACTCAAAATATTTCCGTTCTCATTAAAGGGTGATGCTAAGATATGGTTTAATTCTCTTGATCCTGGTTGTGTGCAAAGTCCCCAGGATATGGTTTATTACTTCTTTGCTAAATATTTCCCTGCTCATAAGAAACAAGCTGCTTTGAGGGAAATATACAATTTTGTGCAAATTGAAGAAGAGAGTCTCCCACAAGCTTGGGGGAGGCTTCTCAAGTTACTTAATGCTTTGCCTGATCATCCTCTTAAGAAACCTAAAATATTTGATATCTTTTATAATGGACTAACTGATGCTTCCATAGATTACCTGGATAGTTGTGCTGGTTCTATTTTCAGGGAAAGAACACCGGATGACGCTGAAATTCTATTGAATAATATGTTGGCTAATGAAAATAATTGGGCACCTCCCGAGCTACCTCCTGAGCCAGCTCCTGAGCCAATTACTGAGGCTATTCCTAAACCAACTCCGAAGAAGAGAGGTGTTCTATTTCTCATTCCTGGAGATATGCAAGAGGCAAAGAAATCTATGAAAGAAAAAGGTATTAAAGATGAAGATGTTAAGAATTTACCTCCTATCAAAGAAATACACAGTCTTAATTTACCGCCTGTTGAAGAAGTATATGATCTCAATTACTTATTTACTGAAGAACCTCCTGATATCCCGACACATGTAGTAAAGGTAAATTCTCTCTATAGATATGATAAAGCTGAAGTCCCTCCTACTAAAATTGCTAGTCAGTGCTTGGATGAGTTTGATAACTTTATGTTTAAGCAAGATGACTTCAATGCTTATTTTGGTAGACAATTAAAACAAGATGCCTATATGATTAAACGCTTGGGTGATTATATGGCTAATATTAGAGGTGAACTTAAACTTGTTAGTAAACATGCTTCTATGGTTACCACTCAAGTGGAACAAGTGCTTAAAGCTCAAAAAGAAGCGCTTGATGAAATGAATAGTAAGGAGAATGATTATGCTGTTAGAGTGGCTACTAGAACTGGTAGAATGACTCAGGAACCTTTGTATCCTGAAGGACACCCAAAGAGAATCGAGCAAGATTCTCAGAGAAACGATATTGATGTACCTAGTTCTTCTAAAAAGAAGAAAAAGAAAAATGATAGAACTGTGCAAACTTCTAGTGAACCTGTTGCTGAACCACCTGATAATCCGAATGATATCTCTATGTCTGATGCTGAAACACAATTTGGTAATGAACATGAACCTAGTGATAATGTTAATGATAATGTTCATGTTGATGCTCAACCTAGTAATGATAATGATGTAGAAGTTGAACCTGTTGTTGAACTTGATAACCCACAATCAAAGAATCAACTTTATGATAAAAGAGACTTTGTTGCTAGGAAACATGGTAAAGAAAGGGAACCATGGGTTCAGAAACCCATGCCTTTTCCTCCCAAACCATGCAAGAAAAAGGATGATGAGGATTTTGAGCGCTTTGCTGAAATGATTAGACCCATCTTTTTGCGTATGCGATTAACTGATGTGCTCAAAACAAATCCTTATGTTAAGTATATGAAGGATATCATTACTAATAAAAGAAAGATACCTGAAGCTGAAATTTCCACCATGCTTGCTAATTATACTTTTAAGGGTGGAACACCAAAGAAACTTGGAGATCCAGGAGTACCTACTATACCATGCTCCATTAAAAGAAATTATGTTAAAACTGCTTTATGTGATCTTGGAGCCGGTGTTAGTGTTATGCCTCTCTCTTTATATTGTAGACTTGACTTGATAAGTTGACACCTACTGAAATATCTTTGCAAATGGCTGATAAATCAACTGCTATACCTGTCGGTATTTGTGAGGATGTGCCTGTTGTGGTTGCAAACGTTACTATTTTAACGGACTTTGTTATTCTTGATATTCCCGAGGATGATAGTATGTCTATTATTCTTGGAAGACCTTTCCTTAATACTGCAGGGGCTGTTATTGATTGCAACAAAGGCAATGTCACTTTTCATGTTAATGGTAATGAGCATACGGTACACTTTCCGAGGAAACAACCTCAAGTTTATAGTATTAACTCTATTGAAAAAATTCCATCGATTATATTTGGAGGTTTTGAATTTCCTCTCCCTACTGTCAAGAAGAAATATGATATACTTATTATTGGGGATGTCCATATCCCCGTTGAGGTAACATAGTGTTATTCGAGATTTCTCCGGTTCCATGTTAATCGGAATGAGTTTGTTAACAAGACTTGATCAACCTTGTTAGTGGATGCTTTTGGATGAGCATGAGATGGATGAAACTAGAAGCACAACCTTCTGTACCCTCTTTATATTTTCTGCTACTTAGTAGAAATAAAGTAAAATAGTATTTTTCTGCCTGTTTCATGACTTATCCGTGCAATATAAAAATATCCCGAAAATAAAAGTCCTCAGAATGCCATGCCAATTTAATATGATTTTTTGGGAATATTTAAGGATTTTTAGTGCAAAAATTACCACGGGAGGAGCTGCTACCTGGCCACGAGGGTGGAGGGCGCGCCCTACCCCCTGGGCGCCCCCTACCTCGTGGGCCCATGGTGGCCCTCCTCCACTTATCCCTGCACCCATCTTCTTCCTCTGCCTCACATAAACACGAAAAACCAACTCAAGCACGAGTTCCAGCCCCCGTTGCTGTGATTTTCGATCTCCTTGCTCAAAGCACCTCTCTCAAAACTGCTTGGGGAGATTGTTCCTTGGTATGTGACTCCTCCATTGGTCCAATTAGTTTTTGTTCTAGTGCTTTATTCATTGCAAATTTGTGCTGCATAGGTGACCATGTTCTTGAGATGGCATGTCAAATTTATATGGTTCCAAGTGGTTCCAATGCTTTATATAGGCCCTAGGCACTTGTGGGAGTTGTTGCTATCAATTTTATTGAAGTTGGTTCACTTTTATTTGAAGTTACTAAAAATTTCAGATTGTTTCAGAAATAATGAAGAGACTTTTGAGGGGCTCATCAAGCCGAAGCACTAAGGAAAAACAAAAGGAAGAAGAGGAGAAGCCCAAATTTAATTTACCTCGCACCGCGGAGTTCCAGCCGTGTGAATGGCCTTCCGATGACTTCTTGAGGAGTGCCGGGATTTATGAGGATTTCTATCTATTAATTGAGAACGCCGGCCTCACAAACTTCCTCTGCGGCCAACGTCATCAGTATCTCTTACTCACAAATACTTTTGTGCAGAACTTCTACTTTTCCCTAAGAAATCACCTCCAACAGTAGAGTTCCATTCATATGACGTTGTTAAGGAAATGCCATTAGCTGAATTTTGCGAGGTTTGCAAAATACCTTTTGAGGGTTCTTTAGATGAACCACACCGTAATGAAGTAGAAGCTTTTATTAACACTATCACTGTGGGAGAAACCAGGAAGGTTTCCGATGCAAGAATTACTAGCATACATTTTCCTGTTTTGCGCTACTTTGCCTTATTTGATAGTCATTGTTTGATTGGTCGCGGGAACTATGGAAACCTTAGTATTCCTGATATTATTATTATTTTCCATGGTTTATAGCGCAATAACTCTGTCAGTATGGGTGGAATTGTTGCTAGACGGTTAAGTCTTAACCGTACTAAGGGCCCCATCTTTGGAGGCATTTATGCTTCACGCCTTGCTGAACATTTTGAAATGCCTATTAGGCATGAGGAGAAAGAAGAAATGGCACTGCCCCGTGCTTATTTAGATTACAAGAGTATGATAGCACATGATTTCCTTGTTAAGGGTCGCGATGGGGAGCTCACATATAAATTATACTTTGATAAACATCACCCTGAGACTATTACCTTGCCTGCTCCTTCTTTGTTTGACTTGTTTGCAGAACCTCACATCGTTCCGTGGTCGGTTGTTCAAGCCTATCGGAACCCTGCACCAGCCCCGGAGCCAGAGCCACAAGACGATCCTCCACGATTATCTGTTTATTCTTGGGATCCAGAGGAGGCTGCCAGCCAGTGGCAGCCGGAGTCTTCTTCATCATAGTATGACCACAGCTTCACCTACGGATATCCGCCAGGCTATCCCTGGCAATAAACCAACTTAGGCCAAAAGCCTAAGCTTGGGGGAGTACATATTTCTCACCAATATTACATTCATGTTCACACACACTCATTGCTAGATGTCGGTGCTCATACTCTTTCACTGTAATATCCCTGCTAGTTTATTTTCTTTTTCCTGCCTTCTTCTTGTGTGTTTAATAAACCTTAGAAAAACCAAAAAAAATTAGTAGTAGTTTATTTTTCCTGCTGCAGTAGTAATAATTAAAAAGAAAACCTCAAAAATATTTCCCGTTCTTCTTTTGCTTGTTGGGAGCTTTCCCGTGTAAATAGTTTTTATTCCTTTTCCTTTCTTTGGGGGTCGAGAAGACTATATTGAAAATGCTTAGTGGCTCTCATATGCATGATTGTTTATCTAACTTAGAGCCCATTTTACTTGTCTTCTCCCTTGAGTTGAATGCTTGCAGATTCCAGCTTAGTCCAATGCACGTGCACTCTTATTATTATACACACCATTCGGTCGTGCAAGTGAAAGGCAATAATGATGATATATGATGGACTTATTGGGATGAGAAAAGCTGGTATGAACTCGACCTCTCTTGTTTTTGTAAATATGATGATTCATCGTCCCTGATTCAGCTATTATGAAGTAAACATATTTGCAATGACATTTAGAGATTATAGTTGCTTGTGCCATGCTTAATTAGCTATGAGTTATAATGGTTTACCTTGCGTGCCAACATGCTATTGAGATGATTATGACGTGGTATGATAGGATGGTATCCTCCTTTAAATGAATTGAGTAACTCGACTTGGCACATGTTCACGTATGTAGTTGAATCAAATCAACATAGCCTTCATGATATTTATGTTCATGGTGGATTATATCCTACTCATGCTTGTACCCGGTGTGAATTAATTTTAATGCATGTTTACGACTGTTGTCGCTCTCTTAGTTGGTCGCTTCCCAGTCTTTTGCTAGCCTTCACTTGTACTAAGCGGGAATACTGCTTGTGCATCCAAACTCCTTAAACCCCAAAGTTGTTCCATATGAGTCCACCATACCTACCTATATGCGGTATTTACCTGCCGTTCCAAGTAAATTTGTATGTGCCAAACTCTAAACTTTCAAATAAACATTCTGTTTTGCATACTCGAATAGCTCATATGTCAACTAGAGCTGCCCTTATCTTCTGTGTTAGGCGGGTTATTCTCAAGAGGAGTGGACTCCGCTCCTCATTCACGAGAAAATGGCTGGTATCCGGGATGCCCAGTCCCATGCTTTGTGCAAACTAAATCAAAATAACTGCAAACAAAACTCCCCTTGGGACACGTTGAATGTTGGAGGCACTCGTTGTTTCGAGCAAGCCATGGATTGATGCTTGTGGAGGAAGGGGAGTATAAACTTTACCATTCTGTTTGGGAACCGCCTATAATCTGTTTAGCATGGAAGATATCGTCGTCGTTTAGTTGTTATGTTGACAATGAAAGTATGCCCCTCAAAATATAATTTATCTCTATTTCAAAACCGAGCTCTGGCACCTCTACAAATCCCTGCTTCCCTCTGCGGAGGGCCTATCTATTTGCTTTTATGTTGAGTCATCACCCTTCTTATTAAAAAGCACCCGCTGGAGAGCACACTGTCGTTTGCATTCATTATTATTGGTTTATATTGGGTATGACTTGACTGGATCTCTTTTATCATGAATTACAATGTTTAGTCAGTCCTTGATCTTTAAAGGTGCTCTGCATTTATGTTTTGCGGTCTCAGAAAGGGCTAGCGAGATACCATTTTGTTATATCATGTTATGATTATTTTGAGAAAGTGTTGTCATCCGAGTTTTATTATTATGGCTCGCTAGCTGATTATGCTATTGATATGAGTAATTGTGAGACCTACGTGTTATTGTGAGTATGGTTAGTTCATAATAATTGCTGAAACTTGAATGCTGGCTTTTCATGTTTACAACAACAAGAGCAAACAGAGTTTGTAAAAGTTTTTCTTTTTCTCTTTCAGTTTGTCAACTGAATTGCTTGAGGACAAGCAAGGGTTTAAGCTTGGAGGAGTTGATACGTCTCCGTCGTATCTACTTTTCCAAACACTTTTGCCCTTGTTTTGGACTCTAACTTGTATGATTTGAATGGAACTAACCCGGACTGACGTTGTTTTCATCAGAATTGCCATGGTGTTGTTTTATGTGCAGAAAACAGAAGTTCTCGGAATGACCTGAAACTCCATGGAATATCTTAGAATAAATAATAAAAAATCCTCGCCAAAGATGAAGATCAGGGGGCCCACACCCTGTCCACGAGGGTGGGGGGCGCGCCCCTCCCACCTGGGCACGCCCCCCTACCTCGTGGGCTCCCTGGTGGCCCTCCGACGCCAACTCCAACTCCATATATTGGCTTTCGGGGAGAAAAAAACCAGAGAGAAGAAATCATCACATTTTACGATACGGAGCCGCTGCCAAGCCCTAATCTCTCTCGGGAGGGCTGATCTGGAGTCCGTTCGGGGCTCCGGAGAGGGGGATTCGTCGCCGTCGTCATCATCAACCATCCTCCATCACCAATTTCATGATGCTCACCGCCGTGCGTGAGTAATTGCATCGTAGGCTTGCTGGACGGTGATGGGTTGGATGAGATTTATCATGTAATCGAGTTAGTTTTGTTAGGGTTTGATCCCTAGTATCCATTATGTTCTGAGATTGATGTTGCTATGACTTTGCTATGCTTAATGCTTGTCACTAGGGCCCGAGTGCCATGATTTCAGATCTGAACCTATTATGTTTTCATGAATATATGTGTGTTCTTGATCCTATCTTGCAAGTCTATAGTCGCCTACTATGTGTTATGATCCGGCAACCCCGAAGTGACAATAATCGGGACCACTTCCGGTGATGACCATAGTTTGAGGAGTTCATGTATTCACTATGTGCTAATGCTTTGTTCCGGTTCTCTATTAAAAGGAGGCCTTAATATCCCTTAGTTTCCAATAGGACCCCGCTGCCACGTGAGGATAGGACAAAAGATGTCATGCAAGTTCTTTTCCATAAGCACGTATGACTATATTCGGAATACATGCCTACATTACATTGATGAACTGGAGCTAGTTCTGTGTCACCCTATGTTGTAACTGTTACATGACGAACCGCATCCGGCATAATTATCCATCGCTAATCCGGTGCCTACGAGTTTTCCATATACTGGTTTACGCTTATCTACTTTTCCGTTGCTACTGTTATCATCACTACAAAAATACCAAAAACATTATGTTTGCTGTCTTTACTTTGTTACCGTTACCACCACTATCATATTACTTTGCTACTAAACACTTTGCTGCAGATATTAAGTTTCTAGGTGTGGTTGAATTGACAACTCAGCTGCTAATACTTGAGAATATTCTTTAGCTCCCCTTGTGTCGAATCAATAAATTTGGGTTGAATACTCTACCCTCGAAAACTGTTGCGATCCCCTATACTTGTGGGTTATCAGTACAACGCATGCATGCATGCCGTGACTTTCCTTTTGATACTTGCATGTGTTGATTTGATGCACCTTGCCAAATTTTGACTATAAATTTAACTAACCAAATTTTCATGCATGTCACAAAAAATTATGGGGCTGTTTGGATTGTGACTATGTTTGTCTTATGTTGCCACATTATTTTTGCCACACTTGCCACACTTGCCTAACCTGAGTTGCTCAAATTGTTAGACTCAATTTGGCTTGCCTAAGGGAATTTTGCCACAATTTTTGTGTCTATGACACATTATGTTTGTGTCTATGACATGTGGAGTAGAAAATATAAATAATAATGCATGTTGGGGCAACCCACGTTTCCGCTAATTTTAGCCATGGGCTTGTTCACAATTTTTACGAGGGGGTGTTGTTCATTTAATGGAGGGACTTGTAGTACCAGACTTGAATGATACAAAGTGCGACCTGGCACACCGTAACACCACTTGGAACAAGCGGGCAGCTATCTAAAAAAAAACAACCAACAACTAAAAAACCGCGACCTGGCATGTAGTAGTACACAATTTTAAACGATTGTTTTGATGGAGTGAAAAAGGAAAACTACCCCACTACATATATATAGGCTGGAGCCTCCGTGCTTGCTTGCTAGGGTTGCTCTATTCACACACTCTCATCCTCTCCTGATCTAAACAAGATAGGGGTAGTGACACTGTCTTTCTCCCTTCAAAAAACACTGGCTTTCTATCCCCACCGCTGGTTACAGATCTGGACATATCCCCCTCCGCCGGTGAAGGTGAGGAGGGGCAGCGTTTAGGCCGTTGTCGACAGCGAGGGAGGAGACCCACTGCCGGCCGCACCGTTATCTCTGGCCGTGCGCCAGCGCGGGAGGTCCTCCGATCCCTTCGTCGTTGCCTGTGGGCGGATCCGGCCTCCCGCTGCCCACCTATCCACATCCCGACGACCTTCAGGTATATCTTTGTTTGAAACCGCCTTAGCTCTACTTCCCCAGCTCGCTACGTTGCTGCATGTGCATCATTTTCTACCTCTCAGCCCCTCTCGATAGGATGGTCCAATGTCACCTAATTTTTTTCTTCTATTGTTAGAGGTAAAGCTACTTCATGGAGTCGAATCTTGTACTCCCTCCGTCCGAAAATACTTGTCATTGAAATGGATGTATCTAAATGTATTTTAGTTCTAGACACATCCATTTTGATGACAAGTAATTCCGGACGGAGAGAGTACTTGGTTCAAACAAGAAATAAAGTGGGGGTGGGGGAATTTAGTATGTAGATCGGACTTGGTACAAACAGGAAGGAAAGGGGGTGAAAGTAGTACAGACTGGTCATCCAACCGGTCTCTTGGTCAAAAAGGGAAATATAGGGGTAACGCTGTACACAGTGGTATGACCAGGACTAGATTTGCTACCCACACATAGGAGTAGGTGGCTAGAGTGAACAAAAATGGGACCAACCCAGATATGTTTCTTGGATGTTTGTTTCTCAGGGAAACAAACTATGAATCACCACTTTATGCCCCTGTTTACGTACATGATGCTGGACTGCTGGTGCACCCACTGTCCCATGACCTTATACCAAATATTTAGTTGTTCTTAATCTAATGTCCCTAGTAAAAATGAAGCCATGCCACTGTTATAAGCCATGACAAGTTTAGCCAAATGTTTTTGCCTGTATTTGTTTGAGACTCTCATTGTTTCCTCTGTACCTTTTTGTGCAAACAGGGATATCCAATTCACCTGGTTGCTGTTGTGACCTTTTGGTGCACTGCACAAAACTCTTCTTAAAAGAAGTGACTTTTGTGTTGTTTAACTGGAATGTCAGAATGGAACAGTTGGTTCATTTTGGTGGAACTGCACAAAGGGAGATCTTTGTTCCAATCCTCATCATCCATATTGGCGCCATAACCTTCCTTTAGGTAAGAATGATAATTAATGCATGTGTTCATCTCTATTTTCTGACTGCCATGAGAAAATAATGCTATTTTTTACTAGTACACTTGTACTCCCTCACAGACAAAACCAATTCTGAATTAGAAGGCCAATCATGTACTTGGTTTCACCAACTGGTGAGGAGAAAGAGAAACAGAGCATGAAGAGGAAGAAGAAGAAGAATAAACAGTGCCAAGGCGATCTTGCTGAAGCCAGAGGCCTTAGTCGAGGTCATTCAAGGGCTCCGACAACGACTACCTTACATGTGAGACGATCCTCCAGGGAGCCCTTCCACTTCTGCTATCTCACCTAATTAATTAGGAGTACTTAAGTACCACTAATTTATTACTGCCTAATTTTCCTGTTGGAGTTAAACAAATCTTTAGTGGGACCCTATGTTGAACCATGTACATGTGTATGTTTGTCTATGGAGGTGAATCATGTGGTGGAGCAGGGAGGGAATATTATTAGTGTCATGACATAATAGTGCTATTGTTTTGCATGTCAATTTATTGCCATTGGTTGAATGAGTCAATGTTTTGCGTATTGTCCATCATGAGTTTGATGCTACTGTTTGAGTAGTATGCTAATGTCTTCCTATCCTTTCTCACTAAGCTAATGAAGGTTTCACCTTGTTCCTAGTTGTGCAAACAGGGATCATGTTGTGCCAATCATACATTTTAGTGGAACTACACAAGACAATACAATGAACTATATCCCAGCCAGTGCTTTAACTCTGCTGGAAGTTCTTGATAATCTTTCGATAAAATCTCGGCACTGGTAAACAAGAGTGATTTCAACCATACATTTGAAGTGCAAAACAATTTATACTATTGTGTGATTCCAGTGAGTGCTTTATCATCTCTTATGGGACTACATGAATAAGCTTTTTTCTCAAGTTGGTACGGTCCTAAGGCGTTCATCCATATTAGTTTGTTGTCATGTCTATTTGTATCGTGCTACTGTCATGAGAAACTCCTTTATCTTTGCATCTTAAAGTTTTGCAACCTATGATAAATGGCAATGCTTTGAGTGTTGATCTAATTGGCACTGATTAAATAAACTAATACCTCTCTTTAAGCAAGACTACTATGTTGCTAACTTTACCTATTAACATAATGAGGGTGCTTCTATTTGTTAGTGTATGTTTCATCAACTAGTCCCACTATTACAGTAATCTCACTCTCTCAATATATGTGCCAACAGGGATGCTCGATTTTGGTGGAACTGCACAAAAACTGTGGGTGCTTCATTGCCTCCACAGCTTACGTCCTTTCCTATCAGTCGCTAATCTCGGCTTGCTTTCTTCCTTTGCTGTCAGTCGCTTGGCTTATCCCGGCTTCCAGTCAAAGGAAATAGTAATTGATATGCTACCTCACACAGGTTGGTACTGGTCTTTATCCTGATTATTGTGCCTGTCATATGTATTGGTAATTTGGTATTGTGCTACTGTTTGCCAATCTCATAATGGAGTAATTTGGAGCCTGAACTCACAGGAAAATCATTACATCGGGTGATTTCAGTAGAACTGCACAAAATGATCAGATTGACAGATACTTATGCTGTTGCTATGTACTCCAGAGTTCACTCAGACAAGCATCGATGTTGACAAGAAGAAGTGCCTATATTCATTCAAGTATCAACCGGCGTCAACCAATTGTCAAACTCCAAGTATTAGGAGAGTGAACGCCAAAACTATTGCTTGGTGCATAGCCCGGAAAAACGCAGTCCAGTCTTTGCTCCCAACTTGTGCCTTTTGGTTATCGACACATATGGTAGCGAACTATATGGCATGGAGTCTAAAGATTCCAGACAAGTTGGTTGACGCGTATATTCATCTGGCACTTAATCAGTCTGCATGCCAAGGATGCTCCATTTTAGTTGAACTGCACAAAAAATTTGGGTGGTTCATTTTCTCAACCGCCTCCTTTCTCGTCTGCAATGTAGAATTTTGGCGAGATACAGGACCAAGATGAGCCAGTAAACTAGTTGGATGAAAGTAGTGGCCAAGTTGCTCAAACCTCCCTCGGCACAAGGCCACTATTTGAGGATAAACCTACAAGCAAAGTTCATATTGTCTGTGGTGCCTCTTTTGTACTCGAAATTTTACTCGTACAAGAAACTAATTTTAGCAAGAAGTACCTCCGATTGAACACCATTTACTAGTCTGTACCCTAGGTAATTAAAGTTCGTCCATGGATCATATTGGCTGTGATCTCAATCATTTGGATGCGTAAACATACTGAACATGTGTATATCTGAATCTTTTTGTGAATTATGTATGAATATTGTCGTGTGATCTACCAATCATTTGGATGCATAGGTAGCTTGTGTATATATGAATCTTTTGAGTTGTTGATAGTGAATGTTGGCTATGAATATGAACGTGTCCTGTGAACCTGAGTTTTATACAAATGTTTACCTTTTCTGTTGTATGTGTGTGTGAACTTGTTAGTATGCCTACTGTGGGGTATAAAACGCAGGTCTCTGTTCTATTTATCTATATATAAGAATAATAATGCTGTGTCCAATCTATGTTTTCCCTTCTAACCACATTATATATATTTATATTATTGCTATTATCATATATTTTATAGAGACTTCTATATACATTATAAAAACATCCCACGTGTTATTAACTTATAAAAGTAAATGTTAAAGGGAAGTTGGCAAGGAAAATCCTGGTTGTTTTTGACTCACAGGCAAGGAAAATCCTTTTTTTTTCAAAACGGAACAGGCAAGGAAAATCCTGGTGATTGCGTACAAAAGCTTGCGAAGATTTTAAGGACCAATTTAATAATAACACGCTCATTTTTATTTTGAGCAATAACTCGCTAATTTGTTAATTATATATATATATATATAATGTGCCTCTCCGGTTTATTCTTTGATATTAATTGCTCCTTCTAACATAACATTATATATATAACGAGCCCACCTAATACGTGTATTTCAAGGAAGTGCAAATGGGCTGGGATTTCTTAGAAAATATAAATGGGCCTGATTGACGCAAAATTATTTGTTCACCCAGCCTAGCAAATGGACTGTACATTCTAGAAAACATGGGTTAAATATATGCCACATTTTTGCAGGCTGACATGTGCGCCAATAGGTCGAAGCCTACGCAGGGCGTTGTCAACTTGGTCAACAAATGATTGTGTCATCCACAACCATTGGATTTATATCCAAAGGCCGGCATGCACCTTCAATCTCTCGTCTTCTTCCTCCAGCATCGCCGAGACCGCCTGGTCCGGCCTCCGGCGGCTAGCGGCTCTGCTTAGCACGCATCGCTGCGAAGCGCTACCCCACCGCCGGCCAGGCTATCCCTCCCCCCTCGACACCTCCTATTATTCTCCACAGACTACAGCCCCACGCCGCAACAGAACCAGTTATAACCCTTCTCCTCCTCTCAATCTGCGACTCCACTGGCGCGTCTTCCCATCTCCGAGTCGTTCCCATCCGAGGCCTCGCCGTCGTCCACCGCCTCGCTGCACTCGGTGCGGCGTGGTCAACAAACAAGATTCATCGGAAGAGGACTGTACATGGAGAGCCTGACGGCTGGGACCCATGAGGTCCATGGTTGCACGCAAGGAAAGTTCCTCCTTATTAAGATGAAAAACAATGTTTCCTCCACCTGACAGCTGGGACCTACCGGTTGTATCTTCGCGTGGAAGGAAGTGCCTCCTTGTTTTGCGAAAACAATTATTCATCCCGTTAACAGCTGGGGCCCGTTAGATTTGGTGGCTGACTTGTGGGCCTACTAAGCGGACATGTACGCACAGCTTTGTCAACTTAATCAACAAATGATTCTAGCAGCTAGACCGTTGGATGTTAATCCAACAGCCGTGCTCCTTCTTCAACCTCTGTTCTTGCTCCTGTCTCCTGTGGGCGGCACCGCGGTTGTGCTCCCGTGCACCCGAACCAGTGAAGTTTCCCACTCCTCTCCATCTGCGACTCCACTGCCCCGTCTTCCCCATCTCTCGGTCATTCCAGTCTGGGTGCGCTCAGCACGATGTGGTCAACGTGGTCAACAACCGAGAGTCATCGGAAGATGACTATACGTGAGAGGCTGACAGTGGGGACGCACCACGCCCATGGACACCTGCATGCAACGGAACGCGGCGTGGTCAACGTGGTCAAGGAACGACTTCCATCGGAAGTATATTGTACGTAGAGAGTCTGACAGCTGGGTCCACGGCCGCAGCAAGTAAGTGCCTCCTTATTACGCAGAAAAAAATGATTCCTCCAACTGACAGCAAGGACCCCCTGGATGGGCCACCGTATTTTGTGAAAAAATGTTAGCCCCGGGACTGCTGGGACCAACCTAACGGACCATCGTATTTCGTGAAAAAAAACGTTCCCCCCGCTGTCAGCTCGGACCCACCGGAATTGCCTCTTATTAAGCAGAAAAAAATGAATACTCCCCCTGCTAGCTGGGACCCACCTTGGTGGGAGGCTGACTTGTGGGCCCACTAAGTTAACGGGGACGGAGGGGTTTGTCAACTTAGTCAATATGAACGATTCTAGCTACAGTGACCGTACAATTTCCATCCAACGACCATCATGCTTCTTCAACCTCTGGTCTTCTTGCTCCAGCTGCCCAAAGCAGCGCCGATCGTGCCGCCTGCTCCTGCCTCTCGTGGCCGACTGTGATGCCGCGGAGCTCTCACCGCCCCTACTACTCCCGCTGCTGGCCAAGCCATCCCTCCACTCACCCACGCTTCCACTATCGTGTCTTCCTCGGCTCCATGTTATCCCCTTCCTAGGCCTCGCCGTCGTCCACCGCCGTGGTGCTCTCCGCGCGGCGTGGTCAACATGGTCAAGGAATGACTTCCATCGGAAGAGTACTATACGTGGAGAGGCTGACAGCTGGGTCCACGGCCACATCCCAATTTTTTTGTGATTTGCCAAGTAAGTTGCTTTGTCAGGCCTATTGGGCTGCAAATCTTTCAAGACGAGGAGAGCTTTCATTTGGCTGGCCAATAAAATGGCCCATCAGTAATGAGAAATGGGCTGTACATTTTCAAAACACATCAAACCGGCAATTAGTTTCAAATATCTTTTTTTCATTTCAAGATTTTAAATTACATTAATTTTTATGCGTGGAGAATTTGTTGGATTTTATATTGATATACATTTATTTTTAAAATCAGTTTGAATGTGAGTCGAAATTTCAGGATTAAAAATAGTTCAGACCGCACCAAAATATGCAAAATTTCATATAATTTTTTAACCGTGGCCACAATATGGGCTGTAATGCTAACAAAAATAATATGGGCTCCAAAAAACCTTAAGAATTAGCAAATGGGTTGTAAATTATTAGAAATAATGGCAGATGGGTTGTATGCTGTTTTCCATAGATTTGAGGCTTTCCTAAAAAAAGGTTGACGCACAAGCAGTGACTGTTGGATGTCCAACCAACGACCGTCGTGCTTCTTCAATCTCTGCTCTTCCTGCTCCAGCAGCTCAAACAAGCACCAGCGGGACTGCCTGCTCCCTCCTCCCCGCGGCCGGCTGTGCTGCCGCGCAGGCCTCACCGCCCCATCGTACTCCCATCGCTGGCCTAGCCATCCCTCTACTCACCCACACCTGTTGTTATTCTCCGGCGACGGCAGACGAACCAATAAACCCTCGTACAGTCGTACTCCCCTCCGCGTGGGAAACAACTGCCAAGTCTTCCCTGCCTCCGTGTTGTTCCCTTCCTAGGCCTCGCCGTCGTCCACCGCCCTGGTGCTCTTGGCGCGGCCAGGTCAACATGGTCAACGACCGACATGCATCTGAAGTGGACTGTACGTGGAGAGGCCGACAGCTGGGTCCACGGCCGCACACAAGGAAATGCCTCCTTATTACGCGCAAAATAATGATTCCTCCACCTAAGATTAGGGACCCACCGAAAGGGCCTCTGTATTTCGTGAAAAAAACGTTACCGCCGCTGACAGCTCGGACCCACCAGCTATATCTTCGCACGCAAGGAAGTGCCTCCTTATTACGCACAAAAAATGAATACTCCCCCTGTTAGCTGGGACCCAGTATAGTGGCAGGCTGACTTGTGGGCCTACTAAGTTGACGGGGACGGAGGGCTTTCTCAACTTAGTCAATATGCACGATTCTAGCTCCAGTGACCGTACGATGTCCATCCAACGGCCGTAGTGCTTCTTCAACCTCTGGTCTTCTTGCTCCAGCTGCCCAAACCAGCGCTGGTCGTGCCTTGTGCTCCTGCCTCCCGTGGCCGGCTGCGATGCGGCGGAGGCCCCACCGCCGCCTACTACTCCCACCGCTAGCCAGGCCATCCCTCTAGTCACCCATACCCCCTGTTATTCTGCAGCGACGGCAGCCTCACACCGTAGGAACCAGTGAACCCTCGTACTCCTCTACGTGTGGGCATCCACTGCCGCGTCTTCCCCGGCTCCGTGTCGTCCCCTTCCTAGGCCTCACCGTCGTCCACCGCCCTGGTGCTCTCGGCGCGGCATGGTCAACATGGTCAAGGAACGGCTTCCATCGGACGTGGACTGTACGTGGAGAGGTTGACAGCCGGGTCCACGGCCGCAGCAAGGAAGTGCCCCCTTATTACGCGCAAAATAATTATTCCTCCACCTGACAGCGGGGACCCACCGGACGGGCCACCGTATTTTGCGAAAAAAAACGTTTCCCCCCTGACTGTTGGGACCCACCAGCTACACCTTCGCACGCAAGGAAGTGCATCCGGGCAAAAAAAACAAAACGATTCGCCCCCTGACTGCTGGGACCCACCAGCTACACCTTCGCACGCAAGGAAGTGCGTCCGGGCAAAAAAACGATTCGCCCACCTGACTGTTGGGACCCACCAGTTACATCTTCGCATGCAAGGAAGTGCCTGACAGTCGGGACCCACCTGGTCGAAGCGTACTTAGCGTTGTCATTCTGGTCGCGAGTACATACTGGTGGATGTAGAGGCGCGCACGTGTCGTAGTAAAGGCACGCAGGTGTCGTAGTAGAGGCGCGCATGTAGCATGTACACGTACATACAACGGCTAGGGTGCAAGAAAGAAAATACAGCCACGTATGTGTACATACGGGCGGGGTCTCGAACGCCTACTCGCGCATACGTACGGCCAGGGCTCGTGTACATGGTTGGGTAGGAACGGAGAAACAGCGTCGTCGTCGTGTTCATGGGGAGCCAACCGGCTGGGTCGGAACAGAATGCGTCATCGTGTTCATCGGGAGGGCTTGGATGGAACATGCGATGGAAATGAGGCCTGGCGTACCGCAGAACGGAGGAAACGGACTTGTGTTCGACCGGACACGTTCGAAACGGGATCCTGTTCATCGGGAGGGGTCTGGCGTACCACAAAACGGAGGAAACGGACCTCCTACGATCGAAACGGGGGTCCTGTTGATCGGGAGGGGTGTGGCATATTGCAAAACAGATGAAACGGACTTGTGTTGGAGCGCTACGGTCGAAACGGGGTCCTGTTCATCGGGAGGGGTGTGGCGTACTGCAAAACGGGACTCCACGAGACACTGTTCATCTCCACCGTCGACCTCCTCCAGCCTCCACGGGCTACTATTCATCCACCGTCGACCTCCTCCAGCCTCCACCTGCGGCTGTTCATCCACGGGCTCCTGTTCATCCAGCCTCCATCATGTGCTACTCCACCGGCTACTATTCAACCACCCCTCTACACGGGCTCCTGTTCAACCACCCCTCCACGGGCTATTGTTCATCCACCCCTCCACCATCTACTATTCTTCCAGCCCTCCACGGGGTCGTCCTATTCATCCAGCCCTCCACGGGGTCCTGTCCATCCGGCCCCAACCGGCTCGATCGATCGGGGTCCTGTTCATCTAGAGGCAACGCCACGGGTCCTGTTCATCCACTCCCACCACTCACTATTCATCCAATCCTCCCCCGGCAACGCTCACTGTTCATCCAGAGAGGCAGCACCGATCGGCTTCAGTTAGCAGCAGTAGCAAAGGAATCGCTCGATCGGGTTCAGTTAACAGCCATCGATCGATCGCTCGGGTTTAGTAACGCGTAGCCTGTAGTGCAATCGCTCAGGTTCAGTTAGAGCCCAACGCTCGAGTTCAGTTAGAGCCAACGCCTCGCATACACGCGCGTACGTGTACAAGAGAAACGCGCATCGCTCGGCCCCCGACCACCCACCGTAACCGGGAACTCCCCGAAATTTTCCTCACCCTCGCTTCTACCATGGTTTTTTCCGTCATGGACGGCCCAAAGAATGTCATGCAGTTGCGTCTCCGGCCCGCCTAGGACGAAAAGCCCATTTTCTGTCATGAATTTTGGTCATAGAAGTAGGAGCCCACCACATCTATGATGATACCGAGTTTTGTCACAATTATCGTCATAGAAGTGTCATATGTATGACATAATTTTTTTTCATTCGGCCCAAAATGTCACGGATGTGTCTTTTTTTGTAGTGTGGGCTTGTACGTATGATGTAGGCACAGGGCTTGCCATGTTTCCTACTCCTCTGGTCTAAATGTGGAGAAGATTTGGTCGAGTTCTTCCTCCTTTTGCCGACACGTGGGACATCCAGCATCCAGGTCGTGTCATGCAAGAAAATGGAGTGCTAGTTGAAGGTAGGAGTACATGTTGTGCATCTTGGGTTAAACTGTAAATAGATTCTTACTGTTGATTAACTCCAAAAGCAGCCACCAAAGATCTTTATTGGATTTGTTTTTCATTACCAGCACGTCGATGTGAAATATGTGTAGGTTCAGTGGGTCGTCTTGCATTTTCACTGACATGTGGGACCGAATGTGAGCAAACAGATGATGGGCACACTCTGTCGTTTGCTGGCTGGCTGAGAAGAGAGAGAGGAGGGCTGAGCACGGAATCCAGGAAATTTCACGACAATGTGAGTAGTACTAGTGGTGTACTGTATGGCCTAGTGGTGTTCGCTGTTCGTAACCAGCACCTCGAGCAATAGTGGGGTGGCATGGGCCATAACTAGGATTCACGTCTAGCAGTACGACACACACCACCCACACGAGTCCCATCTGACACCAATTTTCTTGGAGTCCATGCTACAACTATCTCTTCTCCCTCCTATTTCCTCTAGCTCAGCCATCATGCGATGGGCGGGGTGGTGGTTTGCCGATAGTCGGTTTGCTCAACTGTGGTCCCACTTGTAATTGAAAATGCAACACAGCACGGATTCCCCCTTGAGCGGCATGCTAGACCAACCGTGTGGGGGTGCGATGCAAACACGACAGGCTTAGAATTAACGATTTTCCCTAGAGTAATAAGAAGTTTGGTTCTGGCGTGGTTCATGCATGGTACGTATGAAAATTACGAAGTTGATGCGAAAGGTAAGATAATTACAATATACTACTACATGGAATTGATGGAAAGATAAAGATACATGCAGATCCATCAACGACATCCTCGCGCCCTAGTGCGCTGGGTCACCAACCGACGTGTGAGGAGCAGCGGCATTGGCGGCGAGCTCAACGTGCTTCTGAAAAATGCCGTCCAAGGTTGCCCTGCAGTCCAAGAAGGCCAACATCCTATCGTCCTCCTCTTGCACGTAGTAGTCCTTGTGGACAATTTGGTCGTAGACGTGGGTGATTATGTCGATGGTGTCTTGCTGCACCATACGCTGCGTGGCAAGCGCGACCTCGAGGTGGACATTCTCCGGTGCGACAGCAGGCAATCGTAGGGCCACCAGTGCATCGAAGAGGTTGTCACCATAGAGGCCGTTGAGGGTGGCAGGCATCACATAGCCTGGGCAATTGGGCTAGAGGCGTACGTCAAGGTAGTCTGCGAGCTTCTTGATGATGGTGAACTTGTCAGGGAAGCCGACGAGGACCTCGTCGAATAAGGATATGAAGCTGTCGTCCAAGAGGCCTCTTGAAAGGATCGAGAAGAGGTGTCTAGAGGGGGGTGATTAGACCCTCAACAAGCAAAAGTAGCAGTTTTTAAGTTCTTCAAGTTGAGGTGGAGTTTTAACACAAGATTAAGCATTCACGATACATTTCAAGCAGGCATGGCAAGAGTATAGGCAGCGGAAAGAGTAAAGCATGCTATTTGCAAGAAAGTAAAGGGATGGGATTGGAGTGTGCAAATGCAATGAAGACACAGATATTTTTGGCATGGTTCCGATAGGTGGTACTATCGTACGTCCACGTTCATGGAGACTTCAACCCATGAAGTGTAACAGCTGTGCGATTCCACGGAGGGCTCCACCCATGAAGGGTCCACAAAGAAGCAACCTTATCTATCCCACCATGGCCATCGCCCACGAAGGACTTGCCTCACTCGGGTAGATCTTCACGAAGTAAGCGATCTCCTTGCCCTTACAAACTCCTTGGTTCAACTCCACAATCTTGTCGGAGGCTCCCAAGTGACACCTAACCAATCTAGGAGACACCAGTCTCCAAAAGGTAATAGATGGTGTTTTGATGATGAACTCCTTGCTCTTGTGGTTCAAATTATAGTCTCCCCAACACTCAACTCTCTCTCACTGATTTGGCTATGGTGTAAAGATGATTTGAGTGGAAATCAACTTGGGGAAGGCTAGAGATCAAGATTCTTGTGGTTGGATTGGAATGTATTGGTCTCAACACATGAGCAGGTGGTTCCCTCTCAGAAAATGAGTAGTGGAAGTGTAGGAACATTGTGATGGCTCTCTCTTGAATAGAGAAGGGGGTGGAGGGGTATATATAGCCTCCACACAAAATCCAACCGTTACACACAATTGACTGAACTCGGTCAGACCGAATAGTGGTGAGACTAATTCAGTTCAAAATGTGAACATTAGGAATCTCGGTGGGACCGACATGATCAACTCGGTGGGACCGATTAGCTAGGGCTAGGGAAAAACCTCATCTCGGTGTGACCGATTGCATGAACTTGGGGAGACTGATTTCAGCAATGAGTTAATAGAGAATTGGTCAGGCAAACTCAATGGGACCGATTGCATATTTCAGTGAGACCAAAATAATTGCAACAGGCAACAAAGAGTTTGCAAGGCCATCTTGATGGGACCAAGATCCATATTGGTAAGACCGAATTGTCTAGGGTTTCTGGCAATGGCTATGTCAAAAGAACTCGGTGGCGTCGGATAGATAAAATTGGTAGGACCGAGTTTGACTTTGGGTTTTGGACATATTTGGAAATGAGAAAGTGGCTGAGGGTTATGGAGCAATATCACTAAGCACTTTGAGCAAGTAGACCATTAAGCAACACTTTATCCCCTTTTAATAGTATTGGCTGGAAAGATATGGACACTCGACGTCGTGGTATCAGCCGAAGCCTTCGTGACGTCAGCGACTGAGTGGAGCGCGCCGGATTGGAACGTAAGCCTGCTCTTGTATTAAAAGGGCTAGTTCTGCTTCTGGCCGCGTTCGCAATGTGCAGGTGTGCAAAGGGCGATGGGCCCAGACCCCTGCGCCATAGGAGTTAGACCGGCGTGCTGACCTCTCTGTTGTGCCTAGGTGGGGCTACGACGTGTTGATCTTCTGAGGCCGGGCATGACCCAGGAAAGTGTGTCCGGCCAAATGGGATCGAGCATGTTGGGAAATGTGGTGCACCCCTGCAGGGAAGTTAATCTATTCGAATAGTCGTGTCCCTCGGTAAAAGGATGACCCAGAGTTGTACCTTGACCTTATGACAACTAGAACAGGATACTTCATAAAACACACCCAGACAAGTTCCACAGACAACCCGGTGATCGCTTTTCCATAGGGCAACGAGGGGAGGATCGTCGGGTAGGATTATGCTATGCGATGCTACTTGGAGGACTTCAATCTACTCTCTTCTACATGCTGCAAGACGGAGGCTGCCAGAAGCGTAGTCTTCAATAGGACTAGCTATCCCCCCTCTTATTCTGGCATTCTGCAGTTCAGTCCACTGATATGGCCTCCTTACACATATACCCATGCATATGTAGTGTAGCTCCTTGCTTGCGAGTACTTTGGATGAGTACTCACGGTTGCTTTGCTCCCTCTTTTCCCCCGTTTTCCTCTTCTTCTCGGATGCCGCAACCAGACGTTGGAGCCCAGGAGCCAGACGCCACCGTCGACGACGACTACTACACTGGAGGTGCCTACTACTACGTGCAGGCTGCTGACGATGGCCAAGAGTAGTTAGGAGGATCCCAGGCAGGAGGCATGCGCCTCTTTCGATCTGTATCCCAGTTTGTGCTAGCCTTCTTAAGGCAAACTTGTTTAACTTATGTCTGTACTCAGATATTGTTGCTTCCGCTGACTTGTCTATGATCGAGCACTTGTATTCGAGCCCTCGAGGCCCCTGGCTTGTATTATGATGCTTGTATGACTTATTTATGTTTTTAGAGTTGTGTTGTGATGTCTTCCCATGAGTCCCTGATCTTGATCGTACACGTTTGCGTGCATGATTAGTGTATGATTGAATCGGGGGCGTCACAGCTCCATTCCGTGGAAGGTTGGTTTTACGGACGCAGGGGGTTACAAAATCCAGGAGAGGAGGAAGAAACTGGAGCAGAGCCAACTACAGGCGCTGCACGATAGGGTAATGGGGCTAGAGGAACGAGAAGCAGATCGCAGCAAACAACCTGCCGAAGCTTCCCCCGAAGCTACCCCGCCATCTCAGCGGAGAAGCAGCGTGGCTTCCACCGAGCTGCTTCAGCCGGAGCATGTCTTGACGGCTCCTGCCAGCTATCCCGTGGATGCTATCACGGAGTCTCAAAATTGCCACATTATGCCGCGATAGATGAATTTGAAGGTCAAGGCGGCTGTTGGCTCTGCTTATACTACTGAACAAGGTGCAACTTTTCACTGCCGGCCGATTCCAGAAGGATATGCTAGGGTGATGGTGGATGAAATAACGAAGGGATTTGAGGACCTCCAGCTTGACCACCCTACCGGTGAAGGGGAGACTAGGCTGGGTTCTGCTCTGAAGACTCCATGCCTATGGCGGAAGGAGCTCATCAACCTTCCAAACTGGACGCCTCCGCCTCTGGTGAGTCAGGGCACTCCGCCTCCTCCACCGCCTCCTCCTCCGGCGAGTGACGATCAGGGCACTGGGCCTCCTTCTCCGGCGCGTGGCGGCACTGCGCCTCCTTCTCCGCCTGCGCCGGCGTGCCCGAGCAGCCAGTAGCCTCCTCCTTCTCCGTCTCACCAGCAAGTGCGGAAGAGACCCGTCGCCGCCCCGGCTGCTCCGGTGCGGCGTAGTCCTTCTCCTCCGACTCATAAGCAAGCACGAAAGAAGACAGATGCCGCAGCCGCTCCGTCTGCTCCGGCGTCTAGCAGTACAGCCAGAGGCGGGAGGCAATACATATACGGTCCTTCTCTCAAGCCTCTAGAGAAGTTACCGTACGAGAGGACCAAGGAGGAAAACGCGAAGATCGTGCGGGCCGAAGTGGACGACTTCTTTGAAGGGTTGAAAGCAAAGAGACACCCACCTCCGGAGGAGAAGGTAGATCCGGTGAAAGCAAAGCGCACTCTCGATGCCCTGAGGAAACCAGCAAAGTCTCCACCGAGAAGCAACTATGAGCACATTACTGAACAAACATATCTCCAAGCGAAGCGGTCGGGAAGTACTGTCAGACATCAAAGGTCAAGAGAACGAGCAGCTGCGAAAAAAATTGCCCAGCTCGGCGAACAAGCAAATCAATCGTGCCCCCCGCTCAATGTGTC
This sequence comes from Triticum dicoccoides, assembly GCF_002162155.2. Taxonomy (NCBI): domain Eukaryota; kingdom Viridiplantae; phylum Streptophyta; class Magnoliopsida; order Poales; family Poaceae; genus Triticum; species Triticum dicoccoides. Next base: position 445,666,422 of record NC_041389.1, on the reverse strand, counting down.
TAGGGCGACATCGTCGCTAATGCTCCGAGGACGATGGCCGGTTATGGCAGTCTTGCAGATTACCAGCTTGACGATCAACTTCCTGATTTCATGGAGGTGGACGAACACAGATACGAGTACGGGAAGCCTCTCGTCAAAGATGAAAAATCTCTAACAACGATGATGCGAAGATTCCATAATTGGTACATGAAAACCTGCAGAGAGTCTGGGGGACGGATAGTTTGTATCTGAGAATTAAAGAGGAGCACGACCTCGTTGGAACTGATATGTTGCCTGTTCCATTTGAGGAGTTCTTCGAGTTCTTCAATCAAAAGGCCCTCGATAAATTAACGGTCTTTTGCTACTGTCTGTAAGTACTATTTCTGTCATTAAGTCTCTATATATAGCTCAGCTCTTTCATTGCATGTATTTATAATTAATTATCCTCAATATATTATGCAGATTGAAGATCGTCGAGTGCAGAAAAAAAAAGAAATGTATGATATTGGGTTCATTAACATAAATATCATAGATGAAATTCAGGTTAAAAAGCACGCCGAAGAGGCCGAGGCCAACTTGCTAGTATCGTTGATCAAAAATCAAAACAAAGATACCATACTCTTTCCTTACAACTTCGAGTGAGTGTTACTGTCGTGTGCATATTCGGTTTCCCTTATTACTCGAGTGAGGTTATAGTAATGTAATTGATGAGTTATGCATGCGTCCGCAGCTTCCACTATGTTCTTCTGGAGATTAAGCTTGAGCGGGGACTAGTAACCGTCTTAGACTCGAGACGAAAAGATCCCGAAACCAATGCGGACATGACTAAATTGCTCAACAAGTAAGTTCAATCGATCATTATCGCACCATATCGGCAACTTTTTGTTCATTTCCTGATATCTCAAGTAATAATAATTATTTTCTTTGTCTTGCAGGGTTTGGAAACAATTCCCCGCAGAAGCTCCGGGACTGCCGAAGGAGCTACGATATACATACCCGAAAGTAAGTACTACTGGCTAGCTAGTTGCGCGCATCTCCCATTGATTCTATAGCTATACTTTCAGCAATGCCATTTATAATGCTTCATTATCAGTTTGATTGACCTCTATTTCTCGTAAAGTGCTTGTGGCAGGAACAAGAGAATGATTTATGTGGATACTACATGTGCGAGTTCATCTACAATGCGACTTTGAAAAACAAGCGGGGCTACTCTAAAAGACAATATGAAGTGCGTAAGCAATAATATTCACAATTTCATTTTATTACACCATCATTTCTGTTGAGTTTC
>NC_041389.1:445642225-445664624 GCF_002162155.2 Triticum dicoccoides | reverse complement strand
AAAAAACAAAAACCCCAGCCACTGAAATGCTGACGCGTGGATGCCTTTTGGTCCCGATTGATGTCACCAACCGGGACCAAAGACCCTCTTGCCTGGGCTCGGCGCACCGGCCATGTGGAGGTCCATCTGTCCCGGTTCGTGTTAGAACCGGGACTAAAGGTCTAGGGCATTAGTAACGACACTTTAGTCCCGGTTCATGAACCGGGACAAAAGGCCCTCACCAACCGGGACTAATAGGTGTTTTTCTACTAGTGGCCCCTTGGCCGGGATGTCGCTGAGCGCTTCGCTGCTGTCTCCATAAACGTTTAGATTGTTCAGGTTAAGCACGAGACTCCATGCAGGCTGCAGAATACTACTGAATCTTCCATGCAGGCCGGGCAGGACGAGGAGGGGTGAGGGTGGGCGCTGCGGCCGGCGACGGCCAGCTAGGAGGACGGCCATTCGGGCGCAGCTGGTCCTCATGTCTAGGACGGCCATTGTGCATCTCTCTAGTCTAAATTTTCAGCTTGCTGTAGTTATTGATTTTCAGCCTATGCTTCTACTGTATTTGCTTGTTGAAACTTCAGCATTTTTGGATTGGCTTCTCTATCCCTCACCCCTCCACGGGAACAAACATGGATCAGAAACTACATACTCAGCACAAATCAGTTCATGGCGTCAAAGTCGAGGAAATCAACAAAGTGCTCCAGGAACTTCCTATCTCATATGGTTGTTCACACAAAAACACTACAGCTACGAACTCCAAGAGTTAGTGTTCTAACAAGAACAGAGGATAAACATAATTATTTTTTATGGAACAGTGAGGAACAAACATGGATTAGAGACTACACACCAGGGGCGGAGCTAGCCTAATGCAAGGGTATGCAATGCGTACCCAATATTTTATACAGAAAAGTTTCAGTATATATGCTTCTGCATGCATTTATATAGTGTGTGGCCATCAGTTACGTACATCACTAGAGACAAACGAAGCAGAAAACAATTCGGCTGCCGCCTGGGCCAACATGCTAACTGGGCTGGTACTGTACTATCTACCAGGCCTTAAGGGCTTGTCGCTGGCCGATTAACCCCAAGTCGAGAAGATGAGACAGCCGACGTGTGCGGTTCCAAGTTCCAAATCGCAAACATTTCAAAAAAAAAAGTTCCAATCGCAAAACTGGGCATCGCCTAATTGCTATGCCCGGATGAGGGCGCCGGCGTCCGTCGCGGACTAGGCTGCCGCCGGTAGATTGCCTTCCCAATCACCATTCCTCCATAGTTTGCAGCCACCTAGGCACACGCGCATCGGCCATCCAGCAAAGCGCAGGCAAAGTCGCCAACATGGCAACATCAGCGTGCTAAATGCCTCGATCATCTGATCGTGGTTGGTTAGTGTTCTGTCCATTTTCATTAATCTTGATATCTCCAAACTACCAGTCGAGAATAGATCATTATTTTAGTTCCTTATGTGAAGAATAAGTTAAGAGCCAAAATGGGGAATAATATATAAATGATTGCTTGGTTAATTGTGAGCACAATTTTTTCATGAAAGAAAATAAAGACACAATCATTTCTCGCTTTTGTTATGTTATTATGATTCTTCTTGTTCTGCAATGTACCCAAATCACTGAAGACACATTTGCACAAGGAAAAGTTTATACTTTAATTGGTATTATTGTCTACTCCCTTCGTTTCAAAATTTATATACTAAAGTTGTACTAAATCAAAGGCATCAATTTTGGGATAGTGGGAGTACAGTTTTTTATGTCTTCCGTTATTGTGCACCACAAATATATTTTTTGACTCCGCATACCCATGTCAAAAATCCTGGCTCCGCCACTGCTACACACTCGGTACAAATCAGTTCATCACGTCAAACTTGAGAAGATCACCATATTTGAAAGACCAATCTCATCACTAAAGTAGTTAATCAAGCCAAACTTCAGACAATCAACAAGAACAAAGTCCATGATCAATTTCACCACTAAATTAGTGCAGCACGCAAAACTTAGGAGATCAACAAGGTTTCACCACCAAATCAGTTCACTATATGCCAAACTTGAGGAAATCATTTCATGACCAATTTCACCACCAAATTAAGTTTCATCATACGCCAAACTTGAGGAAATTAACAGAGTTCCCAACCAACTTCACCACCAGACCACGATCCAAGACGATCAACAAAGCAAAACGAAGAAAGAAAGACACCAAACATCACCAAATCAACAAGGCGTCTCTCATACTCTCGCACCGGTTATCTTCCATGAGCACTACCACTAAGGACTACTTGACTCGCCTCTCTACTCGATCTTCACGTGGAAGATGTTCTTGCGCTCCTCCTCCTCCACCTTGAGTAGGGTCACCCAGAGGACGCCATTCTTCATCTCGGCCTTGATCTTGTTTATCTTTTATGCGTCAGCAGGCATCTCCATGCGGTCTCCATCCTCAGTGGCATCCTGGCCGGTGCCGTGGGCGGGCTGCTGATGTTGGCATCGCGGCAGCAGTGGCCTTGCCTCTATACCACGACGCGGAGGTGCAGGGCGGCGTGGGGATGGCGGTGCTGGAGGTGCACTTCCCTCGGCTTCCTGCTGCTTCTGCTGACAATTAATCCCCAAATCCTCTCACGGCAGCGCGGCCTCCCGCTCCCACATGCGGTGGCCGGCGGGACGGACGTGGGGTTGGGGCGGCGCCGAGCACGCACTCGCACTGCACTGCGAGCGAGGAACAGGGGAGCAAGAGGGATCCGACGGGGGGACTGATTTATCTCTGGCAATTTTACAAAACAAACCCCGATTTCATGCGTATTTGATTCGGTCCGACCAGGTGGTGATGACTTGGCAGTCAGCGCACGCGTGGACACCCAGTCAGCTGCCAAATCAGCGAATACGTATAGCAAAATGTACAATGGACCGTAGATAACCCCTAAAGCAAGTTTGGTGACTGTATTTAGGGTAGTTGTAACCACAGGGACTAAAGCTGGCGCCAGCGCGAGTAATAGGACCTGTAGTGAATTTTTCTCTAAACAATATGACTCACAACTTCCACGAGAACGAAATAGATTGAGAGCAACAAAAATCAATGAACGGGGGATGAAGGGGCGGTGGCAAGCAGAACAGAGAAGGAACATGAGCTGCACCTGTATCGTGTGGCCGGCGCCGTACTTGCTTTATCCCGTGCCGGACGAGGGGGCCGGCAGCGGACCATGAACGACTCTGGCGGCGGCGGCGGTGGATGTGGTGGCTTGGACCGGGCGCGCCTGGAGCTGACTCCAGTCCAGATTGGATGGATCGTATGCTGACTCCAATCCAGCCGAGCCGAGCGGTGTGAGAAGAGGCGTTCGAGCCGAGGAAAGCCACGAACGGGGGCGGAGGAGAGGGGGCCGTGGGATGGCAAAGTGGGACACGTGGCCGCATCTGAGAGTAGGGGATGCACTGAACAGGGTTTGCAGCCGGTCTCCACGGACTTTTTCCCCTAAAAAACCCGAGTAGGATACGGGAGAGTCGGACGAAAACACGAGCGAAGCGCGTGCGAGCAGGAAACTGAACGCTGCGTGTTATTTTATATACTCGGACTAGTACGTACCTATTACTCACGTCTTAGGAGGAGAGACTAGCACGTGCAAATTACTCGGGACTCATATTCGTAATCGAGCGAAACGCGTCCTAAGATGGCGGCGACGCAGACGATCCTTGGCGACGGCAGCACCAAATCTTCAGCAGCGGCGCAGTGGTCTGACCTCCCCGATGACCTCCTCGGTATGGTCCGCTTCAGGGTTTTATCCCTACGCGATCGCGTGCGCTCCTCTGCCGTGTGCAAGTTGTGGCGTGGCGCTGCTGCACGCCTCCCCGCACCGCCTGCCCCCCCGCTGCTGCTCCTATCGCCGAACAGCTGCAGCAGGACGAAGCACCTGTGCAGCCCCGATGAGAGCTGGGTCTTTCGCGTCCCGGGCAAGGTGGTCAATAAGCGGTTCGTGGGCTCCCACAACAATGGTTGGATCGCCGCCATCGACAATTCCGAACTCATGATCGTCAACCTGTTCTCCGGTGCTGAGGTGTTGATATGCTCAACGAGGCCGGGTTATCTGCAAAATCCTTTTTCGAAAATCATCTTTTCTCAAGTCCCCACCTCAAACGGCTGCATGATCGCTGCCATCAGTGCAGATTGGTTAACCGTTGCACTCTGCAAAGTTGGCTGTGATAACATGTGGATTACAAAAGGTTGGCGCAAGCAAATATTTGGGGACATCGCCTTCTGCAACGGTGACCTCTACGGGCTGTTACATCGTTCGAAGGAACTGGTCAAGTTTAGAATTAGCATGGAGGAAGACGGCACACCGATGGTCACATCCACCCACCATCTAGCCATCCAACGATTCCCTGGCTCCACTTGGCATGATGATTCTGCCTATATCCTTGAGCTACATGGGCAGTTATTGATGGCGGTAAGGAGCCGGTGGTTGCCCAACCGTGAGCGGTTTTTCAAGGTCTTTAGGCTCGTACATGCTGCCATCGGCGAGGCTTACCAGTACAAGTGGGAGGAGGTGACAGACTTCGGTGACCACGCCATATTCTTAGGGCCGACATCTTCTATGGCAATGCATGTACCGGCCGGTGCCGAGCGTCGCGGTCTAGAGAGAAATCACATCTACTACTCTAGCCCTACCTACTCTATGGAAATCACGCTGCCTGGCAATGAAGTGTATTCGGCGATATCAAGCAGCGGTGATCGTATGTATTGCAGGGAAGACCCAAGCGTTGGTGATGGTGTGAAGAGAACAGGATATTACATACTAGGTTGGAATAATACTGCTACGTGGACGTACCCTCAAGCCTTTTAGCTGATGTATCCTATACTAGAAGTGGTCTGCGCGCCTTGGCTTTCTGTTAGATGTAGTCGTGAAAGTGGGAGTGGTTAGCGGCAACACTCCAAATGTATATATACTAGTAGAACGCCCGTACGTTGCCAGGGACTTTTAATTTTTTTCATTGCACCTATGAATACAATGCATATCAAATTTGCATGTATAGATTTTGTCTGATTGCGCATATAATGTATATTACATTTTGTAGGTAGAGAAAAGATAGCCTACAACAATTAAAAGTAATTGAAATTTATTTCACCTGCAATGTAACTCAGTGATATATACATGGAGAACAATGATCCAAATAATTATATCTTATAAACTAAGATTTACTTGATGTGATTAAGATATTACCTTACAAAGTCAGGTATGTTGTCTTAAGCTTCATTTGCACCGTACTTTAGCAAATGTAATGAAAAAATATTTCTCAACTTTATAACCATCCTACACAAGTAGTGTATACTATATGTCAAACATAAAGCTTGGGAAGGATAAAGCACACCAAATGACATCTTTTAATGAAACATAGCCAACCTTTTTGTACCACAAAATCAATCTTCTTCCTTGGCCCATTATTTTTGAAGTGCTTTCTCTTGACTTCTCTTTTCTATATGCACAAAAATCAATGGATCCAAATAAGAGAAGGATCCAGAGATGTTCATACCTAGAGGCAATAAGCAATTCGTTAGTCCACAACGACGACAAGTGCCAAGGCTCAAGTATTTTAAGTCCATAATCCCAACCTACACCACTACCCAACAAACGTCGACATCTTCTTGCTCCACTAAGAGCATCTACAGCTGAACTTGGCAAATCTGACCCCTCAAATGTCCGCGGACATGCCCGGGGATAGTGAATGGTCACCCGTCAAAAAATGCATTCCACATCCGGATACCTCAAATTAGAAATCTCAAATCCATATTATTACATGCAACACAACGATCTTTGACTGGAGCTTCGTCCGGTTCCGCTCCCGCCCGCCGGCTCTCCCTAGTCAAAAAGAAGATGTATAAGGGGCAGATACATCTTGTAGAGCCATGATCTGCCACAATGCTAACCCACTACTTGTCGGCAGAGCATGCGAGTCATCTTTTCCTCTCCTCATCAGATGTGCCATGTTCAACTTCCAATGTCAGTGCGCAGTTTGTGAGATTCATAAAAATGTCAGTGCACAGTTTGGAATAATTCAGTGAAAGTGAAGCCAAATTAGAGAAGTGTACATGTTATATCATCATCCTTAGTTGAATAATAGCATCTAAAAATTCAAACGTTCGAAAGGAACATGTGTATATGTCAAGACTGTGCATGCAATATACTCAAAAGATGTGATAGATTTTCCACAGACGCCCATGAATAAGGTTGTTGGCCACCCAATGCACTTGTGTTGTCAATGACCCTTATCATCATCTTGTGTACCCCAAGTACAATAGCATGTAATTGGACTGTTAGCAGACCTCGCTTATGGAAGCCATTGTAGAGTTGACGAACTACAACACTCATGTTGTGGCCGCTTCGAGTGAATAGTGTGACTAATTAGTTTTCCAAAAGAATCAAATCAAGCCACCTAATTTCACTTTGAATAGCCACATGAACAATACCCGAGTTGTCGTTTGGAAAGCTTTGCTAGGAATATTTATGCCCCACCCTTGATTACAAACCAATTTGTATTCTTCCAGTCAATGGATCATTGCTCTAAAGGGCTCTCTGAAGAAACCTTTTCACCATGAGTTGATCATCCTTGGCTGCTGGAGCATTTGGATCACGAGAAACGCATCAATCTTTAAAAACAATCAGGCCAAGTGTTTACAAATGCAAAGAAGGACATTAAGGGTTGCTAGACCTACTGCTTCATGGTTTGTCTAAAACAATACACACAACTTTATCTTCTAACCCAAATGAAAACCTGGTAGGAGGCTTATTTGGTCTTATCTTACTTGTTCTTTCCTGCCATGACCAACACATAACGCTTATTTATATTCCTGCAAGGAACAATCTTAGCTTAGTACGCTGTTGTAACCAGGCCCGCGCAAACAATTTTGTATAGCCTATACATACTCTAGATCTAGTTTTTATTTTCCTTCTCTAAATATTAATATATGCAGTACATAGTGATGTGCTTTCATAAAAAAAAAACTGGGTCGCCGCCAGAGCTGGCCTAGGTCCGGACGCCGTTGCTCTCGATCCAAGGTTGTTGCCACACAAGAGAGATGAGAGGATCTTCAAGACCAGGACAAAGCCGACGAATGACGGACACCAATGGAGAATTAGCTCGGGGCTTCGCATCGAGTCGCTAGGACGCAGGCGGTACATCCTCGTCGCAGGTGTGCGGCGTTGGTGGGTGGGCGGCGCATTGCTGGAGGACAACCATGTCCCGACGCTCGTGAGAAGATGGAGGAGGGTAGGCGACGTTGATAATCCTGGCAGCAGCCATATTGGGATGGGGATAAGCGAGAGAAAGTTGGATCGGGAGGGATGCTATTTTTCTTGGAGGGCTTTTTTTCGCAAGGGGCTATAGACATGGGGGCGAGGGGGAAGGAACCGATCGCAGGGGTGGGTCGACGAAGGGAGGACAGGACGCGGTCATTGGCAGGAAAGGGAACCGTATGTGTTTTTTAGATAATAGGACAATGACCGTGCGTAGCAACGGGAGTATAGATATTCGTACCCCCACCTGGGAGTATATATTTAGGTCCCGTATACATCGTGTTGAACATAAATATCTTTAGGATCCTGTAACGCCCCAGATATACTTTCCATATTTGTATCCAACTCTTGCCGTCTCCGGCGCTAAGTTATATTAATTTCTCGGGTTCGGGTCTTTGTCTCCGTGTGTTGTTTTTCTTTTTCGTGCATCTCTTATCATGTCATCACGTGCATTGCATTTGCATACATGTTCATCTCATGCATTCGAACATTTTCCCCGTTGTCCGTTTTGCATTCCGGCGCTTCGTTCTCCTCCGGTGGTCATTTCTAGCTTTCTTTCGTGTTTGGGAATTAAACATTTCCGGATTGGACCGATATTTGCCAAGCGGCCTTGGTTTACTATCGGTAGACCGCCTGTCAAGTTTCGTATCATTTGGACTTCGTTTGATACTCCAACGGTTAACCGAGGGACTGAAAAGGCCTCGTGTGTGTTGCAGCCCAACACCCCCCAAATTTGGCCCAAAACCCACCAAACTCTGCTCCATGTCCTAGAGCGTTCGATCACGATCGTGTGGGCGAAAACCGCACCTCATTTGGACTCTCCTAGCTCCCTCTATGCCTATTAATACCCCCTCCATTCGGATCTCTTCTTCCCCCGTCCGAAACCCTAGTTAAAAAAAAAGGGATCTCCACCGACGGACGTGTCCGCCCCCGGCCGGACAGCGTCCGCTGCCGCAGCCCGCCCACTCGCCAGCCGCCACGTGGCAGGACCACATCGCCGCGGCCGCCGGCCCGCGGGCCCACGCGGGGCCCTCCCAGCCCGCGTCATCGCCCCGCCGCCTCACGCCCGCAGCCGCCGCCACCCTCCTCGCGGCCGGCCACCCGGGGCACCGGCGCCGCCACTCGCCATCGTCGCCGGCCCGCACCTCGAGCCGCGGCCCCGCCGTCCGCCGGCGCGCCCGCCGCCGCCCAACCTCGCCGTGGCCACCACCGGGCCCCGCCGCCCTCGTCCGGCTCCTCCGGCGGCCGGGTCGGGCTCCGGCGAGCCTCCCCACGCCCCTGCGGTCCTCCGCCGGCGAGCTCCAACTCCGGTGAACAGTGCCCCGGCCGCCTCGTAATCCGTGCCGCTGGATCTAGATCTGGGTTGACCTCTCCCCCGAAACCCTAATTTTCGTGCTATCTTTGACTGCTTGTATCTCCGCAACCGTAGCTCTGTTTTGGGCATATGATATATCAAAATCTTCGTCTCGACATGTACATCATTTCATTACATTGCATCATTTGCATTTGAGGTCATCTTGATACCCAAAATGCTGTTAGAAGGAGGCTTCGTGAGTTAAATTGCAGATCCGTTAGTTCATCATGCACTTTTGTCATTTTTGCCATGTTTAATTTGTGCATGATATGCCTGTGCCCCTTTGGGATGAATTGTTAAGCATTTTTTCTTCTTTCCAGAGGTGCCACCCATACATTTTTAAGATGTGTGTGTTGTCTTGTGCAAGCTTGCGAAGAGAGGTACCTGAGATTGCTGATTTCAGAGACTTAGTGATTTTCACTAAGTCTGGGATATTTTAGTTCATGATGCTATATGTCCAGCTTGTTTCCTAGTGATCCGTGCCTCTTTTGAGGATGATCAGTAAGGGAGTTTTGATATTTATGTTATGTTTTATCCATCCATGTCTTTGTTTGCATATGTGGGGTGCTCTAGGTTGACTCAATCGAGCTCAACTTTTGCTTCGTTGTTAATCTGGGCAGATCGTCAACTTGTTTGCGATTTTGCCGATGCTATTGTTAGTGATCCGTGCATGCTATGCCATTATTATTGCCATGTCTAGCTTGTATTTTGTGTCTTCTTAGTGGATGTATGCTTGCCTTGCCATTACTTGCACCGTGGTGAGTGCATCGAGCTCGTTTACATGCCTTCGTGAGTTATATTTCAGCATGTCTCAGTTTTCACTAAGTCTGAAAACTGATTGTGTTTTAGCTATGTTCGTGTGCCCGTTAAGATATTTTGTGAACCCTTTTGGCCCCAGGTCACTTTGGGTGTTTTGTTAAGCTTGTTGAGTAGCTCCATGTCATGTTCTTACTTGTCATATTCAGGTCATCTATCATGTTGTTTTTCTGCTCCGAAGAGAGCATCGTGATCTGAAATTTCAGGCTAGTGTTAATTTCACAAAGTCTGGAATCTGTTTTGCATATTCATTTTTTTCCATGCTTGTTTGAACCTCTTAATGGATGAATTTGCCTATGGCTCAGTGCTAGTGTTTTGTTAACCATCTTGTGTACATCACTGCCATGTATTTTGTTTTCATGTTTGGTGGTTGTAGCATGTTCATTTCGTTGCATTTAGATGCCTACTTGCTGCAAATCGCAGACCGGTGTCATATCTTAAAACGCTTGCCATTTCCAAACCGTAGCTCCGATTCCAATGATCTTTATATCGTTTTCAAGCGATTTCATCCCCTCTATCCAGTGGCACACTTGGTTTTCCAAGTTGATACCAGGTTCATGCATTTCCTGTCATATCTTGCATTTTGCATCCTGCATCGCATCCCGCATAGCATATCGTCATTTCATCATATTGCTTGGTCTTGCCATGGTTGATTGTATCCTTGTTGCTTATTTGTCTTGTTGGGTAGAGCCGGGAGACGAGTTCGCTACCGAGGAGCCCGTTGAGTTTGCTTGTGAGGATCCAGTCAACTCTGACAACTGTACAAGCAAGATGATCATACCCTCGAAATCACTACTATCTTTGCTATGCTAGTTTGCTCGCTCTTTTTCTTTGCCACTGCTACGATGCCTACCTTTTGCTTGTCAGCCTCCCAATTGCCATGTTGAACCTCTAACCCACCATTGTCCTAGCAAACCGTTGATTGGCTATGTTACCGCTTTGCTCAGCCCTTCTTATAGCGTTGTTAGTTGCAGGTGAAGATTGGAGCCGTTCCTTGTTGGAACATTTATTTACTTGTTGGGATATCATTATATTGCTATGTTATCTTAATGCATCTATATACTTGGCAAAGGGTGGAAGGCTCGGCCTCTCGCCCAGTGTTTTGTTCCACTCTTGCCGCCCTAGTTTCCGTCATATCGGTGTTATGTTCCCGGATTGTTGCGTTCCTCACGCGGTTGGGTTATAATGGGAACCCCTTGATAGTTCGCCTTGATTAAAGCTTTTCCAGCAATGCCCAACATTGGTTTTACCATTTGCCACCTAGCCTCTTTTTCCCTTGGGTTTCCGGAGCCCGAAGGTCATCTTATTTTAACCCCCCCCCCCGGGCCAGTGCTCCTCTGAGCGTTGGTCCAAACTAGAGTCCTGTGCAGCGCCCCCTCGGGGAAACTCGAGGTTTGGTTTTAGTTGTATGGAGCGCTCATCTGAGTGTGCCCTGAGAAAGAGATATGTGCAGCTCCTATCGGGATTTGTCGGCACATTCGGGCGGTGTTGCTGGTCTTGTTTTAACCTGTCGAATTGTCTTGTTGTACCGGGTTGCCGAGTCTGATCGGTGTGTCTCGGGTGGAGGTCTATTCCTTCGTTGACCGTGAGAGCTTGTCATGGGCTAAGTTGGGACCCCCCTGCAGGGATTGAACTTTCGAAAGTCGTGCCCGCGGTTATGGGCAGATGGGAATTTGTTAATGTCCGGTTGTAGATTACTTGAACTAAACTTAATTAAAATGAATCAACCGTGTGTGTTACCGTGATGGCCCCTTCTCGGCGGAGTCTGAGAAGTGGACACGGTGTTGGAGTTATGCTTGCGCAGGATGTTCCTTTAGCTTCTCGCTCGTGCTTCGCCTTCTCTTCTCGCTCTCTTTTGCGTATAAGTTAGCCACCACATATGCTAGTCGCTTGCTGCAGCTCCACTTATATTGCCGTACCTGTCCTATAAGCTTAAATAGTCTTGATCGCGTGGGTGTGAGATTGCTGAGTCCCTGTGGCTCACAGATACTACAACTCCAGATGCAGGTCCAGGTGATTTCGCTCCAGGTGACGAGTACGAGCTCAAGTGGGAGTTCGACGAGGACTCTCAGCGATACTATGTGTCTTTTCCGGATGATCAGTAGTGGTGCCTAGTTGGGGTTATCGATTCAGGGCCTTGTCGCATGTTGGGGCTCTTTTCCATTTTGGCGCCGTAGTCGGGCCATGAGTGTTTGTTTGATGGATGTTATTTATGTACTCTGATGTGACGTGGCGAGTGTAAGCCAACTATGTTATCTCCCCCTTTTATTATATATTACATGGGATGTTGTAATGACTGCCTGACTTGCGACATTGCTTTCAATGCGGTTATGCCTCTAAGTCGTGCCTCGACACGTGGGAGCTATAGCCGCATCGAGGGCGTTACAGATCCTCATGCACACCATACAATATTGTCAGGGTTTCACCGATAATCACTCTTTATTATATTGTGACCATGATAGATAGTACTTACTTCATAATATGCATTCGGCCTTGTCTTTCTTTTTCAACAAGTGATGTAGTCAATTGAGGTGCAGACCACAAAGCACGTAGTTCTACTGATAACTGGTCCGTTGAGACATACTCCCTCCGTCTCAAAATTCTTGTCTTAGATTTGCCTAGATACGGATGTATCTAGTACTAAAACGTGACTTGATGCATCCATATTTAGACAAATTTAAGACAAGAATTTTGGGACAGAGGGAGTATAATATTTTTCATGTTCAGTTATTAACGTTAGACAAAAAGGGATGAATATGTTATACGTTATGATTTGTACTTCCTCTGCATTATGCCAAGCAGAAAAACATTAATCTATCTATACAAAGCGACAATAACTGTTAATTTCTTTTACCAATCTCCCAATCTCACTCACATAAACATATATAGCCTTATAATTTCTGAAACCACCCTTGATAGGACCGAGTAGCACACGTTTCCTTGGCCCCAGTGTGTTTCTTGTTCGTATTCCTTATCTACCTTGCATCCAAACAAAAATCATGGAAACCACATGGACAACAATTAACCAATCAGCCACATGCAATTCAGATTAGCACAGAAGAGAATCTATACACTCTAAGCTCATAGACTAATCCAAATAAAAAACATCTCATTTGAGAAATGACCAAGGGGTGAAGTACACTGATTTTCACCTTGTGCAGACTGAGTTTTGTCAGTACTGCAGATCCTTGTAGTCATACTGGCTTCATGTGGTCAACTTGCCTTGCACCCACCCTTTGTACCCAGCAGCCGACGTACTTGTACTTGCACTTGCACTTGCATGGCTGGACTTGTACACAGGATTCTGAGTCGTTCAGATTATGTTCAGCTGGTTAGAAACAACCTTAGAATAGAAACATACCAATTGTTCTCTTTTTTTGGAGCCTGGCCAGATTGAGAGCTCGCCACTTAGCAGAAGAATAACTTCAGAGTCCCTATACCAGAAAGAACTTAAGAACAAAATGAACAAAAGCACTCAAACAATTTTGAAACAATTTCCAGAAACAAAATCCACCACACCCCGTTCTAGCAACCCGGTTGTTCAGAAATTCAGTCAAGATAGATTGAACAGATAGATAAAACTGGAAGCAATTAGGACTATACAATGCTAGGAACAACCTGGTTGTCCAGAAAGGGATTTGCCAAATTCGATTAGAATTTCATGTCGGGGAAAAAATATAGGGATTTTCCATTATGGCAGGTCGAAGCAGAATAGAGCTAGTGGAAACTGAAAGTCTGAAATCTGAAATTATCTACCCACTGCACCTGACGGCTGGCTCTAGCATTTGAGTTCACATGTCCAAATAATGCAAGGTGAGGTCGTGTTGGAGAGGAACACGAGATCACGGATCACCCGCAAAAAGAACACTGAGATCACGGAGGACAAGCTCACCCGGCGGGGGGAGATGTGGGCGTGCTTGGTAGCACGACGACGGGGAGCTCGAGGAAGAGCACGACTGGATCCGCCGCCACCCACCGTTGGAGCGAACCAGTTGTGGTCGCCGACGTTCAGCCGCCTCGATTTCTCAGTGTCCTCGTGGCGCAGCGGCCTCCGCCAGCGGCCTGGATCCTGCGTCAACAGCTTGGACCTTCGCCTCCGTCTCCTGCACTGCCTCATCGTTGGCCACTTCTCTTCGCCTCACAGCAGCAGCACAAGGGCGTCCAGCAGTTCGAGAAGATGGATCTGTGTAGGCTTGCATGCACTGATAAAGTCTAGTTAGCTTAAGATATCCCTAATGATGATGCTGTTGCGTACCTTGCAAGATTGATATGCGTACGTTTGCACGCACTGATCGCGCAAGCTAGAAGATGGGGCGAGGCAGGGTGGAGGCGTCTTATTGTGGACAGCGTCGGCGGGAGACGGCACAATTTCGCAGAAGATGGCGGTGCTTACAGAGGCCTCCTGGAAGATGGGGTGAGGCGGACGTGACCTGTTGGATGGCGGCGCCGACCGCTACGCGATCGGCGTGCCGGTGGCGACGTGCACAAGCACGATGCGGCGGTTACGATCCAGTGCAGGGACATAGATGGGCTTTCAATGCCGGATGGGCGGTGCATGATTATCGTTTTTTTTTTTTGAGGGGAAGGTGCATGATTATCGTTGATTGATTGGCTATTATGGCCAGTTTTAAAAGTTTTACCATAAACCCCTGGGAGGAAATCCGGGACGTGAAAAACCAACTGGATCGGGGAGGTGTGACGAAGGATGGCAGGACGCGGTCCTTTGTCAGGAAAAAGAAACCAGCATGGAAAGTTCTGATCTATTCAGATTCTTAAAATCGGTTATTTTGTTTCTAATTAATGTGATTGAGCGATTTAAGGTAAGGTTAATTAGTTTAGATTTGATCTTTAGAGATTGATCATGATTGATTTTTTCATATAAAGACATTACTAAATAAGTTGCCCCAGCATTGAAAGTTCTGATCCATTCAGATTCTTTTCGTTGTATGAGAGGGTGACGCGAAACTAAACCGGTGGGGTGGGGTGGGGGAGGGGACGAAAAAGAACCAGCGAAAAAAATCAGACGAAAGTGGTGGGACTATTCAACCAACTTGTCCATTAGGAATACTAGTAGAATGCCCGTGTGTTGCTACGGGCTACGGTGCATGAAGAAATCAAACAAATGGTTAAGGTCGTCTTGAAGGTCAAAACTCATTTCTCCCTCATACGTACATTTCTCGCTCAGACGTCCGGACGTGTTCGGACGTCCGGACATCAAATAGGCGCCCGTCGCGGTGATTGCCTTATCGCCGTTGGTGCCGACCGCTCGAGGTCGCCATCACCACTCACCAGTCACCACTCGTATTCTCCGCCGGCTCCCCGTCGCCTCTTGCGCAACGTGCGCGCGCTGGTCGACGACTGCCCCTCCCGCTCACTGTCCTTGGACTGGTCAAATAAGGCGTGCCTAGAGCTAATGGCAAAGTGCAGTTATGCAGGAGATCCTTATACAATAGCTAATTATTCAAAGCTTGAATCAGGCATTTGATCTTTCAGCAATTTTTGTGCTATAATCTCTAGTTGTGGAATATGCTCTGTTGCTACGATGAAGCAGGATCCATGTATATCAGTGGGAACTTGTTGTAATTCCATATGAACGAATGAAATGTTGTGATTTGGAATCATTTTCTTTTATCATTTGGTACAAATCAGCTGGTTAATCTTAGAAAAAGATCAACCACATGTACAGCCGTCCGATACAGACGTGCATGACCCTTTGATTATCTCCATCTTCCTGTCCTACTCATGCAACAGGCAACACCCCGTACCCTTTCTCTCACATCACACACTCTTCCACTCGGCCCGCACCAGCAAGCATCCAGCACGTCCGCCACCATTCTAGCACAAAAATACGCCTTCAAACAAGCCTTCATAGAACATCGGATGGGCACCTGCCGTTGAAGCATGCATCATCAACTGTCTTCGAAGCACACCTTGTTGTCGTGGCAAGTCGAAGCATCACCATGAAAGCATGCCTCAACAATGTCGTCGTCGTAACACGTCTCTATTGGGGAACATAGTAATTTTAAAAAATTTCCTACGCACACACAAGATCATGGTGATGCATAGCAATGAGAGGGGAGAGTATGTCCACGTACCCTCGTAGACCGAAAGAGGAAGCGTTAGCACAACGCGGTTGATGTAGTCGTACGTCTTCACGGCCCGACCGATCAAGCACCAAAAGCACGGCACCTCTGAGTTCTTGCACACGTACAGCTCGATGACGTCCCTCGAACTCTGATCCAGCCGAGTGTCGAGGGATAGTTCCGTCAGCACGACTACGTGGTGACGATGATGATGTTCTACCGACGCAGGGCTTCGCCTAAGCACCGCTACAATATTATCGAGGTGGATTATGGTGGAGGGGGGCACCGCACACGGCTAAGAGATCAATGATCAATTGTTGTGTCTATGGGGTGCCCCCTGCCCCTGTATATAAAGGAGCAAGGGGGTAGGCGGCCGGCCTAGGAGGAGGGCGCGCCAAGGGGGGAGAGGAAGAAGGAAAAAAGGGGCTGCACCCCTTGTCCAATTCGGACCAGAGGGGGGGGGGGGCGCAGGCCTCCTTCCTTTTGGCCTCTCTCCTCTATTCCCGTATGGCCCAATAAGGCCCATATACTCTACGGCGAATTCCCGTAACTCTCCGATACTCTGAAAAATACCCGAATCACTCGAAACCTTTCCGAAGTCTGAATATAGTCGTCCAATATATCGATCTTTACGTCTCGACCATTTTGAGACTCCTCGTCATATCCCCGATCTCATCCGGGACTCCGAACTATCTTCGGTACATCAAAACACATAAACTCATAATATAACCGTCATCTAACTTTAAGCGTGCGGACCCTACGGGTTCGAGAACTATGTAGACATGACCGAGACATGTTTCCGGTCAATAACGAATAGCAGAACCTGGATGCTCATATTGGCTCCTATATATTCTACGAAGATCTTTATCGGTCAAACCGCATAACAACATACGTTGTTCCGTTTGTCATCGGTATGTTACTTGCCCAAGATTCGATCATCGGTATCTCAATACCTAGTTCAATCTCGTTACTGGCTAGTCTCTTTACTCGTTATCTAATGCATCTTCCTGCAACTAATTCATTAGTCACATTGCTTGCAAGGCTTATAGTGATGTGCATTACCGAGACACTAGTGCAGAACCGGGCTTTAGTGCCAGTTCGTAACGGCCTTTAGTGTCGGTTTGCCAACCGGTACTAAAGAGTGGGGACTAAAGCCCCCCCCCCCTTTAGTACCGGTTCGTCACGAACCGGCGCTAAAGTGCCACCACGTGGCACGAGCCAGGCCCAGGGTGCGCTAGGGCATTAGTACCGGTTGGTAACACCAACCGGTACTAAATATTTGGGGGGGGGGTGATTTATTTTCCATTCAATTTTTTTTGTTTGCTGTTATTTCACGATACTACAAATTGTACACGTTATGCATATATATAAATAGATTTTCTCGTACGTAGAACCGCATATATATATATATATATATATATATATATATATATATATATATATATCATCGAATGTCTCACAAACCAACACCATTAATTATTCACACATACACATGTATATACATATACAATTTCTCCTACATATGTTGCCTTTGGTGCCTCCGGAGCACGATAACAAGTGGTTCATGGGGGCGGTAGCGGGTAATAGTATTCTCCTTTGGGATCTATGACCTGGTCGAGCAAAAATCCGGCTATTTCCTCTTGAAGTGCTTGTATGCGGTCCGATAGTAGGAGCTTATCCCGCACCGATCTGAACTGTTAAGAAGCAGCTCAATATGCATGTGTGTTAGTTGTGTGACTAGATATCGATAATGGTGTGAATAATGTTCTGACAAACGTACCCAGTCCTGTCTATCAGATCTGCTCCTTTCGCACGTCATCATGCATACAAATTATTCCCCGCCGCCTGCCTCAGGGCCTTTACGAGAATGAAATTGAATTAGATAATGATTAATTAAGCATGATAATTAATTAATGATATTGAAACAAGAATTAAAGAGATGGTAGCTAGCTAGTACTACTTAATTACTTACCTTTGGTCGATGCCAAAACAACTTTTTTGGCCACGTGCCTGGAGTCACCTTGATGAACTTTGCCCATGCCCTGCCCGCCGGCAAAGAAAATTAATAAAGGGGTTATTAGATAGTTCATATCAGGAAATGACGAACTAATAATTAATAGACCGAGATATAGTTAATAATGATTGAAATTACCTGTTGACTATCCCCTTCACGATGGTGTAGTCTTTATCTTCTTTAGTTAGTGAGTCCAGTAATTCAACTTTTCCTTCCTCAACTTTAATGTCTAACAAGACCCAGTGCCAACTGCATACGCACACGTTTGCATGTCTTAATTAAGCAGGCATGTGCATAAAATTAATCAACTACCGTAAACCGTATACACTTAATTATTAACATCTAGCTAGCTAGTAAGCAAAAACAGAATTTGTAGTACAAGACAGTGTGACTCACGGGAAGTTGTAAGGAAGTAGTATATCTTCATTGGTATTGAGGCGCTTCAAGAACTCTAGCATGCTTTCCTCTACAGCAGCTTGACAATGTTCAATCTCCCATATGTCCTGATTAATGGTATTTGGGTCAATGAACCCAACGCCATAGCGTCCAGCTTTTTTCATTTCATACATCTTCATCCTGCATATAATACCACAGAAAAAGAATATAGTGAGGATAATTACATGTAGTGATTGATCAAAATTATCACTACATAACTAGCTTGAGACTTAAATTACAGAAAGACATCACTTATGGACAATAGCAACTGACGATAGACTTGTTGAGTGCGTCTTGATTAAATAACTGAAATAGTTCTGGATACTCAATGATCAGAGCTTTCTCATGGTAATAATGCTCATGCTTGACATTCACCATGAGGGACTCTCGATTGGAAATCTTGGTAATGTTCACGTACCATTGATGCAATTGATACATTCTCGTTGGGACATCCTTGACCTTGTCTGGATGGACCAAAGGTTTGCCCCGGACATATTGCCATGCTATTTCCGATTCTTTAAGCGTAGGCATGGTTTCGATTTCGAGGAGTTGTCCAACAGAGATGTTGAGCATTTGAGCCTGCATTATATGATCCTCTGTTATTACCACATCGCCATGCTGGGGAACGCTAACGGTTTGCCCACAATAATATTTGGCGCGCGTACTACTCCTCTCATGTGTTGTTGGCACAACAAGCGGGGGGATCGCTTGCGCCGCCTGTTCTCCCAACTGGGGAACGGTTTTCCCGCATTTTTTTGCCAGCTGCTTGTTGGATCGAGCTTGAGCTCGCTTCCTTCTGTAGTCATGCTCGATGTGCCTTCCTGATTTGGCGCTCATAGTCCGAGTCAACATGCTTGGGAGCTGGTTCTCTAGCCATACGAATGAAGTGGTCAATTACTTTCTCAGGCACTTTCTCCTTTGGCGGCGGTGCCGGTTTCGGTCCAAAATGGGCGTCCAATTGGGCTTGCACTATGGCTGTGTTTTGCTCCTGAGTCATGTCGTAAGGCCTCTGAGGAAGAGGAGCGAGGCTAGGACCATATTTATATCGCTTGCCTCCTCCTGTACTTCTTGAACTACCTCGACTCGTACCGCTACGCACCAAAGCTGTGGGATGTCTCTTCTGCGATTAGTGAGATTGCTGAGATGGCGGAGACGGCTGACGTGGAGTTGGACCAGGAGAAGAGGCCTGACGATGTGCCGGACTTGAAGCAGGAGGTGTGGCCTAACACGGTGCCGAACTTGAAACTGGAGAAGTGGCATGACGCTGTGCCGAGCTTGAAACCAGAGGAGTCAGCTCACGCGTTCGGGGACTTGGAGGAGGTGGCGGACTTCGAGGAGGAGTCGTCTCACGCATTCGTGGACTTGGAGGAGTGGGAGTCTGCTGACTCGGTGGCAGACTTCGAGGAGGAGTCGGCTGACGACACGGTGTTGGTGGACTTCGAAAGATGATGCAATCCTTTCTCCATAGGATGGTACGATGTATGGCCTCTCCCAGTGTGCGCTCGTCTTCACCTCCAGGAATGTCAAGCGTTAGCCCCGAATATGGGTCCACCACTTCATCAACCATGACACAAGCATAGCCCTCTAGAATCTGGATGCAATGGTAGGTTGCTTCGGGGGTAACTAGAAAAGCAACACCGTCCGCCACCTTCATGGATATGTTCTTCATTTTGGAGTGTAGCTCGCAGTTAGTGTTCTCTATGATCTCATCCACAGGGTATGTATCCAGCAGTGTGTCGCCCGGGGTAGAACCAACGCTGCTTCTCGGCATGGATGGGATGGTGCTATCCAATGCTGGACGATCATGCGCTTGCTGCTACCGCTGCTGAGACCCCCTTTCCTGGCTAAGTGAGTCGATCTGCTGTTGCTGCTGCTGGAATTTGAGTGCCAGGTCTGCGTGCCTTGCTTCTAGGCCTTGAAGGTGTTCTACGTCCTGCTTCCTCTGCTCCTCCTCCAGCTTCCTTTTCTTCTCCTCCTCCATCTTCCTTCTTGCACAGCTCATGTAGTCCTCGTTCCATTCTGAAAAGCACTCATACCAGGGAATAACGCCCATGCCTCGTGTTCTTCCCGGGTGTTCAGGATTTTCCAGGGCGCGCGTAAGCTCGTCGTTCTGTCTGTTGGGCGTGAACACCCCCCTTCGAGCTTCATCTATTGCGTCAATTATCTTTTGTTCGGCTCCTTTTAGACTTGCCCTCCGCAAAACTTCACCTGTCTTCAGGTCCAACGCTCCCCCATGCGCATAGAACCAAGTTCTGCACCTGGGGGCCAGTGCCGGGTAACCAGAGTGACCCCTGCATCCTCCATCTCTTGCTCAGACTTATCCCACTTAGGCAATCCCACCGCGTAGCCACCTGGACCCAGCCTATGGAACTGCGTCTTTCTTGCGGCATTTGCCTTGTTTTTCATCGACCGTTCCTTAGATATTTCTGAATCCTTGAAGGTCATGAAATCGTCCCAGTGCTCTCTTTGCTTCTCCAGTGTTCCCGTGAAATCTGGAGTCTTCCTTTCATTAGCGAGGTAGTTGGCCCATACAGTTTTCTTGTGGGTGTTGAATGCAATTGCCATCTTCTTAAGAGAAGCGGCCTTGACTTTCTCCACATCTGCTTCAGTGAAATGATCTGGTAGGGTGAAATGTTCCATCAGAGATTTCACAAGGTCTTTTTTGGCTCTGTCGTCGACCCAAGTAACACCTGGACGTTTAGTCTTTGGCTCTTTCCATTCTTGAATGGAGATCGGGAGTTTGTCATTCACAAGAACTCCGCACTGACGAGTCCACTTGTCTGCAACGTTCTTAGGCGTGAGGGGTTCGCCACTAAGTTTGGTGGATTCGATGTGGTACTTTACACCATCCTTCAACAATCTGCCCGGGCCTCGCTTTGTCTTGCTGTCTGTAGAAGCAGTTTTGCTCGATCCGGAGGGCTGAAAGAAGAAAGATCGATTCATTAATATATCTTCAATAAAAAACATGTGATGATCACCATGATGCATGCTTAATTATATAAATATACCTCGCTAGTAGTCTTTGTTATTTGAAGATCAGCATTGTCTGTGTCATCACAAACATTGTCTGTGTCATAATCATAATCATAGTTCATGACTTCATCAGCCCGGTCGTCGAGATCGAATATCTTTTCATCACCCTGTCTGGTATTGTTCAGATATTGGGAGCCGTCATCTGCTTCATTCAGATCATCTAGCCTGTGAGGGCTGCGTATGATGTCAAACAATTCCTCTTCTCTCTCTCCGCCGGTATTGTCCGCCATAGCTTTTACTTTACTAATACAGAAGAAATATAAAACAATTTAGTATTCAAATTACAATGCATGGATGCAATTAATCAATAAGGAAAAACTGAATCTCAAATATATAATCTCGAATACATCATCGATCGTCTTAATATATATAATCTCGAATACATCGTCTCGAATATTATATATCAGATACATCACTGGCTAGGTACCCAATAAAGATCGAGTACTACAGAAGAATCTAGGGCGCCACTCGCGGTTCCTGGGGCGCGGGCGGTGCACACCCAAAGAGAAGGAACCATCACAGGATCATATCTCCGGTCATCTGCCCAAAGAACCCGCCAAGTAGTGGAGAACCTGACGTTGTCCATAGCAGCCATGTAGCGATGGACGTGCTCATCTTCCTCCCTGATACGGCGATGCACCACCTCCGGCGTGGCCGGCTGCCTCTGAATCGAATGTGGCCCATGCGAACGCCACCAAAGAAGATCAGGGTCGACGACGGGACCCGAGGTCGGGTTCCTCACCAAGCGGCGCGCCCCTCCAGGTAGCACCTCCCAGTGCCAGCCTGGCGGATCCCAGTCCCGGACATGGGTCCCCTCAAGCAGGACGTCGTCGCGAATGGGTCGACGGCGAGGATGCGGGCCGGGCATATCGTCGAGAACAAATACTATATGCCCGCAAAAAGTAATATTTTTTAAATGATTGGATTGTGATAACTAAAATTCTATATATATGCAAATTCTAACAATTTGACATTAATCTAATTCATCTAACTAAAAATAATTCTAAAATTTTCTGATTATATAACTAACATTTCCATAACAATTCTAATATTTATATAACTAAAAAACAGAAAAATTGCTAACATTTCTATAACTAAAAAACAGAAAACATTTATAACATTTCTATAAAACTAACATTTCTAATATTTATATAACTAAAAAACAGAACAATTTCTAACATTTTTATAACTAAAAAACAGAAAAATTTATAACAAACAAACTAATGTGTGTGTGTGTAGTGTGTGTGTGCGTGTGTGTGTGAGAGTGGACATGGCGGCCGAGGCGAGCTCACCGGCGAGGCGACGACGGGGCGGCAACGACAGGGCGACGGGATGGGGCGGCGACGATGGGGCGACAGGACGGGGTGACGATGACGGGGCGGGGCGACGGGACGGGGCGG
>NC_041389.1:445542007-445641754 GCF_002162155.2 Triticum dicoccoides | reverse complement strand
ACCGGTACTAAAGGAGGGGGGGTCTTTAGTACCGGTTGGAGCCACCACCCGGTACTAAAGGGGGTGCGCTGGCTCCAGGCGATGCACAAGTTTAGTCCCACCTCGCTAGCCGAGAGGCTACCGCACTGGTTTATAAGCTCCAGTAGGTAGCTCTCTCGAGCTCCTCTCCTAATCAGGCCTACTGGGCCTACCTGTCCTCTTCGCCCAGTGGGCCTACTGGGCCTTTGCGGGCCTGCATCCTGTCCCAACAAAAGCTTGTGTTCCTAGTCGTATGCAGGCCGCTTTGGCCCAGTAGGTGGGCTTTTTTATTTTCTTAATTTTTTTTTGCTTTATTTTTTTTGTTTTATTTTTTTTGAGTTGTTTTTTGCTGTATTTAGAGTTTTTTTGTGAAAATTTTTGCTTTAGGTACAAAAAATTACAAACTTTCTGTTAGTGCCGGTAGTTTTCAAATTTGAATAGTTTAAATTTTGAATTATTTGAAATTTGTGTGAATCACTAGTTTGTGAATAACTTAACTTTGAATTTTTTTTGAGTGATTCTTTTTTTTATGTTTAATATTAGTGTGTTTTATCATTATATTCAATTTGGTAATGCTTAGGTTATTTAAAAAATGAAATGCCTTTGTAACAGTTCAGTTTTCGTCGGAAACCCTGATACTTCGAAAGAGAATGTCCATTTTGTACACGAAGTGCATCCAGTTTTTGCCGTAACCCTCTCTACTTTATTGCACATGCTATTTGTATCAAATTATGATACCATGCCAACTTTCAACCTTTTCTGAGTTCATTTGAAATGCTTTTCAATTTCAGGGTCATTTAGGTGGAAAAAATCAGTAAATGCATGAAAAGAATTTGTTTGCACATAAAATTTCTTCGCGTTTCAAATGCCAAAACACATAACTACCCTAACTATTAGAGACATTCCCTCCTGGGTGTGAAACACAGAAGAAAGTGATGATAGTGAAGCCGATCACATCCCAGATCTTTCGGTGTGAAACTTTTTCTTCGCGTGTGTCCCTTTGCATCGTAACCATGGAAAATCTTCATCATTTAACTGGATGCTCGGGTCAATATTCACTGTGAATGGAGCAATTTCATCAAACTTTTCATAATCTTCTGACATGTCTGTCTTGTCATCCACTCCCACGATGTTTCTTTTTCTTGAAAGAACTATGTGGCGCTTTGGCTCGTCGTATGATCCATTTGCTTCCTTATCTTTTCTTTTTCTCAGCCTGGAAGACATGTCTTTCACATAAAAAACCTGCGCCACATCATTGGCTAGGACGAATGGTTCGTCTGCATACGCAAGATTGTTGAGATCCACTGTTGTCATTTCGTACTGCAGGTCTTCTGTTACCCCGCCTCGTGTCATATTGACCCATTTGCACCGAAACAAAGGGACCTTCAAATCACCTGATCCATAGTTAAGTTCCCATATGTCCTCTATGTCACCATAATATGTTTCCTTTCCCGTGTTGGTTGTTGCATCAAAGCGGACACCACTGTTTTGGTTGGTGCTCTTCTTATCTTGGGCGATCGTGTAAAATGTATTCCCATTTATCTTGTACCCTTTGAAAGTCATTATATTCAAAGATGGTAATTGGGACAACGAGTACAAGTCATTTTGAATATCGCCATCATTCAGGGCACGTTTCTGCAACCAACCGGCAAAAGTCCTCGTTTGTTCGCATGTAATCCAGTCGTCAGACTTCTCCGGGTGTTTGGACTGTAGAAAATTCTTGTGTTCCTCCATATACGGAGCCACCAAGGCGGAATTCTGTAGAACTGTGTAGTGTGCTTCAGTGAGAGAATGCCCGTCCATACATATTATTTGATGCCCTCCTAGCGTGCCTTTTCCTTCCAGTCTGCCCTTATGCCGCTATTCAGGAACACCAATCGGCTTAAGGTCAGGAATGAAGTCAATACAAAACTCAATGACCTCCTCATTTTCATGGCCCTTCGAGATGCTTCCTTCTGGCCTAGCACAATTATGAACATATTTCTTCAAGACTCCCATGAACCTTTCAAAGGGGAACATATTGTGTAGAAATACATGACCCAAAACGTTAATCTCTTCGCAAATGTGAACTAGGATGTGCCTCATGATGTTGAAGAAGGATGGTGGGAACACCAACTTGAAACTGACAAGACATTGCACCAAATCATTCTGTAACCTTGGTATGATTTCTGGATCGATTACCTTCTGAGAGATTGCATTGAGGAATGCACATAGCTTCACAATGGCTAATCAAAAGTTTTCCGGTAGAAGCCCCCTAAATGCAACCGGAAGGAGTTGCGTCATAATCACGTGGTAGTCATGAGACTTTAGGTTCTGGAACTTTTTCTCTGCCATATTTATTATTCCCTTTATATTCAACGAGAAGCCAGACGGTACCTTCATGCTGAGCAGGCATTCGAAGAAGATTTCCTTCTCTTCTTTGGTAAGAGCGTAGCTGGCCTGACCCTGATGTATGTCGTCTTTTCCGTGCATACGTTGCTGGTCCTCCCGTGCCTCTGGTGTATCTTTTGTCTTCCCATACACGCCCAAAAAGCCAAGCAGGGTCACGCAAAGATTCTTCGTCACGTGTATCACGTCGATTGCAGAGCGGACCTCTAGGTCTTTCCAATATGGCAGGTCCCAAAATATAGATTTCTTCTTCCACATGGGTGTGTGTCCGTCAGCGTCCTTCGGAACAGGTTTTCCGCCAGGACCCTTTCCAAAGATTACCTCCAAATCCTTGACCATATCATGTACATCAGCACCAGTACGGTGGCGAGGCTTCGTCCGGTGATCCGCCTCACCTTTGAAATGCTTGCCTTTCTTCCTTACGGGATGCCTTGTCGGAAGAAATCGACGATGTCCCAGGTACACATTCTTCCTACAACTATCCAAATATATAATGTCGGTATCATCCAAACAGTGCGTGCATCCGCGGTATCCCTTGTTTGTCTGTCCTGAAAGGTTACTGAGAGCAGACCAATCATTGATGGTCACGAACAGCAACGCCTTTAGGTCAAATTCTTCCTGTCCGTGCTCATCCCACGCTCGTACACCTGTTCCATTCCACAGCTGTAATAGTTCTTCAACTAATGGCCTTAGGTACACATCAATGTCGTTGCCGGGTTGCTTAGGGCCTTGGATGAGCACTGGCATCATAATGAACTTCCGCTTCATGCACAACCAAGGAGGAATGTTATACAAACATAGAGTCACAGGCCACGTGCTATGGTTGCTGCTCTGCTCCCCAAAAGGATTAATGCCATCAGCTTAGACCAAACCATACGTTCCTTGGGTCACCTGCAATCTCCTCCTAGTACTTTCTCTCGATTTTTCTCCACTGCGAACCGTCAGCGGGTACTCTCAACTTTCCGTCTTTCTTACGGTCTTCTGTGTGCCACCGCATCGCCTTCGCATGCTCTTTGTTTTGGAACAAACGTTTCAACCGTGGTATTATAGGAGCATACCACATCACCTTGGCAGGAATCTTCTTCCTGGGGCGCTCGCCCTCGACATCACCAGGGTCATCGCGACTGATCTTATAACGCAATGCACCGCATACCGGGCAAGCGTTCAAATCCTCGTACTCACCGCGGTAGAGGATGTAGTCATTAGGTCATGCATGTATCTTTTGCACCTCTAACCCTAGAGGGCAGACAGCCTTCTTTGCTTCATACGTACTTTCGGGTAATTCGTTGTCCTTTGGAAGCATATTCTTTATCATTACCAGCAACTTTCCAAATCCCTTGTCAGATACACCATTCTCTGCCTTCCATTGCAGCAATTCAAGTGTGGTGCCCAACTTTTTTTTGTCAGCTTCACAATTCAGGTACAACAATTTCTTGTGATCCTCTAACATGAGCTACAACTTTGTCCTCTCCAGATCACTTGCGCAATTTCTCTTTGCATCGGCAATGGCCCGACCTAGATCATCAGTGGGCTCATCTGATGCCTCTTCTTCAGCTTCTTCCCGCATTGCCGGCTCAGCTTCTTCCCCCATTGTTGTATCATCGTATTCAGGGAACCCATGGCCAGGATAGCCATTGTCGTCCTCTTCTTCTTCATTGTCTTCCATCATAACCCCTATTTCTCCGTGCTTTGTCCAAACATTATAGTGGGGCATGAAACCGGACTTAAATAGGTGGACATGAATGGTTTTTTCTGTAGAGTAACTGTGACCATTCTTACAGCCAGCACATGGACAAGGCATAAAACCATCCGCCCGCTTGTTTGCCTCAGCGGCCCGCAGAAAAGTATGCACGCCATTAATGAACTCGGGAGAGCATCGGTCATCATACATCCATTGTCCGCTCATATTCATTACACAACACCAAATAGACCAAATTAATACAAGTTCATACATAAAGTTCATATACATCACTTAATTAAATGCAACATAGAAATAACTCTCTAGCTAAAGAATTTAAATGCAACAACAAATGCGATGAAGATCGCAACTAAGGTAACAATTGATCCAACAGCATAATGATACCAAGCCACACTATCAATGACATATTTTCTAATCTTTCTAATCTTCAACCTCATTTTCCCCTGGCGAAGTAGTAAGTATCCGGACACTATAATACTTCCGGTATGTTTTGCTTTATTGCTTCTTATCATGTCAAATATGATTGTGCAGTCCGTCCAAAGCTCATATCAATGTATCCTCCTCGGATGGGTCTTTGAGCTAGTCGGCGATGAACAGCCATTCACTCCCGACGGTCACTACCCCTCGGCCCGTGGACGACACCAAGGTGTTGTCTCAGAGGATATCGGACCAGGGGGAGACGATTCTGGAGACGCCCCAAGGAAAAATCCCAAACGTCGGGTACATGGGGGGGAAGAACCCCATGGATTCTGATGACGGGGGTCACAACAAGTCTGGCCCCCAGCCAAATACTGCGCCGGAACCTCCAATGGTTCCGGATTCAGGTAGGCAGCCCCTCGCTAAGGAGGGTGAGCCGCATGTGCCGATGACCTCTGTCCATCCAGAAGCATCGGACAACCTGCTGGAAGGGCTTCATGGCGCTTCCATTAACAAAGAGCACCGCACTGTCATGAGTGTGGTGATTGAGAAGGTTCGGTCCGCCAAAAGCGGATTGACCGAAGCCTGCACCAGCCTCCTAACAGGCTTTGAGGTAAGTAATCAAATTATTATAGTATAGACAGTAGCCCCTGATGCTCTGTTTGGTGTTCGGAGAGAACGGCCGAACAGAGGATCAAATAACGTCCACCGGTGTCTGATCATAGGATGTCTATGTGAATAAGCAGGCGTCACTGCTGGCCGCTGCCGCTCGTACCGCGGAGGTCTCCGGACTAAAGCGGGACCTGGAGCGGACCGAAGGAGAGCTCGGCCTCGTGAAGAGGCAGCTCGAGGAGAACAAAGGTACATAATACCCCATTTGTATATTGATAAAGAAGGAATGGTTTTACCTCATAGAAGCGTTATGAATTTTAATAGGGGCCACGACCGAAGTGGTGGACCTAAATAAGGCGCTGACCGAGGCCGAAGTCAAGGCAGCCAAGGACCACGCTGAGCGTGAGAAGCAAGAGGCCCGGGTTGATGAGGTCCAGCAAGAGCTCCAGGACTTTGTCAAAAAACACGAGTCCTTGGAGCGTGACTCTAAGACGCAAGAGTCCGAGCTTGCAAAGGCCCGCCAGAGTGCACAAGATGTCAAAGCTGAAGGCCAAAAGGCCCTCCAAGAGGTTCAAGCGGCCAAGAAGATTGCGGCGGGTAAGGCATTTAGTATGCAAAGCAAGCATGTGAAGGAGACTTTCTTTTTACTTACCCGAATTTGGAGCTCTCTAGGAGCATTCGCAGATCTGCCGCGCAGCATCTCTGATGCCGCAGAATTCTACTGAGCTAAGGAAGGAGCTCGACGGAAAAGTTGTTCTGGTCCCAGTATATTGGGGTCGAACACCCGATGCCCTTGAGCGACTAGCTGAAGCAACTGGTCGAACTTCACAGGGCAGCCGAACTGACCATGAAGGATCTCATAGTCCGGATGTGGCCTGGCGAGCCCCTGCCCAGTAGCTACTTCGGCCTGGTGAAGCGGCTTGTGTATGCCTGTCCACGGCTCGAAGTCATAAAGCGGTCAGTCTGCATTGAGGGTGCATGCAGGGCCTTCGCCCGTGCGAAAGTGCACTGGTGAAGATGGATGCCGAGAAGCTGGTGACGGAGGGGCCACCGAAGGGTAAGGAGCACCGCCACCCCGAAAAGTACTATGATGATGTCATGAAGGGTGCCCGCCTTGTGGCGGAGGAATGTGTTAAGGATGTAATATTTGAATGAGTGTACTCATGTAATCCTGTAATATGAAAACGAGTTCATGTGCACTATATAACGCCTATTGATTTAAAATATTACCTTCTGTGCGGCCATTTATAAAATCTGAGAGTTGGCTACTCGTCGGCTTCTGCCCCCATGTAACTAGTATTGGGGTGTTCGGGATAAATCTAAACACTCTTTATCCAAATTTTTGGTCCTTTAAGGAGGTGTTTAGCACAGCGAGCAAGGCAATCAGACTATCCAGCTTTATCACTCTCACTTAGCCATAGAAGTCTACAATTTTAAATTTTTGGCGAAGCCGCTAGTATTCGAAAGGCCGAACTTGGGGCGCTATACAGCCTAAATCGGACAAGGCCGATTCCTCGCCCGAAGCTGAAAAAATCTTTAAGGATTTGAGACCTCTCGAATAGCGACCATCTCTAGCCGCATCATGGCAGTCAGTTTTCGGCTTTCTCTACTGAGGTGCTCATCCGGAAGAACCGGGACACAATCGCAGTAGTTCTTCCTGTGCTACCTTAGCCCATATAACGGAACGTAAGGCACCAAAACATGGGAGCCGGGCAAACCCAACTATTGACCCAAGACATGATTCGGAGCTGATGCATATAATGCTATAAGTTCGGGGTGCCACACTGTCGAAAGTGTTCGGACTTTTCTTGCCGTGTTATGGGGGTACACTAAAGCCCCTGGCGAGCTGGACGTACCACAAATGTACGGGTGCAATTTGTAATAAATATGCAGTCAAGGAAAAGAGATAAAGAAATGTAATAATAAGTTGATGCTGTACATTATTTTCCATTGTTATTTAGATAATACGTCAAAGCATATGTATACAAGTAATGTAATAATCAAAATAAGACTATTTGACATGTCCTAGCCAAGGGTAAGCTGCGTGTGGGTATGTAAAACAGGTATAATGATCGTTATCAGAGACCACCTGGGGATTCCCTTATACGTCAAAGCTTCTTGCCTCCTTGGTGTTTCCTTCCCCTGATGGGTCCGATAATCAGGCTATCTGAAAGAGCTTCCAGAAAATAAGGTCCTGAAAGAAAGAAAATGATGAAGGTATACGGGTCCTGGGGCGGTTGAACCACATTGTGCACCGCATTATGGTTGTGCCTCCACCTATGCCCATGGTATTTTAAGTGCGTAATTATGTACGCGCGGCACAAATTTCACCGCTTGACTGGGACTAGGACGGAGGCCGAATTGTTAGGCGAGCTCTGGATGTGTCGAACGATCCTGTTGCAGGGTACTCCAGACTCGCTTGACGGTGTCCGGAGGCTTTATTGCCGAATTAGAGGTCTGCCTAATAAGGCTGCTCTGTACTTCCGCTGCGAGGGCCACAGTGTGCTCTTCTGTATGGAGCAAGCGTTCTATGTTTCCATTAACTGTTATAACCCCGCGAGGTCCTGGCATTTTGAGCTTGAGGTATGCATAATGCGGTACCGCATTGAATCTAGCAAATACGGTTCGTCCGAGCAGTGCGTGGTAGCCACTTCGGAAAGGGACGACATCAAAGATTAATTCCTCACTTCGGAAGTTGTCCGGAGATCCGAAGACTACTTCCAGTGTGATCGAGACCATGCAACAGGCCTCTACACCTTGTATGACACCTTTGAAGGTGGTTTTTGTGGGTTTGATCCTTGAGGGGTCGATGCCCATTTTGCGCACTGTATCCTGATAAAGCAGGTTCAGGCTGCTGCCACCGTCCATAAGGACTCGTGTGAGGTGGAATCTGTTGATGATGGGGTCGAGGACCAATGCAGCCGAACCGCCATGACGGATACTGGTAGAATGGTCCCTGCGATCGAAAGTGATCGGACAAGAAGACCATTGGTTGAATTTTGGGGCGACTGGCTCCATCGCATAGACGTCCCTTAGTGCATGCTTCCGTTCCCGCTTGGGGATAT
Source organism: Triticum dicoccoides (assembly GCF_002162155.2). Classification (NCBI taxonomy): domain Eukaryota; kingdom Viridiplantae; phylum Streptophyta; class Magnoliopsida; order Poales; family Poaceae; genus Triticum; species Triticum dicoccoides. The sequence continues at coordinate 445,633,555 of NC_041389.1, read as the reverse complement.
GTGTTGCGTATATCATGTTCACCGTTTTCACCTGGGGAGGAAATTTCTTCTGCCGTCCTGTGTTCGGTGGTCGGGGCTCCTCGTCGTCATCGCTATGCAGCCCCTTTTCCTTGTTTTCGGCATTCACCTTGCCGGCCTATTTGAACACCCAGCATTCTTTGTTGGTGTGGTTGGCTGGTTTATCGGGGGTGCTGTGAATTTGACACGAGCGATCGAGTATGCGGTCCAGACTAGATGGGCCCGGATTGTTTATTTTGAATGGCTTTTTTCACTGACCGGACTTAGAACCACTGAATCCGGCATTGATTGCCGTGTCTTTGGCGTTGTCGCCATTGTTGCGACGCTTGTGTCTGTTGCGTCGTGGCTTGCCGTTGCTATCTCTGGCATCTGAAGTGCCAGGATTTCTTGATGCGCTGTTGCTACGAGCCAGCCAGCTGTCCTCGCCCGCACAAAAGCGGGTCACAAGTGTCGTGAGGGCTGCCATTGACTTCATCTTCTCTTGGCAAATGTGTCAGGCGAGCCACTCATCGCGGATGTTATGCTTAAAGGCCGCTAGGGCTTCGGCATCCGGACAGTCGACAATTTGGTTCTTTTTAGTTAGGAACCGAGTCCAGAATTTCCTGGCTGACTCTCCGGGTTGTTGGGTTATGTGACTTAAGTCGTCAGCATCCGGTGGTCGCACATAAGTGCCCTGGAAGTTGTCAAGGAATGCGTCTTCCAGGTTCTCCCAACTTCCAATAGAGTTTGTCGGCAGGCTGTTCAATCAATGCCGAGACGGTCCTTTGAGTTTTAGTGGGAGGTACTTGATGGCATGTAGATCATCACCGCGGGACATGTGAATGAGGAGAAGGAAATCTTCAATCCATACCGCGGGGTCTGTTGTACCATCATATGATTCAATGTTCACGGGTTTAGCCCTTCTAGGAATTCATGATCCATTACTTCATCAATGAAGCATAGGGGGTGCGCGGCGCCTCTATGCTGGGCTACATCACAACGCAATTCAAATGAGTCTAGTCTGTTGTATTCGGCCCGGCCGGATTTGCTTTTGGTATATCCGGCGTGACGGTCCTCGTTACGCGTTGGGGTGCGCCCCCGTGATCCGTAGATCGATCTTGACTGTCCTGCTTTGTTTTCCAATATGTCTCGCAGGTCCTGCGTGTAGCCCCGGGCCTTAGTGTTTTTGTTTGACTGGCGACGGGGTGTGGGCTGGTGTTCAGGCTGATACACCACTTTGTCTCGGCCATGAGGTGGCCGGTTAGCCACATCGTGCGCTGGTAGTGTGGGCTTTAATGCCTCCTCCTCGAGTTGAGGTAGCAACCTGCGCTTTGGGTAACTTTTGGTTGGGCGCTCAAGTCCGTATTCCTTGGCTGCCAGGACCTTAGTCCATCTACCAGTTAGCAGATCTTGATCAGCTTGAAGCTGTTGCTGCTTCTTCCTCAGGATTTTTGCAGTGGCTATAAGCCGACACTTGAAGCGCTCCTGCTCGACAGGATCCTCACGCATGATGAATTCTTCGCCACCAAGGCTCACTTCGTCTTCGGAGAGGGGCATATAATTGTGATCCTCTGATTCTCCATCTGTTGCATGTTCCTTAGGGCTAGCTTGCCCATCCTCCCGCTCGGTCTGCTCGAAGCCCAGCTGGGCGGGATTGTTTTTGTCTTCGACACCATCCGGATTGCTATCATCTCTTGTGCCGGTATAGTTATTTTTGCTTTTGCGGGGTTTAGAGCGGCATCGATGACGTCGGTGCTTAGATTGCTTCTCCAAGGGATTATCCTCCGTTGCCTCATCTCCATTGCTTTCTTTGGGGGTGTCCACCATATATATATCATATGATGAGGTGGCTGTCCAGCGCCCTGTGGGCGGTGGTTCCTGTTCTTCTCCGGCATCATCGTCCATACCGTCGATGTCTTCGGAGTCGAAGTCAAGCATGTCGGTTAAGTCATCGATTGTGGCTATTAAGTGGGTGGTGGGTGGGGAACGAATTTCTTCGTCGTCCGCTTCCCACTCAAGCCAGACATAGTTCGGCCAAGAGTCTCCTAATAGGGAGAGGGATTTTAGTGAATTTAGCACATCGCCCAAGGGTGAGTGCTGAAAGATATCCGTGGAGGTAAACTCAGTGATCGGTGCCCAATCAGATTCAATAAGCACGGACATGCGTGGTTTGGAACCTATGGACGTAGACGAGTCCGAGGGTCCAACAACACATATCTCTTTGGAGGTGAAGTCTGTGTTCAGCTCCAGCGCTGATTAGTGTGCGGCCTCCGTGGCGGGGTCCATCCACCCGACCTCAGATGGCACGATCTGCTCCAGATTAAGGGCCGGGGCAGCCGCAGGTGCGATCTCCCGAACACCGTCCGATGGTAGATCTAAGTCATGCTCGTCATGACTGTTCGGTGCTCCTCACATGGGCTCAAATCCGTCGAAGATCAAGTCTCCGCGGATGTTGGAAGTGTAGTTCAAGTTTCCAAACCTGACCTGATGGCCAGGGGCGTAGCTGTCGATCTGCTCCAGATGGACAAGCGAGTTGGCCCGCAATACAAAGCCGCCGAATACGCGATCTGTCCGGGGAGGAAAACCTCACCCTGGACCGCATTGTTGCAGATGATTGAAGGAGCCATCAAGCCTTATCGTGACGACACAGTGGACTCTCAGTTAAAGCACCAATGTCGGTGTCAAAATCGGCGGATCTCGGGTAGGGGGTCCCCAACTGTGCGTCTAAGGCTAATGGTAACAGGAGGCGGGGGACACAATGTTTACCCAAGTTCGGGCCCTCTCGATGGAGGTTATACCTTACTTCCTGCTTGATTGATCTTGATGATATGAGTATTACAAGAGTTGATCTACCACGAGATCGTAGAGGCTAAACCCTAGAAGCTAGCCTATGATTATGATTGTTGTTGTCCTATGGACTACACCCTCCAGTTTATATAGACACCGGAGGGGGCTAGGGTTACACAGATTCGGTTATAGAGAAGGAGATCTACATATCCGAATTGCCAACCTTGCCTTCCATGCAAAGGAGAGTCCCACCCAGACACGGGACAAAGTCTTCAATCTTGTATCTTCTTAGTCCAACAGTCTGGACAAAGTATATAGTCCAGCTGTGATAAGCTTTGATGTGCTCTCTCTCTCTCCCCCACTTTGACATCAATTTCCAAGAAAGGATCTTCTGGAGCATGAGTCAAATAGGACTGGTCCTTGAGACACACTACAAAGCAACATGTAGTTTAAGATGCGAGTAGAGGATAATAATCATCGAGTGGAGCTGGATAAGAAATGACATTTGTAATGGGAATTTTTTTTCTCAATAGTGAAATCGGTTAAGCCGATCTATGTTCATCGATGAACTGAGTTGACAGTGTCAGGGATGATGCATATCGGTCAGACAGGGTTAGTCTGCATCGATCGTACCGATGAACTATCTTCAAATAATCCATGTAGGTCGGCCTAGCCGATAGGCAGAAATCGGTGTGTCCGAGTTCAAGGTAGTGGATTTTTTTCAACTCAGCTCACTTGGCAATCGAAATCTCTCAAGGATTTGCAAGGAATTAACTGAAGGATTTGCAATGAATTAGATGCAGAAAATACAGCGAAAAGCATATAAAAGGAAAAGAAATCTAGATGAAGTTTTTTTGAAAAAGGGGAACAAACAAGCAAGAAACATATGCAAGAGCACGAAGAAGGAGAACAAAGAAACACTAGCAAACTTCATCTAGAGGAGGTCGGCGACAAAGTCACCTATGTTAGAGTATATTGACTGAGGATTCAAGTGATGACACTTGATTGTATGTAATACTCATCGTTTAAGCTCAAAATGGGGTTATCATTTTCGTTTAAGCATTTTGATGTTTTCTCAACTCGTTGAGTTACTTTGACTAATGAATTGGGTCAAAAGTTATCTAAGATGGAATAACATACCTTCGGTGGTGGTGTTGATCTTGATCATGTAGTCAAACTTGTGTTGGATGCTTGATGTAGTTCATCAAGAGTTGGGAGCACCACCTAGTTTGAGTTCATCTTCTTACATGGGTTAGTCTTGCAAGGAAGAGCACTTGTGTATCCAAAATGACAATCATGAAACTTGATACCAAATGAAATTTGATATAGAGAAATTGTCAAAGGATACGTTGAGTGGATTCATGCTTCCTTGTATTCAACAGCCATATAGTAGAAACTTGGTCATGTAGATGCTCAAGATGTGAGTGACTTGCAATCTCATAGATTTGGGCTCATCCAAGTACCTACAAGGGTTAGATAACATGCAAGGGTACAAGTATAGATCCAAGACATATGATCATTATAAGAGAAATATCAAGGATTAGTCAAAAAGGCTCATGCCTTTCATGTACCCAAATGGAGTTTCTACTCCAAGTTTGAGGCATCAATAATGTTCAATTCACCTCTCAAGCGGCAGAATACTTTCTCATCAAGCAGTTTGATGAATATATCCGCCAATTTCTTATCGGTTCAAACATGCTTAAGATTGATGTCTCCTTTAGCAACATGATCTCGAATGAAATGATGACGAACTTCAATATGCTTAGTTTGAGAATGTGGCACGGGATTGTGAGCAATCTTAATAGCACTTTCATTATCACAAAGCAATGGAACATGTTTCACATATATCCCATAATCCTTAAGGGTTTGGGTCATCCAAAGTAATTGAGCACAACATGATTCAGCGGCAATGTATTCCGCTCCGGTGGTAGATAAGGATACCGAGTTTTGTTTCTTCGAGGACCAAGATACAAGAGATCTACCAAGAAATTGACAATTACCCAAAGTGGACTTTATATCAACCTTGTCACCGGCATAGTCCGAGTCGGAGTAGCCAACAAGATCAAAAGAAGACCTCTTAGGATACCAAATGCCAAAGTTTGGTGTATGAATTAAGTATCTCACTATCCTTTTCACGGCCTTAAGATGACATTCTTTAGGGGGCGCTTGATATCATGCACACATGAACACACTTAGAATAATATCGGAGCGGGAGGCACATAGATATAACAATGAACCAATCATAGAGCAGTAAGCCTTTTGGTCAACCGATTTGCCATCCTTAGTCAAGTTAAGATGTCCACTAGTAGGCATGAGTGTTTTCATACCTTTGCTTTCTTGCATGTTGAACTTCTTGAATAAGTCCTTGCACTACAAAAAAAATACACTTCCGTGATGATACGTGTTTGTCACAGTAGGTCACGTTTTCTGTCGTACATGTACATCCATGACGATTTTATGACAGAATCAAGATAGTCATACCTATGCTGCCGTAGAATTGTTCCATGACATTACCAAAATTATCATCACAAAAGTTTCCACTTCCATGACGATAAATGGCGCGTCATCGAAGTGCTTTCGTCAATGGTAACCAACATGTGGCATCCACCATAACGGGTCGCTGTTAAGCTATCGGGTCCGGTTTTGGATTCGATAACCCGCTAACAGCCACGACCAATGGCGATTTTCCACGTGTAAGATTCTCATTGGCAGAACCACATGTCAGCTCCGCGCTGGCACGGATGTCTCTCATCCAATGGGCGAGATGCACCTATGATATGTTGACATGTGGACCGGCCGAAAAGTGGCCCATAAATATTAAATGGGCCGGCCCAACTAAAGGCCCACAAGATTTTGCAGACCATAATGGGCCGGCCCAGCTAAAGGCCCATAAGATTTTGCAGACCATAATGGGCCAGCCTAGCTAAAGGCCCACAAGATTTTGCAGACTATAATGGGCCGGCCCAGCTAAAGGCCCACAAGATTTTGAAGACACTAGTGGGCTGACCTGTTAACAGGCTGCCATGTTTTGGGCCAAATGCCAGCCCATATTTGATCTGGTCCATTAACAGTCAGCCATGTTCTGGGCCTAATAAGGGGCCATATGAGATCCGGCCCGTTAAAAGCCTACCACATTCTGGGCCATATTATGGCCCATATCAGATCCAACCCTTTAAGAGCCTTTGGGCTAAATTATGGCCCTTATCAGATTAGGCCCATCAACTGGACGCTGTGCTTTTGGGCCCACTTGAGGCCTGATTAGGATTTCTGTTTGCTAAAGGCCCATTTAGTAATACGGCCTGATATTAGTTTCGGCCTGTTAAAGGCCCGTTTAACATTTTGGCCCTATATTTATCTCGGCCTATTAAAAGCCCGTCATATAGTTGTGCCTAACTATGGCCCGCTTTGCATTCGGCCTGCTCACAACCGATAATCTGATTGGGCCAAACAAGGACCGAGACAATTTTGGCCTGTTAACGACCTGTAATGTGATTGGCAAAATCATGGCCCGGGGTCTAGTTCGACCTATTGTCGGCCCGTGAGCTGTTCGACACGTTTCAGTCCCAATCTACTTTTTAGCCTACTAAAAGCCCATTGAATTTTCTTGAGAAAATAGGGCCGGCGGTTTACTCGGCCTATGAAAGGCCCCATACTACTAGTGGTCCAGTTTACATTTAGGCCTGTTAACGGACCCAGATGTCTATGCCCATGATGCGGTCCATACAGAGTGATTTGCTTGACGACCTGATTATGTACCGTAATTTTACGGTTTTGCCGGTTTACTTTTCATGGAGCGAAGATAGGATATATGTACAGTAAAATAACTTCATCATCGTGAATAAGAAAAAACCTAGACTATACAATAAAGAAATTACGGCATATTGCATCCACTGGTCATCAAAGTTTGCCACTATGATAATATAGCACAAGCAGACAACAAATTACATACACTGGGCATCAAAGATCACCACCAGTGCAAATAAACACGCTGACAAAATAATATACAAAACCGATAGCACGTCAATAGAGTTCAAAAAAGGTTAGCCCTGCTCGGGAGCTACAGCGCAAGCAGCTGAGCAAGCTGATGAGACTGCGCTTGTTTGACGCTTATATCCTCCTCGGTCTAAAAGAGAAACAAGCATATAGATGATAGGTTTTGCACAGATAAGTATCAGTGCTGAAAATTCATCACATTTCTTATTGGTGAATAAAGTGACATAGTTTAAAATAGCATTAACACAATATGGTATTGTTGAGGTTAAGACATGGCAGGAAATGACACTGTGAAGGAGTTGGCAGCTTCACGACAGCACTAGATTACAGATCAAGAACTCATAAGTATCATTGGTTAGTATGATGTCAATTTATCCAATTTCACATTGGCAAATAAAGAGATGGTTTAAATAATAGTAGAATGATATGACATTGTTCATAGTTAAGGCATTTCAGAATATGACATTGTGCTGTTGTGGGTAGGTTCACCACAGCACTGGATTACGGATCAAGAACAGAAGCATACATGCAGTGCAAAAGAAGATCACTTGCTCTGTATAGTTTAATTTACATGGTATGAAGAAGGAACTTGGTTGTACCACTAAAAACGTAAATTGAGAAGGACAAACTTTTGTTTATGAACTACATAATTAACTTTAAATATGCAGATGCAAACACCAAAAATAAACAGTTGTTACAGTCATGCCTAACCAAATATACACAACAAAGTTTGAATGCTTGAGAAGGACAAACTTACATTAGTGCTGAAGACTGGCTTTATAAAGCCCTTGTCCATGCTGATGGGGGGGGGGTTATCGGTGTCAAAACCAGCGGATCTCGGGTAGGGGGTCCCGAACTGTGCGTCTAAGGCTAATGGTAACAGGAGGCGGGGGACACAATGTTTACCCAGGTTCGGGCCCTCTCGATGGAGGTAATACCCTACTTCCTGCTTGATTGATCTTTATGATATGAGTATTACAAGAGTTGATCTACCACGAGATCGTAGAGGCTAAACCCTAGAAGCTAACCTATGAATATGATTGTTGTTGTCCTATGGACTAAACCCTCCGGTTTATATAGACACCGGAGGGGGCTAGGGTTACACAGAGTCAGTTACAGAGAAGGATATCTACATATCCGAATTGCCAAGCTTGCCTTCCACGCAAAGGAGAGTCCCACCCGGACACGGGACAAAGTCTTCAATCTTGTATCTTCTTAGTCCAACAGTCCGGCCAAAGTATATAGTCCGGCTGTCCGAGGACCCCTTAATCTAGGACTCCCTCAGGGGTAATTTAAGAAGTTTACCACAGAATCTTCTTCATAAGCATTGCCTTTATTCTACATTTTGTTAAGAGTAAATATAGATGTGATAATATAAGAAAACATGGAGAATATTTAAGACAAGATGTAGAGTGATGCTACATAACCAAGTAGCTATAAATGTAAGTATATGGATACAAGCAAAAGGTGCAACCAAGAGCAATGCAGAGCTAAACTTATTTAGTACCATCGGTGTCATCCAACCTTATGGTAAGAGTAAATATAGATCCGATGTGTAGAAAATGGAGGGCAAAGGAAAATAAGCTGCAGAGTGATGGTACATGAACAACTACCTGTCAATATAAGTACACTGATAAAGGACAACATGTACTTACAAGAACAATGCGGAGCTAAACTTTTTCATTGGCATTGGATATATTCTACACTAATGTAACCAATCATACAGATCGGATAATTTGGAGCGAACAATTGATAAGCAAGCTATCATGCATACTGCTGTCACATTATGAACCAGGTATGAATGCAAGTACAGTGATACATGACAATAGGTACTAACAAGAGCAAAGCAGCAGGCAGCATATTTGTGATATCTTGTCGTCCTTTTCAAACCGGAATTCTTCTTCGAGCAGATTTCCTGCAAAAGAAATCCGTAAGGCAAATGTGGAAAAGTAGAAGTTTAGATTGTAATGTGATATCATAGACAGTACCTCATCCTGGGAACGAGACCAGTGCATAACGAGGTTTTTACATTCAATGTCTTCTAAATTTAGCACAGGAGACTTCACCAGAAATTCGTTTATAGACTTGCCATCAAAGTGTGATTTCCTCAGGTAACACCGATACTGCTACAATGCTTACTTGAAAAGCGCAAGCAAGCTTTGCTTGTCATGACTATCTAGATTGACCATCCCCTATTTACAACAATGTAATGTAAATCATTGATGTATTCAATCAGCAGAAAACAGGAAAATAATCACCATGAATAATGGCACTTACACATAAGTGGGACAGGAAGATGTGAAAATGGTGTATGTCTTCACTATAATCTTCCCATGATGGGAATATATGCATGTAGTCGCTAACAACATTGAAAGCATTGTATTTTAAACTGGGAATAACTGGAATGGGGTTCCAATCTACAGGAATTGGCCGTCTCTGCAGTTGGGATAGGTCTTCAGCCGGTGGACTTCCTGTACTTTTTGCTGGAGTGGGATTTTTCTGTGGTACATCTGGTGCTATGGCAACTGAAATCGGCATACCTTTTGCTGGAGTGCGGGTCCTGTGTGGTGGGGCTAGTGTTATGGCCAGTGAAGTATGGGTACAGCTTGCTGGAGTCGATTCTATGGTTTGTGTCACTGGTTGTAGAGCCAATATAAGTAGGGTGTTGTCTGATTTCTCCGGCACCACCACGTTTTTCAAGGACTTTGCTGGTGCTCCTTCAAGTTCGGCAATCACCCTCTTCCTTTTTGATGTCTGATGCACAAGAACAGCATCTGAGTGAAAAAAACATGGTATGATGACAGATGGAATATGTATTGATAATGGATTGGCATGCCATCTTGACATATATGATGAGTAAACTAAGCAGATGGCGGTGCAAAAAAGTAGAAGAAATGCAAGACACTTTATGCAATATGATTGCAATCAATAAAACCTTCCCAAATTAGAACATGCACCTTGATGGGTGAACAAGGCAGGCCATCTTCCTTCGACTCCTCAAGGTCAAAATAGTCATTAGGATCATATTCTGAACAAGAATCTGCAGGTGGGGAGCGTATGAGTTTATTGCATCCAGAATGGTACTCAATGCCTTGGTGCCAATTTTGTAAGTCGTTGCAGTGTTCCACAATATTCTTATGATGCACGGATTCTGATATTCACTATGATTACATATAATATCTGAGAAGTATGAAAACATAAATAGTAGTGAGATTATCTTTGTAATGCAGAGGATATTCTAATATAGGGGTTCCTTGTAAACCCTTGTGTGCTATCACTGGATTCTAATGAGAGAGCCCTTTGTGCTGTAATATGGTGCGTGCATTAATATAATCTGGCACAAGTACACAAAAAAGTAGGCTCTAGAAGTAAGGATAGTTGGCAGATGATAGGTTCATAATATATACTATATAGAGAGTTTATTGCCAAACCATGATAACAAGAGCACACAACAACTAGGCAGATCATAGTGTACATAAAAGGGGTACACCATAACCAGCATATATAAATCAGGAAAGTGGAACTAGATGGAAACTACGGTGTTGTATTGCCGCTACTAATTGAAAGCCTATCGATCACGTACAGGCCAACTCTATCAGCTGTTGACTGCAGATGTCCCTGCTCCCCTTCCTGACAAGGAACATACTGTGCGTACTAAATACAGAATAACAAAAGAGGAACATGTTAAAGAACAGAAGAGGAAGTATATTCTTGAGGTTCCGCTTCTTTGCATGCAATGTTAGTTACCCACTCATGATGAATCACAGCACCCAAAGAAATGCAATTCCATGTTGTCTCTCTATATGTTGCCACATGCATTTGGAAAATCAAGTGGGAGCATTAGCTGACCAATTAAATGTGTGTCTATTAACTAATACCAGTATCATATCACAATTCGTATTTGAAGAAGTAAGCTTTGGACTTATGATTGGTGTGTTGTTTAGCTTCAAGAGTGGACTGCTGCTAGTGCGACACAAAGCAACTACACAGATCATAGTGTAGATATAATGGGAAAACCGTAAGCATCACAAGTAAAATCAGGAAAGTGGAACTTGCTGGAAAATATGGACTACTATTGCCGGTACGGCTAGAAAGGCTTCAGATACCAACTCTCTTCAACTGAAGGTGCAATACTGTTAATATCAGTGTAACTCTCAAAGGCGACACAGCAATACTGTTAATATCAATGTAACTCTCAAAGGCGACACAGCTCCCTGCATTTCCTTGCTAATCTTATAGGATTCAAGTGGGCAGGCCACTACAATTCCTATTCCTATGTTTACAAAATCCTACGAATCAAAGAGGCTCGAAGAGTTAAAAGTGTCCATCACAATTGATCGAATAGACCTCTACACTGCAAATGTCCCTGCTCCTCTTCACTACATGGAACATATTGTACTACTATCATACTCCCTCCGTTCCAAAATATAAGTCTTTGTAGAGATTTCCACTATGGATCGCATACAGATGTATACAGATACATTTTAGAGTGTAGATTCACTCATTTTGCTCCATATGTAGTCCATGGTGGAATCTATATAAAGACTTGTATTTAGGAATGGAGATAGTACTTAATAAGGAAGAACAGAAGAGGAACATGCTAAATAAGAGCAAGCAGATGTTGTATAATAAAATGTTTGTTCTGTAGTGCCCACACATGATGAACCAGAGCGCATTAAGAATACAACTCCCTGCTATCTCTCTATATGTGGTGCACGTGCTTTTCGAAAGTAAACTAGGAACATTAGCTGACCAATTAAACATTATCTATTTTAATAATATCAGCATCATATCAGATTCGTATTTGAGCAACAAGTTTGGAATTATGAGTGGCATGTTGCTTAGCTTGATGGATTGAGGAGAAGTGCTAAGCAGCTACGATGATGGTACTGAATATAAAGGAATGTCTACATGCAAGTCGCATGACTTTCGTCATTTGGGCCAGTCAAACATTTCAGGTGGTTGGATGAAGATCCCACGTCTCCTAACCCTTCTTCTTCCTCGTCTCTAATTCTTCCCCTACAAAACACCACACGGGTCGCCGACCGAACCATCGGCCCTGACCCCCCCCCCGCCCTACCCTGAACCGCCCCACTGCACGTGTTCCTCCACCACCCCCGCCCCAGCCCCCACCCGCGTCGAGTTTTCTTTGTTCGGCGAGGCCCCACCACCACCAGGCCACCGCCCCCCACAACCAACTTCCCCACCCGAGCCCCTTCCTTCCCTCCGGCGAACTCTAGCAAGCTCTCAAAAATCGACTGACCCAAGTTTGAAATTTAGCCTACCGTCATTTAACTAGTGTGGAATATAAAAGGGGAAAATCATAAGCATTGCGAGTATAGTGTTGAGCGTGCCATGGCGGATCTGAAGGTGCAAACCGGACAAAGGCAACTTCGCAACCAATGTTTGCTTTCAACTAACAAGTAAGTGATGGACAAGAAATCATAGTAAAGCAGTGGTGATCTATTTTGTTGCTGCGATAAATAAGTTGAGCAGATATGAAAGAGTACCGCCTCTGGTGCGGCGCCGTGTATGCATATGCTGAGAATTTGATGGTGCTGTGGTAGCGATGGCTGTCGGTGGCATGGAAGCAAACCTAGGAGGGTAGACGGTGGTGGCAAGTGAAATATCCCGGCGTGGTGGACGACACGATCGTAGGAGCGGCGTGGGCAAGGTGGACGACGGCGGGGATGAAGCGAGAATACGGGATGCAAGGATCCTAGTCTGAAGCCATGGATGAGAGAGCTCGATCTCTTGTAATGGACGATCGATGTCGGGGTATCAGCTCCGGCATGGTGGAGGAGGAAGGCAGTGGATGGGGTGCAGACGGAGGAGTATGGGGTGGAGAGGGTATTTTGGCACCCACAGAGTACGAATGGGGAAATGGAGAGAGAAGGGAAGGGGGAACCATGTCTTCAAGGTGTGCTTGTCTCAAATGCGTGGAAATTTAAAAACTTAGCCCCCGTTTAAAATTTCCTACATCATAGCAATATTAGTCGGTTGGGGATAGGACGGTAACCTCGCATACACTGAATATTTGCCGATAGAGATTTCGGCCGATGAGAGTTTGTTTTGGCGCCCACCTTGTTTGAATCGGGGAGGGAGGCGATTTCGGCCTAGCAGAAACTGTGTTTCGACGCCCACCGTGCATTAATCCGGGGAGGTGAGAGGCGGAGGCGATTATATCATGTTTGAGTGAAATTACAAGCCTACCCCTATTGAAACCTATAGAAATCGAGGCGATAGACTTTGCGTGTCAGGGATAGGCAGTAATCTCCATCTCACAATTTTTGGTTTCGGGCGGTTACTGCGACTTTCCCTGCTTTGTTCAAATTTTTGCAGAGAAAGAGTGCATGTTTACCGTGCCAACTCAATTCGAATCCAGTTTGTATTCTATTTTTGTTCGGGCAGGATCCATTTTTTATTGGAATAAAATTCTATATAAATCATTTTTTATCTATACTTTCAAAAGCACAATAAAGAATTCTTATCCTTTATATATATATATATATATATATATATATATATATATATATGATTTACAAATACAATGATCTCAAAATCATAAGGTTGAATTCAAATTTTTTAAACCAAATTATGTTCTACTAAAATGTATGGATCAGTAGTATCTACATATTAAATAACGTAGATGCGCGTGAATTCATATGAGTATGCATATTTTATAGATCAATTTTGGTTCGAGTATGAATTACATGTATCATCATCTCGAATTCAAATATTTGAATCCCTTTTATTTTGACATTTTCTATACATGCAACTAAATATTTGAATCTCCTTTCACGCCCATCTCTCTCGCATGCTCCTTCATGTAGCTATCACTCTCTTTTCTCCAGCTCACCCGCACACTCACTTCATGTTTCTCCTATTTTCGCAAACACGGTCTCTCGACGTCTCCCTTGAGAAGTGTCACACTCTCCCTATCATTATACATTACACGGTTTCATTATCTCTCACATCTTTATCATTCTCTCGTATCACTAGGTACCTAAGCTTTCTTTTTCACCACCACACACACACTCTCACTCGTCTTTCACTTTGTCTTTCCCTCTAGGGTTCTCTCACGCACCCTATATCTCACTAGATATGACTCCTACCACTAAAATTACTCTCTCCCGCACACACAACATTTGTTGCAGTCTCCTTTTCGTCTTCATCTCAGTTATAAAACTGACATTATTCATTTGTTTACCGATCATCCAAACTCTCCCCCCTTTTCTCTCTCTCGCTCTCTCTCTCTCTCACAACTCCTGCTTCCACTCCCCTTCCCGACTACCGTCTCTCTCTCTCTCTCTCACACACACACACAAACACAAAACTCTCGCTTTCGCACCCCCGACTCGTATTTGTCTCACAAACATTGATCGACTAGCCTCTAGATAGGTTTATACACCCGCACACTCTTTCTTCCACTATCTCGTACATGTCTCTCGCGTGCTCCTTGTATCTATGTAGATTTTTTGTCCCTTCTTGAGACACGCCCTCTCGATCGTGCACACACACACTATCGCCTCATTTTATGGTGATACCTCTCGCACACACTCTATGTGTCTTTTTCACACACACACTCCGTCCTCCTCCTCTCTCCCTCTCTATCTCACACACACACCAAACACACACATGGGCTTTTTGCAACAACTAGCAAGATGCCCATGTGTTGCACAGAACATCAAGATGCATTTTTATGAGTAGTTTATCTTGTTTGAGAAAAGGATGAACCAGGGAAGGCCTTATTTTCAAATATGGAGAGGGCTATGGGTATCTTTTTGCAAAATTGCCATAGTTTCATTCCTATCCATCAGATATAAATCGGATGGCCTATATTGCAGGATGCCAGGCACACCATATCACCAACTCTATTTTTTGTAAGAGTAGATAGAGATATACCACTTCTCGAATCTCGAAACCAAGCACGTTCCTCCCTTATCTCATCAAGACCGCCAAAGGAATATATTTTGAGTGAAACATAACATATTTTTAGTGATATACATATTTCAAAACTAGACTCTTTTCTATCAAATCGGTGAATATGTATTAATCTACTTTGATCGTGTGGCAACACATTGACACATTGCGAGTTATTACTACTGCATAATTTTTTGGACATCAGACAAACGGTGGAGTACATATACAAAGAGAAGAGGTGCATGCACGCAGTCGATCTCTCGCTGCATCGCACACATGAGAGTTATGTAAAGGCACCATAAACAAATAAACCCTAAAACCCTATGTGCACGATTGCTGCATGCGCGGGTACCGGGTACGTGGTGTAGTGCACCTTTGTAATAATAGTTAGATCGCGTGATAATTTGATCCGTAGGAGTTTTTAGAATGATTGGTGTGGAGCGAAAATGGAATTCATAACTACTACCTCCGTCCTGGTTTACTAGTCCCCATCATATTTTGGGTCAAAGTTTGTGCACGATTACTTGTAAAACGTGAATGGAAAATGAGATTTTGTTATACCGAAACAAAAAAGGACTAGAGGGAGTGATTTCTCTGACATGGACGTGACCTCTCATAGCGCAACCATTGAACCGGCGCACCGCCAAGAGGGCCCCACTCACTGCAGGCCAGGCTGAACATGTCTCCTCGCTGCATGCAACCGGCTTCAGACTGCCCCGCCTTCCTCCATTGTAGGAACTAGAGATTTTTCTAGTTATAAATGTAGGAACTAGAGATTTTTCTTTATTTATAATTCTCCTCACATTTTTTTGGCTTTGAAGTGAATCGTGGTTGTGGACATTATCTATGAATGTGTAGATATCTCTGAACATGAGTTTGATGTGGAAGTTGAACTTCGAATGTTGGGCTTGCGTGTGAACTATACCATGTGCAACGCTTCGTCTATTATTGTTTGGAAAGTAATTGTTGTTATTACATGACCCAATTTTTTTATTTTGTGCCACATCAGTAGATGCACGGACATCACAATGGGCATGCTGGTTGGATAAACATTTGAACATAGCTATTATGAAGGAAAATTTTTATGGAGAACAGTTTTAGATAGCAGGAGACGCCTAGCGTGCTCTACCTCTGCTACCTTATTTCTGGCTTCTTCCATCTCTTCTTTGGCTTGGGTGAAGAGAGCATCTGATTGCTCTTTTCGCTTCTTCAGGAATTCAGCTACATTCTCAAGGGCTGCTGCACACTTTCTTTCAGCCTTTACTAGAGCCACGAGGACACGAATAGTTGATGACTCCACCTGGCTTGTGTATAATCCAGCCTCATCTGGGAATTTGCACCTTGTGTCTAATCCATCATCATTAGGGGACAGGAACCTTGTGTGTAATATAGCCTCATTTTAGAAACATGATCTCGAGGTTGACCATACTTCCCTCCTGGCAGGAACTGCATCCTGACATGAAGTTACTTCTTTTTTAGATCAATACTTAGAGCAACCGAGATCCATTAAGTAGAAGACAGATAAACAGGACTCGGAGAAGTGAATTCAAAAGGAGAAATATAAAAATAGACTCCAAGGTGAGAACACCCACTTCCTACATCAAGCTAAAAACAAAAGCATTAGGACGATTAAGACTCTTCTTATTAAACATTGAAGAACACGAGGCCAAGAGAAACAAAAACTACAACATATACACATCAAAGAACATGAGGCTAAACGAAAGTAATTGAAAGGGTGTTACTTACCAAAGCTCATTTTACAGGTTCGGTGCAACTCCTCTTTAACTTGCCACGTTCCTTGAAGATGTCCCCAATATCTCGTGTTTGGTCTTCATTGCTCCTCTGCATGTTCGTACTCGTGGTTTTAAAATCTCAACATGGCAAGAAAAATATAATACTCATGCATCTTATGGGCAACATTAAAGCACTCATCTGCCATGTTAGAGCATCTCCAACAGAAGCACAACGCGCGGCGCGTTAAAAAGCATTTACAACGCCAGAATAGCCAGTTTTTGCGGACCGCGGAGTGCTGGCTCCAGCGTCCGCTGCAAAAAAATTGCACGCGCGCGCCGCTCCAGCAGACGCGCAATATTTTTTTCTCCTTTCTACTCTGACTCGATACACATTCGACTCCGAGTCGATATTGGCATAGATAGATACATATATAGTTCTCATCATAGATATAGCATAGATAGATAGAAAAATAAATAGTTCAACTACTCCTCGCCGTCCAAATCTGCCTCGGTGATGTCCTCCTCCGACGTCACAATGTAGGCGTCAAGATACCGATCATCGTCGGAGTCCCAGGGCGACTCTACTCCTAGCTTGATGTTGAATTGAGCGGCCGTCTTCTGCACACGCCTGTCCTCGTGATAGGAGGCTCGTCCCGCCCTCCTCTTCTTCCTCTCCGCCCGCCTTTGCACGTAGAACTCACGGTCGTTGATGATGTCCTGCGGGAACCGTTGGCGCCACAGCGCCATGGCCTCCTCGTCCATCTCGGAGATGCCGAGACAGTGCTCCTACCTCCGGTTGTCGCGACAATCCTCGTCGGTGATAAGCCGTGGCGGAGGCGCGAGCTCCTGCGCCTACTCCTTCGCCGACATGTTGGGGAAGTTTATCTCCCTACGAGGCCACCGGAGGCGCCACGCCATCGTGTCGTACGCGCGGGCGGCCTCGTGGGCGGTGTCGGAAGTTCTGAGGCTGAGGCGCACCTTGCGGAACCGTATCTTGGCGGAAAAGCCACCGGAGGGGCGTGCGCGGACGTCGCGGTAGCGCCAAGTTTCTCGGTGGCGCGGCGACACGGTGGCGGATGGCGACGATGCGAGAAAGAGCGGGGAGAGAGCAGCGGCGAGGAACAGAGCGGTGGGAGGGCGTTGGATTTTATAAAGCGCGCCGAACGCCCCGCGCCAAAACTAGCGCGCGCCCAGCCGCTTTTTCCCCCGCGTTCACAATTCTTTTCTAACGTCCCTACTATCTCTACTCTTATTTTATATATATATATATATATATATATATATATATATATATATATATATATATATATATAAACACTATTCTGATCACGGGATCAGAATAATATTCTGATCACAACCTGACCTGCCCCGCTAGTAGTACGTTGAACTTCCCTGTGAACTCAGTTGAACTTCCGCCAACATTGCCCAAACGGGGCTTGCGATATACTGTTGGAAAGCTATAGACACCAATATCATGACCCAACTTAAATTTTTGGCAAAATATAAGCGGTTTAAAAGCAGTTTTGAAAACCATTTTTTCTTCGCACAAAAAACGTGAATCGTATTTTCGATCGCATTTCTAAATCGTTTATCGGAATGAGGCATATAATATGGCGTTGGAAAGCTATTGCAAAACCGCTCCTTCCACATGTTGAAAGTTTTTTCTAATTCCCTATGGTTAGAGTAATTTGAAAAAACGTAAAATTTCGTAAACCGAACAGCTGAATTCGTTTTTTCAATGTAATATCTAAACGGCTAATCCAATGGAGGCATATGATATGGCGTTGGAAAGCTTATGAAAATGCGCTACTCTTTCATCTTGAAGGTTTTTTTTCTAATTTTGAATGGTTTAAGAGTAATTTAGAAAATGGTCCAAGTCCTACCGAGTTTGTATTTTCGAGCTAATTTTTTAACCGTGCGTCCGAATGCAGCAAATGATATGACGTTGAAAAGCTTGATTAAATGCGAAACTTTTTGGTATGTATTGTTTCTCCCAATTGTTTACTGTTTTAAGTCAGTTTCCAAAATGGTAAAAAAGTATTTTTGCTGTAATTTCTACAAACTTTATCGGAATTGGGCAAACAATATACCGTTGAAAAGCTACGAAAAATGCAAAAAAAAATCATGTTGATGGTTTTCTCTGATTCCTAGCCGTTTTCAAGTAATTCCGAAAATGGCGGGATCATTCGTTTTGCCTCTACCACGAAACAGATTCTTCGAAAATGCACCGCGTGAAAAACCTGAACTTCTCGGTGCGTGTACCTGAACTTCACTCTGTTTTTCATGTGATTTTTTTGCTCGTAGATCTTCATCCACTGCTCGTAGCTCTCCATCCCACTCACGTGAATTGAACGGGTGATATAACGATGGAAAGCTGCTGTAAACGCGCAACTTTCCCGTGTTGATCATTTTTTCATACTCGCGACGATTTTGAAAGTTTTTCATCTGAAATTCATTTAGCGTAGTAGTTGAACTTCCTGCTGTTTTCACGTTGAACTTCTGGGATGTATTTTTGTTTGTAATTTCCTCATCCATTCGTCAGTGTTACACAAATAATATTCCTTTTGTACAAACGTCTTTCACAATAATTTCTTTAACTTTCTCCGATCAAGGACTTGAACTTACACAAATGATATTACCGTCGTTTAGAGGTAAATTAGAAAATGTCGAGATCATGATTTTTGCGTTCATCATGAACGGAAATGCACTGCGTGAAGTAGTTGAACTTCTAAAGGATGTCTATTTGAACTTCACTCTGTTTTTGACGTGATGTTTTTTGCACTGATTGAAGTAGTTGAACTTCTGGGGCATGTCTGTTTGAACTTCACTCTGTTTCACTTTATTGTACTTTTCTTGTAGGAAATACACACCATGTAGTATGTGAACTTCCGGTTGTTATTGCTTTGAACTTCTCTTTGGTTTGAGAGAATTATTTTGAAACACAAAAAACAACATATTTTTTATGTATTTCGGATGTCTAAATACACGGTGATCATCTCCAACAAGAATTTTTTGAACTTTTCCTTGCCGGGCACTTGAACTTGTAGCAACCATTTTTTTTGTTTATGAGTTGTGTTTAAATGTGCAAAAAATGGCTTTGTGTGTTTTAATTTTTGGAACATGTAAATCCTAGGTTTTTAATAAACTCCGAACTTCTCTGTTATTTCAATTTGAACTTCACCTTTTTATATTTTGATTAAAGAATTGTGTTCAATTTTTATACAAAAAAATCGAGCATGGGTATACAAGGTGAACCTCTCTTGCAAGGATTTTTGAACCTCACTGGACAGAGCACTTGAACTTCTCTCAACTAACATCTTAAGCTTTTATTTTTCTATACTTTTATTCTCACCTGAAATGCATTCCTTGCACTAGTTGAACTTCTCGTTGTTTTCACCTTGACCTTCTGTCACATATTTTTGTTCAACCTCTTTTCACAAGAAGTTTTGAACTTTCTCGGGTCGAGCACTTGAACTTGTAGCAACAAATTTTTTGGACTTTGCCTTTTTATTCTTTTTTCTCTCATACGAAATGCACACCACACAGTAAATGAACTTCTGACAATTATCAAACCGAACTTCTCTCTTTTTCGCTTTTGTAACAGAAAAAGTCTGAGTTTTTTATATACATCGAACCTCTCTAACTTTTTATTTGAACTTCTTTGTGTATTTTTTTAGAAATGTGAAAATTGGAGTTCTGTTAGAAACATCGAACTTCTTTGTTATTTTCAATTGAACTTATTTGGTTTATTCTTTTAGTAATTGTAAACTCTGAACTTCTATGTTATTTCAATTTGAACTTCACATTTTTAATTTTCTGAGTAAAGAATTGTAATCAATTTTTATACGGAAAAAATCGAACATGGAAATACAAGGTGGAGCTCTCTCGCAAGAATTTTTGAACTTCCCCGGAAAGAACACTTGAACTTCTTTCAACAAACCTTTTAAACTTTTATTTTTTATTTTTGTAAATTGGACTTCTTTTTTTATTTCATTTAGTAATGAAAAAATCCTAGTTTTGTATAAATATTGAACCGGTCCATTATTAAAATTTGAACTTCTAGAGTTTTTTGTTTCTGAAACAATGAAAATCCTTTTTGTGAATTTTGAAATTCTCTATTTTAAAAAATTGAACTTCTCGTTTTTTTATTTTTGAACTTCTTGTTTTTCATTCATTAATTATGAGAAAAATATGAATTTTGTATAAACATCAAACTACTCCTTTTTTAAAATTTGGACTTGTTGGTTTTATTTATTTTAGTAACGGCAAAAAATCCTAGTTTTTTTGTAAACTAGTTTTACTATATTTGAATGTGTGCTTTTTATATTCGACCTCCTCACATCATTTACATGTAAATGGTATTTTCTGTCGCGTGAATTTATATGAACTTCTAGGTAAGACAAAATGAAGAAAAATAAAGAAAGAGTAGCAAGTAACATCCACGACTCTCCACCTCGTGAAGCACCACATGTAACTTCCACGACTCTCCACTTGCAAGTTGACCAGTCAAAATCAATCCACTAGTAACTACAACACAAAATCAAACAAGAAACGCTAATTGCCTTTGGCTCCTAGGTGCATATGCACCCATTGTCGAAATACACATTTTGAAAAGTTGAAAAATTCGGAACAAAAATAACTACACAAGTATTTCTGAACTATGAAGGCTGCCTCTGCACTCTGCAATGGCAGGAGGAGGAGAAGGAGGCGAGCTGCAGCTGCTTGGCGCGTGGATGAGCCCTTGGGTGATCCGCGTGAAGGTGGCGTTATGGATGAAGGGCATGAGCTACGAGTACGTCGAGCAGGACCTGCAGCACAAGAGTGACCTCATGCTCAGCTCCAACGAGTAGGAGGGTGCGCCGGACCAAAGGGCAGGCCGCGCCGGAGGGGAGGGAAGGTCGCGGCGGCATAGAAGGAAGTTTGTGCCAGACGGGAGGAAAGGGCGTGCCGTAGGGGAGGTTGGGGCGGGGCGAAGGGCGCGTGGCCAACGAGTGGTGGCGGCACAAGGCACTCTGAATGTACTAAAAAATACTATACATCTCTGAACCTTAAGCCACATTCACTCTGAAGTGCAGAGAAATATACAGATTCAGTGAGAACACATGAATCGACAGAGCAAAAATTCAGAAAAAGATCAACAATGGGAAGAACACAAACATCGGCTACAGCCTCCCCCTCTCCGTTGCAGGTAGCAGCAACTTGGAGAAGATACAAGCAGGAAGGTCGAGCTTTGGCCTCGGACAGGTCGCTGCTTAGGCCTCAGCAGTTCGTCGGCCGCGTGAGATGAGTGGCCATGGCGGTGGGATCCAGCAGTTGTAGCCCGACCTTTCCCCGCGACCTGCTACTACACGGGTTGTTCTCCGACTGTGGCGTCGCGCGGGGACGTGGGCCTTCCAGCGAAGCACAGGAAGAAGCAGGGGAAGCCGCCGTCGAGCTTTCTTGCAGGGGTTGCAATGGCTTGACCGATCGACCAGCTTGCTAGGTCGCGGGAACTGGCAGTGAGGCAGGATCCAACACGGGCTCTGGCTTATCTGGCCGGGGTATGTTGTTGCCGACGCGCCAGGGTGGGAGAATGACATCAGCAGGGAGGAAGGAGAAGATCCATCTCGTGGCAGAGACGAGATCCATCTCGCAGCACCACACGGGAGTTGCTGGTGACCCCTGGGGTTGCAGGGGCTATGGCAGGAGGCGGCGACTTGCCGGGAGGAGGCGCGGGCGTCGGTGCCGGGAGAAGGCGGGGTCAGCGGCGTGTCGTGTGGATGTGGTGGGATGGTGCGGCGGCGGTGGTCCGGAGCTGGGCCAGCGGCGGGTCGGTGACTGCCGGAGATGAGAATTTGGGCTGGGACAGGGGAGATCGGGAGGAGATTTTTTTAGGCTGGGACAGGAGAGATCAGGAGGAGATTAGGGATCAGGGGAAGGTGGAGGACAGGTGCGGTCATGGGTGGGCTTTTTTTTGCGAGTTTGGAAGTTCGGGAACGTGTCCATCGAGCCCTATATAGGCCTGACGTGATCCAAATAACTATTCTGATCCCAGGATCAGAATAGTGTTATCCTATATATATATATATATAATTTTATATTTATATTTATCACTACTTCTTATATCTTATATATCTCTCATATATATTATATATATCTACTATCTACTATCTCTACTACTCTTATAAAATATAAAGTACTCTTATATATATATAATATATATATATATTATATGTACTCTTATAAAAAATCGAGTTGGTGATGATGGTGTGTCTGCCATCTTGTAATATATACCATCTGATCTATAGCTGACGGACAGAAAGCAAACTATAACAATTTTACAAAACATACCCGCACCTCTCTCCACATTTACATATAAGGCCCTGCCTCGTTCATCCTTATCTCCCACAAGATAAACTACTCATACAAACATCTTGATGTTTCTTGCAACGCATGGGCATCTTGCTAGTTCTAAAAACTTTCCATCATTTGCCACACTACTGGTTGCAGATGAAGAACCTACCCAAGCACAGCGCAATACAGGAGCGACTCACAATTGCAAGGTGATATTCTGTTGGACAATGCAAGCTCTAACCAATTACTTTTACGAGAACAATAGCAACTAGGAAATTTGAAGGGTAGGTATGAACAAAATTGGAACTGCAAATGTACCGTTAAGAGATTCAATACACACATTACCAACCGAGGAGGAGTACGATGGTCGCGGCGGCCTCTGTGCATCATGGTCGGCAACCGGAGTCAGTTCATTGTCCACGACGGTGGTGCTTCTGCACTTGGCGTCGGCTTCCGGGAAGCAGATTTGAGACTGGGGAAGATGGTGCCGGAGAAGAGGCTCCATGTACGACGGTGGACCGGCTCTAGTGTGGCGTACGACGTTGTCGATGAGGTAGATGTGTTGCGGTGGACGAGTGTGCCGATGTAAAAAGGGAGGAGCACGAAGGCTGTGGTGCCATGGAGAAGTCTATTTTGCGGTGGGGATAGAAAATGGGGAGTATTCAGGTGTACTACTCTGGGTGCCAGGGTGGGGTTGGCTGGGTAGGGTGAACCTGAAGTTACCAAAACATCCCCCTATCAACCACCATTCGTAGGCCTGTTCAAAAGGGTATGATGGTAACTTCGCACTGCTCGAATCAGGGTCATGGGAGATTTTCCCGCCGACCTCAAAATTTTGTAACACTGAACTCCCCGTTTGGCGTGTTGGGTGATTGGGCTAAGCAACTAGCGAGTAGTACTAGTACACTCCTTCCATTTTATTAACTCTACATATTAGGTTTGACCGAAGTCAAACTTCCTAAAGTTTGACTAAGTTTATAGAAAAATATAAACATTTACCATAACAAATATGTTATGATGTGAAAGTACATTCAATAATGAGTCTAATGGTATTTATTTGTTATTGTATATGTTAATATTTTCTGTTATGAACTTTGTTGGAGTTTACAAAACTTGACTTTGACCAATGCTAATACGCGGACTTAAATAAAAATGGAGGTAGTACACACTTGTTTTCTTAGTTTGTAGTGGAATTAATCATTTCTTGTAATCGTAAAATAAATATATTAGGCTACTGACTTCGAATGTAATGGTTTATACAATTCAATAGTTAGAATCATTGTTGAATTCCAAGATGTATACGACGTCTATAGTACTTCACAATATGCTCAAACACACATAATCCGGGTCAAATGAAAATCTAAATGCATTTCATAGTTATTACTCTGTAGGATGCAGCAAAACCAACCATAACTCTACATGAACCATTATAAAAGCAACATTTTGAACACATCCCAATGTGTGAATGAAACATGTAGAGAGAGCTTGCGAAGATGGAGTAGATAGGGCGGGAAAGATTTTATGTATGTGGGCGAGAGAGTAGGAGAGAAACCTAACGAGAGAGAGAAATATAGAGAGAGAGATAGAAAGAGAGAGGAAGAAGTTAGGTCTGCGAGAAAGATGGAGACATGTAATATACGTGAGATGCGTGTGCATTCGGATTTTGTACACATGGAAGGAGAAAATACAATGGGTTTGATGAGAGAGCTGGAAAAACATGGATGAGAGGGGAAGGATCTCCTGGGTTAAGGGATTGATAATTTTGTGCGGGAGAGAGAGGGGGGAGGAGTCAGTCAGCCATCGTCACATCATCATGCTTCAAAATGGCCCCGCATTCTCTTGTGCAGTGTGGTTGCCGTGTGCGATCTCCTCGATGCCCTCTTTGAAGATTGAGGTGGTGTGCTGTTGGGGAACGTTGCAGAAAACAAAAATTTTCCTACTCGTTTCACCAAGATCATCTAGGAGTTCATCTAGCAACGAGTGATCAGATGCATCTACATACCTTTGTAGATCGCGCACGAAAGCGTTCAAAAGAACGGTGATGATGTAGTCGTACTCGACGTGATCCAAATCACCGATGACCAGCGCCGAACGGACGGCACCTCTGCGTTCAACACACGTACGGAACAGCCACGTCTCCTCCTTCTTGATCCAGCAAGGGAGGGAGGAGAGGTTGAGGGAGATGGCACCAGCAGCAGCACGACGGCGTGGTGTTGATGGAGCTGCAGTACTCCGGCAGAGCTTCGCTAAGCACTATGGAGGAGGAGGAGGAGTCGGGGAGGGAGAAGGAGGCAACCAAAGGCCAAGGCGTTCAGGTATGAAGTCCCTCCTCTCCCCCCACTATATATAGGAGGGCCAAGGGGGGGGCGCCGGCCCTAGTATATGAGATCTACTAGGGGGGGGGGGCGGCGGCCAAGGGGGTTTCCCTCCCCCCCAAGGCACCTAGGAGGTGCCTTCCCCTCCTAGGACTCTTTCCCCTCAAACCCTAGGCGCATGGGCCTATGTGGGGCTGGTGCCCTTGGCCCATGTAGGCCAAGGCGCACCCCCTACAGCCCATGTGGCCCCCCGGGATAGGTGGACCCACCCGGTGGACCACCGGGACCCTTCCGGTGGTCCCGGTACAATACCGATAACCCCGAAACTTGTCCCGATGCCCGAAACAGGACTTCCTATATATAATTCTTTACCTCCGGACCATTCCGGAACTCCTCGTGACGTCCGGGATCTCATCCGGGACTCCGAACAACATTCGGGTTACTGCATATACATATCCCTACAACCCTAGCGTAACCGAACCTTAAGTGTGTAGACCCTACGGGTTCGGGAGACAAGCAGACATGACCGAGACGACTCTCCGGTCAATAACCAACAGCGGGATCTGGATACCCATGTTGGCTCCCACATGCTCCACGATGATCTCATCGGATGAACCACGATGTCGAGGATTCAATCAACCCCGTACGCTATTCCCTTTGTCTATCGATATGTTACTTGCCCGAGATTCGATCGTCGGTATCCCAATACCTCGTTCAATCTCGTTACCGGCAAGTCACTTTACTCGTACCGTAATGCATGATCCCGTGACCAGACACTTGGTCACTTTGAGCTCATTATGATGATGCATTACCGAGTGGGCCCAGTGATACCTCTCCGTCATACGGAGTGACAAATCCCAGTCTTGATCCATGTCACCCAACAGACACTTTCGGAGATGCCCGTAGTCTACCTTTATAGTCACCCAGTTACGTTGTGACGTTTGGCATACCCAAAGCACTCCTACGGTATCCGGGAGTTACACGATCTCATGGTCTAAGGAAAAGATACTTTGACATTGGAAAACTCTAGCAAACGAACTATACGATCTTATGCTATGTTTAGGATTGGGTCTTGTCCATCACATCATTCTCCTAATGATGTGATCTCGTTATCAATGACATCCAGTGTCCATAGTCAGGAAACCATGACTATCTGTTGATCAACGAGCTAGTCAACTAGAGGCTCACTAGGGACATGTTGGTGTCTGTTATTCACACATGTATTACGATTTCCGGATAACACAATTATAGCATGAATAAAGACAATTATCATGAACAAGGAAATATAATAATAATGCTTTTATTATTGCCTCTAGGGCATATTTCCAACAGTCTCCCACTTGCACTAGAGTCAATAATCTAGTTACATTGTGATGAATCGAACACCCATGGAATTCTGGTGTTGATCATGTTTTGCTCTAGGGAGAGGTTTAGTCAACGGATCTGCTACATTCAGGTCTGTATGTACTTTACAAATCTCTATGTCTCCATCTTGATCATTTTCACGAATGGAGTTGAAACGACGCTTGATGTGCCTTGTCTTCTTGTGAAACCTGGGCTCCTTGGCAAGTGCAATAGCTCCAGTGTTGTCACAGAAGAGCTTGATCGGCCCCGACGCATTGGGTATGACTCCTAGGTCGGTGATGAACTCCTTCACCCATATTGCTTCATGTGCTGCCTCCGAGGCTGCCATGTACTCCGCTTCACATGTAGATCCTGCCACGATGCTCTGCTTGCAACTGCACCAGCTTACTGCGCCACCATTCAAAATATACACGTATCCGGTTTGTGACTTAGAGTCATCCAGATCTGTGTCGAAGCTAGCGTCGACGTAACCCTTTACGACGAGCTCTTCGTCACCTCCATAAACGAGAAACATTTCCTTAGTCCTTTTCAGGTACTTCAGGATATTCTTGACCGCTGTCCAGTGTTCCTTGCCGAGATTACTTTGGTACCTTCCTACCAAACTGACGGCAAGGTTTACATCAGGTCTGGTACACAGCATGGCATACATAATAGAACCTATGGCTGAGGCATAGGGGATGACGCTCATCTCTTCTATATCTTCTGCCGTGGTCGGACATTGAGCTGAGCTCAATTTCATACCTTGTAACACAGGCAAGAACCCCTTCTTGGATTGATCCATATTGAACTTCTTCAATATCTTATCAAGGTATGTGCTTTGTGAAAGACCTATGAGGCGTCTCGATCTATCTCTATAGATTTTGATGCCTAATATATAAGCAGCTTCTCCAAGATCCTTCATTGAAAAACTTTTATTCAAGTAGGCCTTGATGCTGTCCAAGAGTTCTATATCATTTCCCATCAAAAGTATGTCATCTACATATAATATGAGAAATGCTACAGAGCTCCCACTCACTTTCTTGTAAACGCAGGCTTCTCCATAAGTCTGCGTAAACCCAAACGCTTTGATCATCTCATCAAAGCGAATGTTCCAACTCCGAGATGCTTGCACCAGCCCATAAATCGAGCGTTGGAGCTTGCACACTTTGTCAGCATTCTTAGGATCGACAAAACCTTCCGGCTGCATCATATACAATTCTTCCTTAAGGAAACCATTAAGGAATGCCGTTTTGACGTCCATTTGCCATATTTCATAATCATAGAATGCGGCTATTGCTAACATGATTCGGACGGACTTCAGCTTCGCTACCGGTGAGAAAGTCTCATCGTAGTCAACCCCTTGAACTTGTCGATAACCCTTAGCGACAAGTCGAGCTTTATAGATGGTCACATTACCATCCGCGTCTGTCTTCCTCTTAAAGATCCATTTATTTTCTATGGCTCGCCGCTCAACGGGCAAGTCAGTCAAAGTCCATACTTCGTTTTCATACATGGATCCTATCTCGGATTTCATGGCTTCTAGCCATTTGTCGGAATCCGGGCCCGCCATCGCTTCTTCATAGTTCGAAGGTTCATCGTTGTCTAACAACATGATTTCCAAGACAGGGTTGCCGTACCACTCTGGTGCGGAACGTGTCCTTGTGGACCTTCGAATTTCAGTAGGGGCTTGATCAGAAGTATCTTGATCATTATCATTAACTTCCTCTCTAGTCGGTGCTGGCACCTCAGGAACATTTTCTTGAGTTGCGCCATTTTCCGGTTCAAGAGGCAATACTTCATCAAGCTCTACTTTCCTCCCACTTACTTCTTTCGAGAGAAACTCTTTCTCCAGAAAGGACCCATTCTTGGCAACAAAGATCTTGCCTTCGGATCTGAGGTAGAAGGTGTACCCAATAGTTTCCTTTGGGTACCCTATGAAGACGCATTTTTCCGATTTGGGTTCGAGCTTTTCAGGTTGAAGTTTCCTGACATAAGCATCGCATCCCCAAACTTTTAGAAACGACAGCTTAGGTTTCTTCCCAAACCATAATTCATACGGTGTCGTCTCAACGGATTTCGACGGAGCCCTATTTAAAGTGAATGCGGCAGTCTCTAAAGCATAGCCCCAAAAGGAAAGCGGTAAATCGGTAAGAGACATCATAGATCGCACCATATCTAACAGAGTGCGATTACGACGTTCGGACACACCATTACGCTGAGGTGTTCCAGGCGGCGTGAGTTGTGAAACTATTCCACATTTTCTTAAGTGTGTGCCAAACTCGTGACTCAAGTATTCTCCTCCACGATCTGATCATAGAAACTTGATTTTCCTGTCACGTTGATTTTCAACCTCACTCTGAAATTCCTTGAACTTTTCAAAGGTTTCAGACTTGTGTTTCATTAAGTAGATATACCCATACCTACTTAAATCATCAGTGAGGGTGAGAACATAATGATAGCCACCGCGAGCCTCAACACTCATTGGACCGCACACATCGGTATGTATGATTTCCAATAAGTCGGTTGCTCGCTCCATTGTTCCTGAGAATGGAGTCTTGGTCATTTTACCCATAAGGCATGGTTCGCACGTGTCAAATGATTCATAATCAAGAGACTCTAAAAGTCCATCATCATGGAGCTTCTTCATGCGTTTGACACCTATGTGACCAAGGCGGCAGTGCCACAGGTATGTGGAACTATCATTATCAACCTTACTTCTTTTGGTACTCACATTATGAATATGTGTAGCATCACGTTCGTGATTCATAAGGAATAAACCATTCACCATAGGAGCATGACCATAAAACATATCTCTCATATAAATAGAACAACCATTATTCTCGGATTTAAATGAGTAGCCATCTCGAATTAAACGAGATCCTGATACAATGTTCATGCTCAAAGCTGGCACTAAATAACAATTATTAAGGTTTAAAACTAATCCTGAAGGGAGATGCAGAGGCAGCGTGTCGACGGCGATCACATTGACCTTGGAACCATTCCCGACGCGCATCGTCACCTCGTCCTTTGCTAGTTTCCGCTTATTCCGCAGCCCCTGCTTTGAGTTACAAATGTGAGCAACTGCACCGGTATCAAATACCCAGGAGCTACTACGGGCACTAGTAAGGTACACATCAATTACATGTATATCACATATACCTTTTGTTTTGCCGGCCTTCTTATCCGCTAAGTATTTAGGGCAGTTCCGCTTCCAGTGACCGCTTCCCTTGCAATAAAAGCACTCAGTCTCGGGCTTGGGTCCATTCTTTGGCTTCTTCCCGGTAGCTTGCTTGCCGGGCGCGGCAACCTCCTTGCCGTCCTTCTTGAAGTTCTTCTTACCCTTGCCTTTCTTGAACTTAGTGGTTTTATTGACCATCAACACTTGATGTTCCTTCCTGACTTCTACCTCTGCTGATTTCAGCATAGCAAATACTTCAGGAATGGTCTTTTCCATCCCCTGCATATTGAAGTTCATCACAAAGCTCTTGTAGCTTGGTGGAAGCGACTGGAGGATTCTGTCAATGACCGCATCATCCGGGAGATTAACTCCCAGCTGAGTTAAGCGGTTATGCAACCCAGACATAGTGAGTATGTGCTCACTGACAGAACTGTTTTCCTCCATCTTACAGCTGAAGAATTTGTTGGAGACTTCATATCTCTCGACCCGGGCATGAGCTTGGAAAACCATTTTCAGCTCTTCGAACATCTCATATGCTCCATGTCTCTCAAAACGCTTTTGGAGCCCCGGCTCTAGGCTGTAAAGCATGCCGCACTGAACGAGGGAGTAGTCATCGGAATGTGCCTGCCAAGCGTTCATAACATCTTGTTCTGCAGGGAGAACGGGTGCGTCACCAAGCGGTGTTTGTAGGACATAATCTTTCTTGGCAGCTATGAGGATGATCCTCAGGTTCCGGACCCAGTCCGTATAGTTGCTGCCATCGTCTTTCAGCTTAGTTTTCTCTAGGAACGCGTTGAAGTTGAGGACTACGTTGGCCATTTGATCTACAAGACATATTGTAAAATATTTAGACTAAGTTCATGATAATTAAGTTCAACTAATCAAATTATTAGTGAACTCCCACTTAGATTAGACATCCCTCCAGTCATCTAAGTATTACATGATTCGAGTTAACTAGACCGTGTCCGATCATCACGTGAGACGGACTAGTCAACATCGGTGAACATCTTCATGTTGATCATATCTTCTATACGACTCATGCTCGACCTTTCGGTCTTCTGTGTTCCGAGGCCATGTCTGTACATGCTAGGCTCGTCAAGTCAACCTAAGTGTTTGCATGTGTAAATCTGTCTTACACCCGTTGTATGTGAACGTCTGAATAAAACACCCGATCATCACGTGGTGTTTTGAAACAGCGAACTGTCGCAACGGTGCACAGTTAGGGTGAACACTTATTGAAATTATTGTGAGGGATCATCTTATTTACTACCGTCGTTCTAAGTAAACAAGATGCAAAACATGATAAACATCACATGCAATCAAATAATAAACGTGACATGATATGGCCAATATCACATAGCTCCTTTGATCTCCATCTTGGGGCTCCATGATCATCTTGTCACCGGCTTGACACCATGATCTCCATCAACATGATCTCCATCATCGTGTCTCCATGAAGTTGCTCGCCAACTATTACTTCTACTACTATGGCTAACGCGTTTAGCAATAAAGTAAAGTAATTTACATGGCGTTTCTCGATGACACGCAGGTCATTAAAAGAATAAAGACAACTCCTATGGCTCCTGCCGGTTGTCATACTCATCGACATGCAAGTCGTGAATCCTATTACAATAGCATGAACATCTCATACATCACATATAGATCATTCATCATTCATCACAACTTTGGCCATATCATATCAAAAACCACTTGCTGCAAAAACAAGTTAGACGTCCTCTAATTGTTGTTGCAAGTTTTACGTGGCTGAATTAGGGTTCTAGCAAGAACGTCTTCTTACCTACGTTAAAGCCACAACGTGATTTGTCAACTTCTATTTACCCTTCATAAGGACCCTGTTCATCGATTCCGCTCCAACTAAAGTGGGAGAGACAGACACCCGCCAGCCACCTTATGCAACTAGTGCATGTTAGTCGGTGGAACCGGTCTCACGTAAGCGTACGTGTAAGGTTGGTCCGGGCCGCTTCATCCCACAATACCGCTGAAGCAAGAAAAGACTAGTAACGGCAAGAAAGTTGACAAATCTACGCCCACAACTAATTGTGTTCTACTCGTGCAAGAAGAACTACGCATAGACCTAGCTCATGATGCCACTGTTGGGGAACGTTGCAGAAAACAAAAAATTTCCTACTCGTTTCACCAAGATCATCTAGGAGTTCATCTAGCAATGAGTGATCAGATGCATCTACATACCTTTGTAGATCGCGCACGGAAGCGTTCAAAAGAACGGTGATGATGTAGTCGTACTCGACGTGATCCAAATCACCGATGACCAGCGCCGAACGGACGGCACCTCCGCGTTCAACACACGTACGGAACAGCCACGTCTCCTCCTTCTTGATCCAGCAAGGGAGGGAGGAGAGGTTGAGGGAGATGGCACCAGCAGCAGCATGACGGCGTGGTGTTGATGGAGCTGCAGTACTCCGGCAGAGCTTCGCTAAGCACTATGGAGGAGGAGGAGGAGTCGGGGAGGGAGAAGGAGGCAACCAAAGGCCAAGGCGTTCAGGTATGAAGTCCCTCCTCTCCCCCCACTATATATAGGAGGGCCAAGGGGGGGGCGCCGGCCCTAGTAGATGAGATCTACTAGGGGGGGCGGCGGCCAAGGGGGTTTCCCTCCCCCCCCCCCCCAAGGCACCTAGGAGGTGCCTTCCCCTCCTAGGACTCTTTCCCCTCAAACCCTAGGCGCATGGGCCTATGTGGGGCTGGTGCCCTTGGCCCATGTAGGCCAAGGCGCACCCCCTACAGCCCATGTGGCCCCCCGGGATAGGTGGACCCACCCGGTGGACCACCGGGACCCTTCCGGTGGTCCCGGTACAATACCGATAACCCCGAAACTTGTCCCGATGCCCGAAACAGGACTTCCTATATATAATTCTTTACCTCCGGACCATTCCGGAACTCCTCGTGATGTCCGGGATCTCATCCGGGACTCCGAACAACATTCGGGTTACTGCATATACATATCCCTACAACCCTAGCGTAACCGAACCTTAAGTGTGTAGACCCTACGAGTTCGGGAGACAAGCAGACATGACCGAGACGACTCTCCGGTCAATAACCAACAGCGGGATCTGGATACCCATGTTGGCTCCCACATGCTCCACGATGATCTCATCGGATGAACCACGATGTCGAGGATTCAATCAACCCCGTACGCTATTCCCTTTGTCTATCGATATGTTACTTGCCCGAGATTCGATCGTCGGTATCCCAATACCTCGTTCAATCTCGTTACCGGCAAGTCACTTTACTCGTACCGTAATGCATGATCCCGTGACCAGACACTTGGTCACTTTGAGCTCATTATGATGATGCATTACCGAGTGGGCCCAGTGATACCTCTCCGTCATACGGAGTGACAAATCCCAGTCTTGATCCATGTCACCCAACAGACACTTTCGGAGATGCCCGTAGTCTACCTTTATAGTCACCCAGTTACGTTGTGACGTTTGGCATACCCAAAGCACTCCTACGGTATCCGGGAGTTACACGATCTCATGGTCTAAGGAAAAGATACTTTGACATTGGAAAACTCTAGCAAACGAACTATACGATCTTATGCTATGTTTAGGATTGGGTCTTGTCCATCACATCATTCTCCTAATGATGTGATCTCGTTATCAATGACATCCAGTGTCCATAGTCAGGAAACCATGACTATCTGTTGATCAACGAGCTAGTCAACTAGAGGCTCACTAGGGACATGTTGGTGTCTGTTATTCACACATGTATTACGATTTCCGGATAACACAATTATAGCATGAATAAAGACAATTATCATGAACAAGGAAATATAATAATAATGCTTTTATTATTGCCTCTAGGGCATATTTCGAACATGTGCATGCTAGGGTGTAGAGAAGCACAAGCGAGAGTGTCACCATATAACCTTGGATGGGCATGAATTGTGTGCTCGGGGGAGGGGGAGTGTGTATGTGTATGTGTGTGTGTGTCAGATATTGAGAGAAATCAAACCTATGGAGAGAATGTGTATGTATGTGACAGAAAGCTACATGCTAAATAGGGTTTTCACGCAGAGATTGTGCGTGCGAGATAGAGAGTGATGTGTGGACCTTGAGGTGGGCAAGGGTCGGGTGAGGGTGTCAAAATGTGTGCATTGATGCATGTGTTACCTGCGATCGTGCGAGGGTTGGACGAATTGAGAGAGATGGTTGTTGTGTTACGGATGCTCCTCTCTCTCTCTCTCGCACACACACAAGTACAAATAGAAGACCGTTCTCTCATGTATACACAACGTATCGGCATCTCTCTATGTCTCACTCATGCATGATCATTTGCACATTCACACCTCTCTATGTCTCTATCACACGCACACCTTTCCACATTGCCCTTCCGCCACAACACACATATGGACACATACACGCGTTATCTCTCAGTCACACACACGGAATCAGTATTAAATAAAACTAGAGGGCACCTAAAATGTCCAAATCCAAATAAGCACAAACTGAAGCTAAATTCAAATATATGGAAATAGTGCAGCGTGAAGAAATTTTTGAGGAAAAAAAAGTAGAGTAATATTCGGGGATTGTTTTCACACACACAAAAAAAGGTTTAGTGGATGTCCTTCGAGCATGACTCAGTGACGCACCGTTCGATCGACCGTGCGGCCACGGTGCACACGCTTGCACAGGATTCCGTATCGATGATGTGCTAACTAATATGGTAGTATAAGCACTGCCTCAGTCTAATGTTTATGTGTACTAGTACGGTGTTCTTTTAAGTTTGACCAATCCTAAACTATACTAAGCTCCCATAGGCGCGCTCATCAATATGTCGCCGCCACGGTTGTGCATGTCGGCGCCCGCCTTCTCGGGCCGACCATCTCCTGTCCATCACCGTCGTGTCCCCGCCATCCCTGTGCCATGAAGCCGAAGGCTCGCCCACTCACGTCGTCTTGAGTCCCTCTTCGCGATGCCGCCGCACTGCCAAGCATGCAAGCAGCTGGTGTAGCCGCGTCTATGCCCACAACGTATGAAGAGGAGGACGAGCGCGTGATCCAGCATGCCGGTGAGGAGGAGCTAGCTTGTCATTGTCATCTCCGCCCGTGCAGAGGAGGAGCGCATGGTGGCTGTCGCGGCAGAAGCCGGTCGCGCCCGCGCCGAGCCCACAAACCGGGTGCAGACGCGGAATCTACCTTCGAGACCTTGAATGCCATGTGGATCCTGCAATCTGAAGGTAGAATTTGGGTCAGTCGACTCTTGTGAGCTGTTGGATGCAACATGGACGGCCAGAAGGGCTTCTTCAACCTTCGTAATTGATGCACTATGCATCTTCTCTCTAAGCCATCAAGCGCCAGCCCGCCACACGCCTAACTGCCTGCCACCACCGCCCCGCCCTCCTCTGAACCGCCTGACACCGCCTTGCTCCCCCCACCCCTGCCATCCGCTTAACCCCACGCACGATCCATTTTTTCTGGCGAACTGCATTCCACATCCAACACTCATAAGATAGATCGTGGGCGCCCTGCCACCCTAATATAGATACTGGGGTAGCTTCTCTGCCTTCTTCTTCCTTCACTCTGTCGAACTTCTTTCACAAATCGACTAACCCAAATTATACTACTAGTACGTATTAAGTATAGTATGAACATGAAGATACGAGCAGTAGTACCAACTACAAGAAGAACAGTAGCAAGACATACTTGTA
This sequence comes from Triticum dicoccoides, assembly GCF_002162155.2. NCBI lineage: Eukaryota > Viridiplantae > Streptophyta > Magnoliopsida > Poales > Poaceae > Triticum > Triticum dicoccoides. The sequence goes on along the minus strand of NC_041389.1, from coordinate 445,598,264 downwards.
CTACTGTATGTAATAAAGAGTTCAAATAACGAGAAAGAACATAAACATAGTTTTGCTGGGGGATCAGCACAACACACCCCTGATATAAAACTAAGCAACTAGTCCATTTGACACTACAGTAGAACCAGCATGAGCGATGACACTGCCACCTTACTCGGAGTCTGAGTCCACGTCCTCGACTTTGTCCTCGTCCCTCTTCCTCTTCCTCTTCGCTGACGATTCTTTTCTTGAACCGGGCACTGGGCTCTGATTCTTCATCCAATCCTTGTAGATATTTAAACAAAGGTAGGCATCTGTTGCTACGTACAGGATGTGATCTTCATATATTGTCTTCGACTCCCATGCACGATGAAACTCCTAGTGAGGTTTCTTCAGTTGAGCGTATGAAGGATCAATCATGGCTGCCGCTAGGGTCAGCATTGAAGGCTGAGAGGAGGACACCAGGCTTGCCTTCTGGAGATTAAAGGGCTGGCCTACAACGAGGCCTATCTGACCCAGGACTATCCTGTCGTTTGTAAAGTCTACAGTAACGAATTTCACTCTTTTGTCCTTGAGGAAGAACTCAAATTCCAAGGACTCGGTGGAGTTTCAATTCAGAAGAGAAAAGAAGCCAGTTTTCCTTATGCCAAGCTACCCAGCCATCCCAAGGACTGGAACCAAACTTGGTTCTATTGTCAAAACACATCTCTAGCAGACGAGAATCCTCTGCCAGGTTACTGTGACCACCGGCTTAGTAACACATCCACTCCCACAGTGGATTAGCACAAAGGAGCGGGCCAAGTATGCGCCCACATTTTCTAAGCTCAGAGCCTTCATGGCAAATGGCTTAACCGGCATCGACCTTGTTCGATGCTAGGTCTCCTAGAGGATCTTGCCATTAAGCCGTCGCCCCGGCTTAATGTGCGAATATACCGGCGATTTGAAAGATCCCCAGCACCACTGCGAAATTCAACTATCTGACGCAGAAATCACTGAAGCCACCAAGGCGTTGCTGAATGAAACTTGCGCGGAATGTAGTAAAACCAGATTTAGTCCTTTCTTCACCTTCAACAAGCCGCCAACTGTAAGTGTTGCACACCCTGCGTTCAATCTAAATCATATTTGTGTTAATACTTTCCACTTATGATCATTTGACCTCAACAGGCCGACTCTCCATTTTGGAATAAGAAGCCGCAAGATAAGCCGGCCAAACCAACCCGTACCAAGACCAAGGCCACCAAAAGGCCTGCCAAGAAGAAGACCACCGATCCCGTCGAGTTAAACTTGGATGATGACGGTGATGATGATGAGTCGGAGGTAGAACTTGACTCTCTTGGCTCATTTTTTGTACATCTCATTGACAATGATTGTTATCAGGAGGAAGTCAAAGCCAGCTGTGCGGGTGACGAAGAGGTAATTGTTCTTTCCTCTGGCTCAGAATCTGTGCCAAAACAAAAAACTCGCCACGCAAGCCGGAAACTAAGATTTTCTCATCCTTTGGCTTATTTGGATCCCAACTTTATTTTGAAGAAGCAGCAACATGAAGCTCGCCGCACAATCCGGAACAGCGAAAGCGGGATCCTTTCCTCCAGCTTACCGAACACCCCAGCTCCTCGCAAGCGTCGTCTAGAGGTCTCATCCAACTCCGACTTAACTTATCCCAGGGCCGGTCTTTTTCGACAACCTCTTAATCCTTCTGATTCAAATTATTAGGGAACATCTCATTCATTCTCTGGCGACTCAACAGGGACTCATGTCCTGACCTTCAAACCGGTGCCTGGGTAAGACTGTCAAGTCTTTGCTTTCAATTATATACTTAATTGTTGTACTAACCTTATCTTGTGTTTCATTCACAGGGCTATGGCAAAGCCCAGCAAGAAGATGAAGGTGACAAAACTCCTGAGAACCCTTCTGAGCTAGAGCAGCAGTCGGCAGAGACCTCCCATCAAGCGCATGAAGCTACAGTTGATGAGCCGCCACTGGTTGATCACAATATTGGTATGGACCAGATGGATGTTGATCCAGCCACCACTAATCCGCCAAGCCCTATCAGGCCGCCAAGCCCTACCAAGCTGGCTGAAGAAAAAGATGATGATGTTACCATCACTGGACATGGCTATGCAGAGCTAGGCAACCCTACTTTCTTGTCAAAGCACAACGCCAAAGTTGAAATATCTTTTGCTGACAAAGGCAAGTGGTCAGCCAATTTGATAGTTATGCCCACTTCAGTGCCCAAGAGATTCACTCTGGGTACTTGAACCGCATGTACACAAGCCGTGACTTTGAATCCGGCTTAGTAAACTTGATGAAGGAGCGATTTGAGTTAACCACTACAACTCTCTTCATATGAATACACTTCCATTAGCCACCAAGTTTATTGAACATGATAGAATAGAATGTGTTGTAAACATGAATAACTCTATAGATCAATTCCAGTAGCCCCAAGGGATGGTTTATATTTTCAAGATAAACCGGGACTTCCAATAATAATACTTCAACTTTGAATGTGTAGCCCCCAAGGGCCGGCTTAATCTGTCAAGATGAGCCAAGACTTTAAATAGTAATGATTTAATTTCACATCTATAGCTCCCAAGGGCCGGCTTAATCTGTCAGGACATGTCGGGTCTCATTACCACATATGTCCAGAAATTTGAAGCATATAGCCCCCATGAACCGGCTATAATCATCATATAGCAACTAGGTCATCAGAAACTTGTCTTGAAAAAGAGCAAGGTGCATTAACCCCCAAGTGCCAAGTAAAATACTTGAATTGTGCTTGGGACTTCCAAATAAGATGACTTTAACCCGGCTATTATTTATATCCTGCAGGCTAAACTCACTGTCAAAGACTCCGAAGTCGCTGATCTTCAAGAAAACATCAAGTCTCAGCAGTCTGAAACTTCCAAGGCTAAAACCGAACTGACCACTGCCTTGGCGGAGATAGAAAAGCTGAAGAAGGACTTCAAAGCTTATCAAGCAGGCTGGGAGACAGAAAATCCGCTCTGTTGAAAAGAGCAGAGGATGCCGAAGCAGCTCTTAAGCCGGTGGCTGAAGAGCTCGCCGGCTTAAAATATCAAGTAAATGCCATGACTTCTACCATCTTTGGTAAGTAACATCATCTCAATTTTTTTGCTTCCAATGCATTGTAATCACTATGCATCTGGCTTACAAACTTTCTTGATGATGCAGGCTCCAGAATTGCCCACCTTGTCTCAGATATGCATAAGAAATTGAAAGCCGCCTACACCCTCATAGAGAAATTATATACTAGCGCACAACGATCCATCTACACAGCTGCTCATAAGAAACAGACGCCAACCCTTATCAAGGATACATTGGAGAAGCTATCTGTGCTGCCCCTGTGGATCGAAGAACTGACGAAATCAGTTGCAAGAGCCAGTGCACTCACCGCGCTAACCCAGGCCAAAGCATGGCAAGCAGATCTTGAGCCGACATATTTGGCTAACGGCTGCCCTAGCGTGAAAGAGGATGGGTCTCCCTTCAGCAAAGAGGAATTTGCATCAATAGCGACGGAAATGCGTCCTCTAGCAAGTAAGCTAGCTAAAGATACCAATCTGTCACATTACCAGCCAGTTTACGACGCTGACAACAAGAAAGTCAAGGTGCCAATTCATGACTCACAAGACCTTACTCCTCCAATCCGTAAGCACACCTTTACCCCTGACATTGACCCATCAACACTTATTAGTGATAAAGTTGTATTCAGAGCTTTGACTGGGATCAACTGGGCAACCTCTGACTTCCAGGCAATGGGTGAAGAGGAGGAGGATGAACCGGCGCTGGATGACCCACAACCTTCAACTCGCCAAGGCCAAGACCAGTGAGCCGCAAGTTGGCTTAGCATCTTCCAACTGAGATACTTTGCCAAAAAACACTTAATCTTTTGGGTCGTCGGCTGCCTTGTAATAGGCTAGCTTTCAAACAATTATCTGTCATGCCATCACACATGTTTGATCTGCATAACACTTGATGAGTTGTTTTGATCTTCTTTGATGATCCAATGTTAATGCTCATATTCATTATCAATTTTGCCTAAGCATATTGTCATAAACCCTACATACAAACAGAGCACAAGTACCTTGGCGGTTTACCCCAAGGTGGGTCAAAAATTCCCACATATAACAAACCACTGGTGATTGTAGCGTCTATAACCAGGGCCGGTTTGTCAAAACCTCATATAATTATAACAAAATAAATATCATACATGTGATACTTATGTGTACTGCCGGCTTACCAGAACATATGCAATAAGGGCAACAATCCTAATACAGAGCATGACACTCTATGTAATTTATTCACACCGCCGGCTTACAATGCCTAAACAGCATAGGGTAACATCCCCCAAAATTTGAGTATAGAATTCCATGGATATGATCATAAAACACTGGCAACTTAACGTCCAAAGCCAGGCTGGGTTAACAAAACACCAGATGTTATCAAATAAAGATGCAAGTGTGATAGCCTGAATCAAATTTGAACCATATATCAATATGGCATAAATGCAAATCATCAAAAAGATTCAAAAGCAGAAACAAATTATAAGATCAAGGCATTCAAAGGCTGCCAAGCCTCAACATCAAGTGCTATTCAAGGGCTGCATAGCCACTAAGTTACTCCTTAATTCAAACTTGTAAGTCGGGCCTCACATGACTAAATCGCTATTTTAACTTTGACAAGTTCAGGGTCTTTAAAAGATTAACTATCAAGAGTACGACGAGTCATTCTAGGATTACCTGGTCAGAGTGGCAAACTTACAAAGGCAGGATAACCCGAATTTTTGGTGAATACACCTGGCGTCCAAGCCTATTACGCGGGATAACAAAGCTTTTGTTCATTTAACAAGCCCCCAAGTGATATTGTGATCCAGGTGTACAAGTCGGATCAGTAGGGTAGTCACAGCTATGCTCAATAAGCAGGAAGCCCCTAAATTTTTTGCAATCAAGGCGTACAAGCCTGATCAAAAGGGTCATAGCTATGCTCAATGAGCAGGAAGCCCCCAAGTGACCTTATGAAGTAAATAAGACTCAGATTCTCAGGAATGAAACGACAGAGGCCCTGAATCATTAGGGATGCCAGCTTTATTATACTAATCAAATATATACAATGACAAAAGTATGTACATCACAAGAGTTGGTGGCTCAAGTGTAATAAGGCCGAAGATGAGCAATATTCCATGGCCACTAGGTATCCTCCTCCGACATGCGTGAGTCCTTGTGGTTTCGAACATCGATAAGGTAGTATGACCCGTTGTTCAGATTTTTTCTGACCACAAAAGGCCCTTCCCAAGGTGGGGATAACTTATGTATGTCAGTTTGATCCTGGATGAGCCGGAGCACCAAATATCCTTCTTGAAAGGTCCTGGTCTTAACCCCGTGTCTATGATAGCGACGTAGATCTTGCTGGTAAATCACCGAACGAACCGCCGCAAGGTCATGCTCTTCATCCAACAGGTCAATAGCATCCTGACGTACTTCCTCATTATCAGCTTCAACATAATCCGTCACACGAGGCGAGTCGTGACGTATGTCACTAGGGAGAACTACCTTAGCTCCGTAAACCATGAAGAAATGTGTGTAACCCATAGATTTGTTAGGGGTGGTATTGATACTCCAAAGCACTGAGGGCAATTCCTCCACCCAACAACTGTGTGTCCTCTACAAAGGGACCATAAGCTGGGGCTTGATACCCTAACATGAGGACTTAGGTGTGGAGCCATCGCAACATTGTTAGCTTGAAGGGGTTAAACGGGACAAGGGGCACAGAGAGTTTATACTGGTTCATCCCGTCGCGGTGGAGGTAAAGGCCTACTCCAGTTTAGGGTTGTATTGCTTGAGCTTCGATTACTAGGGAGCGAATACGCTTGACCTAGTTCTTGATCTCTTCTTTCTTGCCCTAAACCGCTGCTGGGTCACCCCTTTATATACACAGGCTGATGCCCGATGGCCTACAGAGTCCCGGCCGGCCCATACACAACGTGTCTGGCTCGGTGACAGAACTACACTTTCCTTAACATACAAGTTAACATATGGCGGTTTACGCCCGTGGGCCTCCAGTCTTCTCCGGGTCTTGGGTCTTTAGTAAGCTTGGTTCGTGAACCGCCATCTTCAACATCTTCATGGGCCTTCTTGTTATGAACCACCAGTGGTATGACCCGGCCCCTCCTGGGCGGGTCATACCCAATAGTTATATCCCCAATAGTAAGTGTGAGAGTTTGAGCCAAAACCGAGTAGGAAACCTTCATGAGATTTAGGGGAAAATTTTGAACGATGATGCTTGTCAAGAATGTAGCATTTTGAGCCAAATACTCGAAAGTATCCAACTTGGGGTTTGTTACTTGTAAGAATCTCGTATGCCATCTTGCCGAGAAGCTTGTGAAGATATAGTCGATTTGTGGCATGACAAGTTGCCTCAACCGCTCCGGCCCAAAAGTGTTCTCGCGTCTTGTATTCATCAAGCATCGTTCTCGCCATCTCCATAAGTGTCTGGTTCTTCCTCTCAACAACTCCATTTTGTTGAGGAGTGTACGTAGCCGAGAACTCATGTGAAATCCCTTCTTCGTCAAGAAAGGTATCCACATTGATGTTCTTGAACTCCGTTCAGTTGTCGCTATGAACCTTCTTGATCTTCACTTCAAACTGATTTGGGGCCTTCCTAGCGAAGTTCTTGAAGATCTTTTGCACCTGTGATTTATGATCAAGATAGAACACCCACATAAATCTTTAAAAATCGTCAACAATGACTAATCCGAATGACTCTTGTAGGCGTTGGGACCAAAAAGATCCATATGAAGTACCTCGAGCGGTCTTCTCGTGGTCATACTGTTTTTCACGGGATGACTTCCTCCAACTTGTTTTCCTGCTTGACAAGCACTTCAAAGTCTATCCTTGTCAAATATAACATCTTTAACACCAAGGATATGATCACCTTTAATATGCTTATCAAGATTTTGCATGCCCACATGACCTAACCTTCTATGCCACAACCAGCCTTTAGAAGATTTAGCAATTAGGCAAGTTCTAGGTTGAGCTCTTTTAGTGAAGTCAACAATGTATAGATCACCTCTACGTATACCGGTAAAGACCATATTATGATTATCTCTTCGAAACACTTGGCAATCTACTTCAGTGAATAGAACATTGAGACCGAAATCGGCTAGTCTAGATACGGAAACTAAATTGTAGCCAAGAGATTCAACGAGCATAACATTTTGGATGGAGCTGTCGTGTGAGATGGCCACCTTACCAAGGCCAACCACCTTACCCTTTGAGTTATCACCAAAAGTGACATACTTCTGGGGGCCGTCGTTTTCAGCAAGCTCATGAAACATGTCCTTGTCTCCGGTCATGTGATCGGTACATCCACTATCAAGAACCCATTCCTTCCCTCCAGCCATGTAACCACAAAGGTTAGCCATAAGACCAAAGTGTCTCATAGACTCATCAAGATCAAAGTCACTATCATCATCCTCGTCATAATATCCATGTTCAACATTGTCTTGTGATTGATCATCACCTAGAGAGAGTGATTCATTAGATTTATAACCATGACAATGTTCATCTTTATGAATTCTAATGACTTGAGAGATGATGCTACTAATGACTCCAACATCTCCTTTGACATGCATGAGGTCATGAAGCTCAAATAGACAATCATCAAATTTAGGATCACTAGGATTCATTTTATGAAAAGCAATGGACTTTGAAGAATCTCATCTAGATTTTTCAAAGAATAGTTTGGAAATCGTTCCTCAAGATATCTCCATATAGTATAAGCACATTCAAATGTAGTCAAGCATACAAGCAAATTTCGAGGCAATCCTCTAATGATAAGATCAATATCTCTAAGATTGCGAGTCATGTCAAGATACTCATCGGGGGTAGGATGCAAGGGATCAATAGGAGGCACACAAGGGCTAGTAATATACTTGTTCAAATTATATTCATTGAAAATCTCAAGCATCTCATTTTTCCAAGCACTATAGAACTCCCCATCAAGAATAGGCACTCTACGTCTAATACTCCCAATCGTAGAATCATCCATCTTCCTCCAATGGTGATTAAACCAAAGCAATGGAGACCAATGCTCTGATACCAATTAAAAGGATCAAGAAGAGGTGTCTAGAGGGGGTGATTAGACCCTCAACAACCAAAAGTAGCAGTTTTTAAGTTCTTCAAGTTGAGGTGGAGTTTTAACACAAGATTAAGCATTCACGATACATTTCAAGCAAGCATGGCAAGAGTATAGGCAGCGGAAAGAGTAAAGCATGCTATTTGCAAGAAAGTAAAGGGATGGGATTGGAGTGTGCAAACGCAATGAAGACACGGAGATTTTTGGCGTGGTTCTGATAGGTGGTGCTATCATACATCCACGTGAAGGAAATATGCCCTAGAGGCAATAATAAAGTTGTTATTTTATATTTTCTTATTCATGATAAAGGTTTATTATTCATGCTAGAATTGTATTGATCGAAAACCTTAATACATGTGTGAATACATAAACAAACATTGTGTCCCTAGTGAGCCTCTACTAGACTAGCTCGTTGATCAGAGATGGTTAAGGTTTCCTAACCATTGACATGAGTTGTCATTTGATAACAAGATCACTTCATTAGGAGTGTGATGTGATGTACAAGACGCATCTGTTACTTAGCATAACGATCATTTAGTTTTATTGCTATTTCTTTCTTCATGTCAAATACATATTCCTTCGACTATGAGATTATGCAACTCCCGAATACCAGAGGAATGCCTTGTGTGCTATCAAATGCAACAATGTAACTAGGTGATTATAAATATGCTCTACAGGTATCTTCGAAGGTGTTTGTTGAGTTGGCATAGATCGAGATTAGGATTTGTCGCTCCGAGTATCGGAGAGGTATCTTTGGGCCCTCTCGGTAACACACATTATAAGCTTGCAAGCAAACGACTAAGGAGTTGGTCATGAGGTGATGTAAAAGAGACTTGCCGGTGACGAGATTGAAATAGGTATGAAGATATCAACGATCAAATCTCGGGCAAGTAACATACCGATAGACAAAGGGAATTACATATGTTGTAATAACGGTTCGACCGATAAAGATCTTCGTACAATATGTAGGAGCCAATATGAGAATCCAGGTTCCTCTATTGGTTATTGACCGGAGAGGTGTCCCGGTCATGTCTACATAGTTCTCAAACCCGTAGGGTCCGCACGCTTAACGTTCGTTGACGATGTAATATTATATGAGTTATGTGATTTGGTGACCGAATGTTGTTTGGAGTCCCGGATGAGATCAAGGACATGACGAGGAGTCTCAAAATGGTCGAGAGGTAAAGATTGATATATAGGACTATGGCATTTGGACATCAGAAGTGTTTCGAAGGGTACCGGGTAGTTATCGGGTCACTTGAAAGGAGTTTCGGGCACCCCCGACAAAGATATGGGCCTTATGGGCCAAGAAAGGGAAAACACCAGACCACAAGGAGCTGGTGTGCCCCTATACAGGCCAGCCCTATGAGGAGGATAAGGAAAGAGGGGAGGGGAAAGAAACTGTGGAGTAGGACCCCCCCTTCCTTCCCTCTCCCCCCTCTTTCCTTCCCCCATCTTCTTAAAAGGAAAGGGGGGCACAGGGCAAGGCATCAGCCCTAGGTCTTCCTCCAGGTCTCTTGGGCTGCCTCCTCCCCTCCCACCTATATATACATGGGTAGGGGGCACCACACAAGGACACAACATTGTCTTAGCCGTGTGTGGCCCCCGTCCATCGTTTACTCACTCGGTCATATTTTTGTAGTGCGTAGGCGAAGCCCTACGGAGATCACTTCACCATCACCGTCACCATGTCGTCGTGCTGACAGAACTCATCTGCTACCTCGACATCTTGCTGGATCAAGAAGGCAAGGGATGTCACCGAGCTGAAAGTGTGCAGAACGCGGAGGTGTCATGTGTTCGGTACTTGATCGGTTGAAGCGCGAAGAAGTTCGACTACATCAACCGCGTTGTGAAACGCTTCCGCTTACGGTCTATGATGGTACGTAGACACACTCTCCCCCTCGTTGATATGCATCTCCATGGATAGGTCATTGCGTGTGCATAGAATTTTTTTGTTTTCCATGCAACGATTCCCAACACCACGTTGATGGAGACTTCAACCCACGAAGGTTAACAGCTGCGCGCGGAGGGATCCACCCATGAAGGGTCCACGAAGAAGCAACCTTGTCTATGCCACCATGGCCATTTCCCATGAAGGACTTCCCTAACTCGGGCAGATCTTCACGAAGTAGGCGATCTACTTGCCCTTACAAACCCCTTGGTTCAACTCCACAAACTTGTCGGAGGCTCCCAAGTGACACCTAACCAATCTAGAAGACACCACTCTCCAAAAGGTAATAGATGGTGTGTTGATGATGAACTCCTTGCTCTTGTGCTTCAACTGATAGTGTCCCCAATGTTCAACTCTCTCTCACTGATTTGGCTATGGTGGAAAGATGATTTGAGTGGAAAGCAACTTGGGGAAGGCTAGAGATCAAGATTCTTGTGGTTAGATTGGAATGTCTTGGTCTCAACACATGAGTAGGTGGTTCTCTCTCAGAAAATGAGTAGTGGAAGTGTAGGCACGTTTTGATGGCTCCCTCTTGAATAGAGAAGGGGGTGGAGGGGTATATATAGCCTCCACACAAAATCCAACTGTTACACACAATTGACCCAACTCGGTCAGTCCGAATAGAAGAACTCAGTGAGACCGATTCAATTCAAAATGTGAACATTAGGAATCTCGGTGAGACCGACATGATCAACTCGGTGGGGTCGATGTGCTAGGGCTAGGACAAAATCTCATCTCAGTGTGACCGATTGCATGAACTCGGTGAGACCGATTTCAGCAATGAGTTAACAGATAATTGGTCAGGCAAACTCGGTGGGACCAATTGCATATTTCGATGAGACCAAAATAATTGCAACTGGCAACAGAGAGTTTGCAAGGCCATCTCAGTGGGACCGAGATCCGTATCAGTAAGACCGAATTGTCTAGGGTTTCTGGCAGTGGTTATGTCAAAAGAACTCGGTGGCGCCGGATAGATCAAATCGGTAGGACCGAGTTTTTACTTTGGGTTTTAGGCATATTTGGAAATGAGAAAGTGGCTGAGGGTTATGGAGCAATATCACTAAGCATTTTGAGCAAGTAGACCATTAAGCAACACATCATCCCCTTTTAATAGTATTTGCTTTCCTATGGACTCAATGTGAATTTGGATCACTAAAATGAAAATAAAGAGTCTTGAGCCTTTTTCCAATCTTTGTCCTTAGCATTTTGAAGGAGTTCCACATCCTCTTGCTCATGCGACACCATTGTTGACCTTTCTGAAATATACTAGATAAAGATATTTGTCCAACAAGATATATGTTGTCATTAATTACCAAAATCACCCAGGGAGCACTTGTGCTTTCACCTCTCCCCTGGTGGCCTCAAGCACGACCTAGAGACGTTCCTCGGTGTCGGGCCACGGGCCGGCGTCGTGGACCATCTGGCACAGCCGGCTGATGCTCGCACTCATTGCCTCCATGGGTAGCTTCTAGTCAACTGATCTTACGATTGGAGTGATCACTCTTGCCCTTGGTTAGGGTGAATAGGTGAGTAGGATTTCGTAGATTGGACCAGCAGGGAGCCTTTATATGAGAAGTGTAGATTGTGTTGCATTCACGTGTGTGTTGGCCATCTATTCCTCGACCCTTCCTCTGTACTGGTGCAGTATAGTCATCTCACCGAGAGCAAGTTGGGGCAAAACGAGAGAACTTTGATGTTTACTACCTCTGTCCTGGTTTATTGGTCCCCTTTGCATTTTGCGCCAAGTTTTGACCTTTGATTTAACTAATAAAATTTTAATGCATGTAAGCAAAAATAATATTATTGGAAACTATGTTCAAATACGAATCCAATGATACAATTTTTGGTGACATGCATTATTATTGTTTTAGTTAAATATATGGTCAAAATTTGGCACAAAATACTAAGGGGACCAATAAAACAGGATGGAGGTAGTAGTATTTTTTAATTAATGTCATTGCATGCAAAGGTTTGAGCACTGCATGTTGTGCTAAGTAGTCTCAAGTCATTGAATGCATACGCACCCCACATCTCCTATTGGCAGATTTCTTTTTTCATGGCAAAAAACAGGGGACGAGGTGGGTAGTTAATGCACCGCACCTAAAAGTTTTGGGATTATTTGGTTTTCGTAACGTGACTAATGCACCAGTACAGAGGGAGTACAATAGTAGTTTGATTGATGAGATTTCAGATTTGAGTCATCTACCAAAAGGGAGAGTGTATAATATCATCGGGAACTACATTCAAAACCGAATAAAACAATACTCCATGTATTTATTTACAGAGGGATTAGTATATTTTTTGTGGCATGCATTACTAGATATTGCTAGTCAAATACTAAATCCAGACGGAGGTGGTAGTACTACTAAATCCATACGGTGGTGCTAGTACTAGTAGTACTACCAATGTAGTAGTACTGTACTACCCGTTGGTCAAATTATTACATGCTACTCCTCATAGTGAAGTGACAAGACCCTGCACCGGAGATGACACCTGAGTGTAGGTGCCGTGTTCGGCATACCAAAGTCAGCCCCACCGTGTGCAGACACTATCATCATGGCTTTAGAGCTAGCCTGCTTACAACAAGTCGTGTTCTACATAATTTCCCATGCGTTGCCATGAGTATCTCTACTCTTATAAAAAAACCGAGTAGGTGATGATGGTGTGCAGATGTCTACTACACAACTTTATTCTTGTAGACTCGTATTGGGCCTCCAAATGCAGAGTTTTGTAGGACGGTAGAAATTTTCCCTCAAGTGGATGACCTAAGGTTTATCAATCCGTGGGAGGTGTGGGATGAAGATGGTCTCTCTTAAAAAACCCTACAACCAGATAATAAAAAGTCTCTTGTGTCCCCAACACACCAAATGCAATGGTAAATTGTATAGGTGCACTAGTTCAGCGAAGAGATGGTGATAAAAGTGCAGTAATGATAGTAGATATTGATTTTTGTAAAAGTAAAAAATAAAAACAGCAAGGTAGCAAGTAATAAAAGTGAGCACAACGGTATTGCAATGCTTAAAAATGAGGCCTAGGGTCCATACTTTCACTAGTGCAATCTCTCAACAATGCTAATATAATTGGATCATATAACCATCCCTCAACGTGCGACGAAGAATCACTCCAAAGTTCTTATCTAGCAGAGAACATAAGAAGAAATTGTTTGTAGGGTACGAAACCACCTTAAAGTTATTCTTTTCGTTCGATCTATTCACGAGTTCGTACTAAAATAACACAAAGTTATTCTTTCTGTTCGATGTATCCAAGAGTTCATACTAAAATAATTCCATATGATACGCATCAACCAACTCTAATGTCACATAGATACTCTAATGTCACCACAAGTATCCACGAGTTACTTATACGATACGCATCAAACAATTTCATATTCATAATACTCGATCCAACACAAAGAACCTCAAAGAGTGCCCCAAGATTTCTACCGAAGAAACAAGGACGAAAACATGCATCAACCCCTATGCATAGATTACCCCAATGTCACCTTGGAAATCCGCAAGTTGAGTGCCAAAACATATCTCAAGTGAATCAATATAATACCCCATTGTCACCACGGGTATTCGTATGCAAGACATATATCAAGTGCTACCAAATCCTTGAAAGTATTCAATCCGATAAAACAAAATCTCAAAGGGAAAAGGTAATTCATCACAACAAGATAGAGAGGGGAAAACACCATATGATCCAACTATATTAACAAAGCCCACGATACATCAACATCATGACATCTCAAGAACAAGAGAGAGAGAGAGAGAGAGAGAGAGAGAGAGAGAGATTAAATAGATAGCTACTGGTACAAACCCTCAGCCCCGAGGGTGGACTACTCCCTCCTCATCATGGTGGTCGCTGGGATGATGAAGATGGCCATCGATGATGATTTCCCCCTCTGGCAGGGTGCCAGAACGGGCTCCCGATTGTTTTTTCGTGGCTACAGAGGCTTGCGGCAGCGGAACTTCCGATCTAGGGTTCTCTTTAGTGGTTTTGGAATATTTGAGAATTTATAGGGTGAAGAGGCGGTGCAGGAGGCCACCAAGGTGGGCACAACCAACTGGGGCGTGCCTGGGCCCCCTGGCGCACCCAGTGTCTTGTGCCCTACTCCTTCACCTTTTGGTCCTTCCATGAAGCTTCGCGGGTCTCTTTTGTTCCAAAAAAATCATCAAAACATTTTGTCTCATTTGGAGAACTTTCATTTCTGCACAAAAAACAACACCATTGTAGTTCTGCTGAAAACATCATCAGTCCGGGTTAGTTCAATGCAAATCATACCAAAACCATATAAAATTGTTGTAAACATGGCATGAATACTTCATAAATTATAGATACGTTGGAGACATATCAGCATCCCCAAGCTTAATTCCTAATGATAAAAGAAATAATTTATGAAGTTTGAATGCTAGCATAGTGCATAAGTTTGATCAATGATAATTTCAATCACTTTTCCTATCATCATAACAGCAACTCTTTCTCATAAAACTCATCATGAAAAAGTAGCAACCAATTCACATGTTAAGGTTCAAACAATGAATTCTCCTGAAACTCAACAACCTATATTCTTAGTCACCAAACTATTGCAATTCAACTTATTCAACAGAGTCTAAGTAAGAGCTCCACATACTCAATTATCATATAGTCTTCCATGATTTCTACTGCTCAAAGCATATTCTTAGAACAAATGGCATCCATCGAACACAGAGAAAGATAGGGGCTTAATATTTTGCCTCCCAACTCATTTATCATAGAGATAGTTATCAACAATAACAAATCATGATCAAATATATTTGACCGGTCATATGTGCCTAGATCTTTCCCCACCACATGATGCTTTCCAACTAGAGAGTAATTGAGATTGAAATGGGAATGCATACTATTGACTCTTGCATAAAAGTAAATACTGAAAAGTAAAAGATAGGCCCTTCGCAGAGGGTCATGCACTTTTAATTTTTGGATGCCCAAACTCTTAATGCAAAGGAACGTCACGTTATATTGCCCCTTATGATAGCAACCTTTATTATGCAATCCGTCGCTTTTATTACTTTGCCATCACAAGTTCGTACAATGCTCAATTTTCCCTTACGGTAAAAGATCAAACATATTTAGGAGCATTTTGTATTGCTTTATGCACCGATGACAACTTACTTGAATGATCTTATTCAATCCATAGGTAGGTATGGTGGACAATCATGGCAAGAAACTGGTTTAAGGGTTTTTGGATGCACAAGTAGTATCTCTACTTAGTATGAATTTTTGGCTAGCAAAAGATCCTAGGCAAACACCACATGTTGGAGGATCCATGACAATATAACTTCTATGCAAATATACACAACCATAACTCATTACCTTGTCTTCCTTGCCCAACTTCAACTAATTTTCTCAAGTTTGAAAATAATTAATGGGTATTCACAATCATAGAAGATGTCCAAGATAATATAATTGCATGTGAAAGTTCTCTTCCTTCTACTAATCATTCATGAATTGCTTGTATGACCAATATTGTGATTGTCAAGCTTCAAAAGATTACACTTTCTAATCCCAATGTGAAGCTACCACTAGGCATGATATAATTTCAACTTCATGATATTCAATTCATTCAACAATTTACTCATAGGATATAAGTGAAGCACAAGAGTAAATGACAAGCTACTCAAAAAAGATATAAGTGAAGATCAAACGAGTAGTTAAGTAAATAGATAGTAATTCTGGACTCTTTTTTATTTAAAAACTTTCAGATTTAAGTATTTTATTAAAACAGTAAGAAAAACAAAATAAAATGACATTCCAGGAATAGCACAACTCATGTGAAGAAGCAAAACTTAGGCTCAATCGATACTAACCGATAATTGTTGATGAATAGAGGTGGGATGCCTACCGGGGCATCCCCAAGCTTAGATGTTTGAGACTTCTTGAAATATTATGTTTGGATGACTTGGGCATCCCCAAGCTTGAACTTTTGTGCCTCCTTAATTCCTTTTATATTACGGTCTCCCTAAATCTCAAAAACTTCATCCACACAAAACTCAACAAGAACTCGTGAGATAAGTTAGTATAAATCAATGCAATAACCTTATCATTATCTACTGTAGAAAATCACTAAAATTATTATTTAACATTGCATACTAAATGCCTCTGCATATTTAATACTCCTATCCTCAAATATAATCATTAAACAATCAAACATATGAAAACAATGCAAACATAACAGCAATATGTCTAAACAGGAAAGTTTTTGTAAAGGATGCAAGAGTATCAATACTTATTTGACTCCAAAAATTCTCAAAAGTTACCACACTGTATAAAATTTATCATAGCTTACTTTGCAAAAACTTTCGACATTTTATCACATTCTGACCTTTTTCAAGAATTCATGCACTAGCGTACAACTTTCTATTTTCAAACAGCCACATATAGACTTGCAAAATAAGCATGGCAAAGGCTATACTTGACATTTTTATTGAAGTAAAAGATGCAAAACATTATTATAAATAATAGAAAGCAAATCCTGAAAAAATATAATGACGATCGAAGCAAAACTCATATCATGTGACGAATGAAAATATAGCTCCAAGTAAGGTTACCGATATTGTTGGAGACAAAAGAGGGGATGCCTTCCGGGGCATCCCAAGCTTAGTTGATTGGATCTTCCTTGAATATTACCTTGGGGTGCCTTGGGAATACCCAAACTTATGTATTTTCACTCCTTATTCTCCTCATATCGATATCTCACCCAAAACTTGAAAACTTCAATCACACAAAACCGAACGGAACTTCGTGAGATAGGTTAGTATGGTAAAGACAAATCATTCACTTTGGTACTGTCAAAAACAAGATTCATAATTGTTCTCACACAATGCCTACTTTAGCATATCATTTCCACAATTTATTTTGAGCAATATAAGCCATGGAAACTAGAAAAACAAGCAAACTATTCATTGAAAATAGAATTTGTCAAAAACAGAATAGTCTATAGTAATATGTACTCCAACCATACTTTTGCTACTCCAAAAATTCTAAAACATTAGGACAGCATAGGGAATTTGTATATCTATCACATGTAAAAAGTTCAGATCAAAATCACGTTCAGTGAATTTTTAAAATTTCTGGACTGAGTGCAAAAGTTTCTGTTTTTGCACAGAATCAAGTCAACTATCATCCACACTATACCAAAGGCTTTACTTGGCACTTTATTGAAACAAAAGCTATAAAACATGATTAATACAGTAGCTTAATCATGAGAACACATAAAAACGGTAGGTAAAAGTGTTGGGTTGTCTCCCAACAAGCGCTTTTCTTTAATGCCTTTTAGCCAGGCATGATGATTTCAAAGGTGCTCACATAAAAGTAAAGAATGAAACATAATGGGAGCATCATGAATCACAAGTTCCTCTCTCATAATAATTTTCAGTAGCATCATGAATGGATTCATCAATATTACTATCACACAAAGCACTCCTTTCATGATCCACAAGCATAGTATTTTTATTACTCTCCACATAGGATATTTTATTCTCATTCATAATAGTGGGAGTATCATAGGCAACTCGAATACTATAAATTGTTTCCACATTAAAAGAGTAATGTTCAGTAAAAGGATAATCAAAATTATAACAATAATTATCACTACTTTTTATAACATAAGTATCATCACAATAATCATCATAAGTAGGAGGCATGCAATCATCATAGCAAATTCGATCACTCATAGTAAGGGGGCTAAAAAGATCATATTCATTAAGCATAGCATCCCCAAGCTTGTGGCTTGGCATATCATAAGCATAATCATTCTCATCATTAATAGTATGAATAGCACCAATAGTATAACAATTAGTATCATCATAATTTCCCAAATTGGTGCCAAAAATATTTCCAAGATTATAAGAAGTATCATTATCATCCCAATCATAATCATCACAACAAGCAATAGGCATAACAAAATCATCATCAACAGTTCTCTCAGACATTGTGCCATAAGACAAAGAAGCAATATCATGATCAAGTGCATCATCTTTCACAATTATTTTTGATTCATTTTCATGAGGCACAACAACAATAGGAGAACATTATTTGGGAGAGATACCTTTTTACCTCTATTCTTTCTTCTTTTCTTCTTCTTCACCACATCATGTGTGGGTTTAATTAATTTTTTCGAGCTTCTTATTGATGAGATTGGTTGAATAGGGAGCTCCTCCTTGTCACCTATTTCATCATGAGAGACGATAGGAGGGAAAGTGGAAATCGTTACCCTTTCATTAGTATTCCTTTTGTATTCCATTGGTTTTCCCGTCTTTCTATAGTTGGCAATATAAGCATTTTCATTGCAATTTACCATGCAAAACATATGGATTTCTTTCGAATTATTTCAGCATGGTTTGTGAATATGAATGCTTCAAACCAACCATTTTTATGTGACAATTCCTCACACCCCAAAAATAAACAAAGTTCATTATAAAGTTCAAGGGTGATCAAGTTATTGCAATATCTGGAGACGTTTCAATCATGAAAGAGCATGCATTGGAAATTAAGGTGACCAACTTTATTGAAAAGTTCACAAGTAATAGGATAAAGAGAGCATAATTTTGTAGCAAATTTATCTATCACCTTAAGCAAGATATTGGTTCTATCATGTTTATGCTTCCTACAAAATCTATCATCCCTATAAGGCATGTCTTCACAAAGTCTTTCTAATCCACAAAAATTGACATGCTTATAAGAAACATTTTTTTCATGACTAGTGCAATCATCATTAGCATTTTTTATATTGAAAGAATTCATACTAACAACATTGCAATCATGCTCATCATTCATGCCAAACATTTTATTGAATTCTTCTTCTATCAATTGAGCACAATTTTCCTTTCCATCATTTTCAAGAAAGACATTATAAAGATGAACAACATGAGACCACCTCAAATCCTTTTTTTAGTTTTCTTTTTATAGACCAAACTAGTGATAAAACAAGAAACTAAAATATTCAATTGCAAGACCTAAAGATATACCTTCAACAACTTACCTCCTCGGCAATGGTGCCAGAAAAGAGCTTGATGTCTACTATGCAACTTTATTCTTGTAGACTCGTGTTGGGCCTCCAAGCGCAGAGTTTTGTAGGACAGTAGAAATTTTCCCTCAAGTGGATGACCTAAGGTTTATCAATCTGTGGGAGGTGTAGGATGAAGATGGTATCTCTCAAACAACCTTGCAACCAAATAACAAAAAGTCTCTTGTGTCCACAACACACCAAATCCAATGGTAAATTGTATAGGTGCACTAGTTCGGTGAAGAGATGGTGATAAAAGTGTAGTAATGGTAGTAGATATTGATTTTTGTAACAGTAACAATAAAAAACAGCAAGGTAGCAAGTAATAAAAGTGAGCACAAACGGTATTGCAATGCTTGAAAATGAGGCCTAGGGTCTGCACTTTCGCTAGTGAAATATCTCAACAATGCTAATATAATTGGATCATATAACCATCCCTCAACGTGCAATGAAGAATCACTCCAAAGTTCTTATCTAGTGGATAACATAAGAAGAAATTTTTTGTACGCTACGAAACCACCTTAAAGTTATTCTTTCCGTTTGATCTATTCAAGAGTTCGTACTAAAATAACACAAAGTTATTCTTTCCGTTCGATCTATCCAAGAGTTCATACTAAAATAACACCATATGATATGCATCAACCAACTCTAATGTCACCTAGACACTTCAATGTCACCACAAGTATCCATGAGTTAATTATACGATACGCATCAAACAATTTCATATTCATAATACTCGATCCAACACAAAGAACCTCAAAGAGTGCCCCAAGATTTCTACCTGAGAAACAAGGACGAAAACATGCATCAACCCCTATGCATAGACTACCCCAATGTCACCTTGGGAATCCGCGAGTTGAGTGCTAAAACATATCTCATATGAATCAATATAATACCCCATTGTCACCACTGGTAATCATATGCAAGACATATATCAAGTGCTCTAAAATCCATCAAAGTATTCAATCTGATAAAACGAAATCTCAAATGGAAAACTCAGTTCATCACAACAAGATAGAGAGGGAAACACCATATGATCCAACTATATTAACAAAGCCCGCGATACATCAATACCATGACATCTCAAGAACACGAGAGAGAGAGAGAGAGAGAGAGAGAGGAGATTAAACACATAGCTACTGGTACAAACCCTCAGCCCCATGGGTGGACTACTCCCTCATCATCATGGTGGCCGCTGGGATGATGAAGATGGCCACCGGTGATGATTTCCCCCTCCAGCAGGGTGCCGGAACGGGCTCCCGATTGGTTTTTCATGGCTACAAAGGCTTACGGTGGCGGAACTTCTGATCTAGGGTTCTCTTCGGGGGTTTTGGAATATTTAGGAATTTATAGGGCGACGAGGCGGTGGGCACAACCCACCAGGGCGCGCTTGGGCCCCTGGCGCGCCCCGGTGTCTTGTGCCCTACTCCTTCACCTTCTGGTCCTTCCACAAAGCTTTGGGGGTCTCTTTTGTTCCAAAAAAAACATCAAAAAGTTTCAGATCATTTCTTCATTTCTGCACAAAAAACAACACCACGGTAGTTCTACTGAAAACAGCGTCAGTCCGGGTTAGTTCCATGCAAATCATACCAAAACCATATAAAATTGTTGTAAACATGGCATGAATACTTCATAAATTATAGATACGCTGGAGACGTATCATGTGCCTGCCATCCTGCAATATAGACCGTTTGATCTATATCTGACGGATAGAAAGCAAATTATGGCAATTTTGCAAAAAGATACCCGCACCCCTCTCCACATTTCCAGATAAGGCCTTCCCTCGTTTATCTTTATCTCCCACAAGATGAACAGCTCGTATAAATGCATCTTGATGTTCCGTGCAACGCACGGGACTCTTGCTAGTTTGTCACAAAAGACTGTATTTCTATCTTTCCACTTCACTTTAAATCTCTACTCTTATAAAAGAACCAAGTTGGTGATAGATGATGATGTGTCTGCCATCCTGCAATATAGACCGTTCGATCTATATCTAACAGATAGAAAGCAAACTATGGAAATTTTGCAAAAAGATACCCGCACCCGTCTCCACATTTGCAGATAAGGCCTTCCCTCATTCATCTTTGTCTCCCACGAGATAAATAACTCGTATAAATGCATCTTGATGTTCTGTGCAACGCATGTGCCTCTTGCTAGTAATAATAAATATTGTACTCAAGTAATGAGTATATTGTTGCCGCACCTATGCACGCAAACATTTATCGTAACATAGTACCTTGTGCTGGATAGTTGTAATATTACAAGTTTCAAATGGATATTACAAATGCTAGGAGTAATGTTGCACCTACGAAGAGGGAATTATTAGGAAGTTTACGTAAGAACTTTCATTACTTTAGGTGGATGCAGCATTATCATACAAACTGAAATCTACCGCCCTGACAAGTCACTAATGGGAAAATTAATTTTTTAGTCTCTGGCGACTTGATGTTTCAAAAACACATTCAGCTTCTGCGGAGCCTTTGTCATTTAGGCTTATATGCTTGTGGTGATCAGCACACCATTCATTGTTGCACCAGAGAATGCCAAACCTCATTACCTTGAGCACACTTGCCTCCAGAACAAAGAACCTGGCCAATTTAATCACAGATGTGCTGCCTTGATAGTCGATCAAATCAATTTCTATAATATGGAGATCAAGTCATTCGATGAGATTGTTATAGTGTAGCACGTTCTTCACTTTCGGGTCTTTTTTATCTGCAAAAGAAGAGAACATATTAGAGCAGCTGGTTGTATAAGATTGTTGTGTCATCAAGAGGTACCAATATCATTCACTCATACGATAGGGTTGGCTCTAAGGCTAGTGATATTTCTTCACTCTCTCTCTCTCTCTCTCTTTCACTTTCCTCTCATTTACCTAGGAGCACATGAAGAGATTGGAAATTTTTTGCCTTCCACTATGTGGCCGATGCCTTATTTCTCAAAAGTATGCCACATAATACACATCGATGTCAAATCAAAAGATTTTGGCACCCATTTAGCAATGTGAGAGAGTTGGCACTGATGACCCACAAGTGTAGGGGATCTATCATAGTCCTTTCGATAAGTAAGAGTGTCGAACCCAACGAGGAGCAGAAGGAAATGATAAGCGGTTTTCAGTAAGGTTTTCTCTGCAAGCACTGAGATAGTAGGTGATAGATAGTTTTGTGATAAGATAAATAGTAACGAGCAAAAAGTAAATAAAATAAATAAAGTGCAGCAAGGTGGCCCAATCCTTTATGTAGCAAAGGATAAGCCTGGACAAATTCTAATAATGAAGAAGGAGCTCCCGAGGACACATTGGGAATTATCGTCAAGCTAGTTTTCATCACGTTCATAAGATTCGCGTTCGGTACCTTGATAATTTGATATGTGGGTGGACCGGCACTTGGGTACTACCCTAACATGGACAAGCATACCACTTATGATTAACCCCTATTGCAAGCATCCGCAACTACAAAAAGGAGTGTTAAGGTAAACCTAACCACAACATTAAACATATGGGTCCATATCAACCCCTAACGAAGCAACGCATAAACTAGGGTTTAAGCTTCTGTCACTCTAGCAACCCATCAGCTACTTATTACTTCCCTATGCCTTCCTCTAGGCCCAAATAATGGTGAAGTGTCATGTAGTCGACGTTCACATAACACCACTAGAGGAGAGACAACATATATCTCATCAAAATATCGAACGAATACCAAATTCACATGACTACTAATAGCAAGACTTCACCCATGTCCTCAGGAACAAGCGTAACTGCTCACAAATCATATTCATGTTCATAATCAGAGGGGTAATAATATGCATGAAGGATCTGAACATATGATCTTCCACCAAGTAAACCAAATAGCATCAACTACAAGGAGTAATCAACACTACTAGCAACCCACACGTACCAATTTGTGGTTTTGATACAAGATTGGATATAAGAGATGAACTAGGGTTTTGAGATGAGATGGTGCTGGTGAAGATGTTGATGGAGATTGACCCCCTCCCGATGAGAGGATCGTTGGTGATGACGTTGGTGATGATTTCCCCCTCCCGGAGGGAAGTGTCCCCGGCAGAACAGCTCCGCCAGAGCCCTAGATTGATTCTGCCAAGGTTTCGCCTTGTGACGGCGGAGTTTTGTCCCGTAAGCTTGCCCACGATTTTTTCTAGGGGAAAACCCTTCATATAGCAGAAGATGGACGCCGGAAGCCCACCAGGGGGCCCAGGAGATAGGGGGTCGCGCCGTAGGCGAAGCGCGCCCCCTGTCTCCTGGACAGGGTGTGGGCCCCCTGGCCTATTTCTTTTGTCCAAAAATTCTTATTAAATCTAAAAAGTTGTTTTGTGGAGTCTCAGGTCTTTTGGAGTTGTGCAGAATAGGTTTCCAACGTTTGCTCCTTTTCCAGCTAGAATTCCAGCTGCCGGCATCCCCCCTCTTCATGGTAAACCTTGTAAAATAAGAGAGAATAGCCATAAGTATTGAGATATAATGTGTAATAACAGCCCATAATGCAATAAATTGATATAAAAGCATGATGCAAAATGGACGTATCAACTCCCCCAAGCTTAGACCTCGCTTGTCCTCAAGCGGAAGCCGAAATCAAAAAATATGTCCACATGTTTAGAGATAGAGGTGTCGATAAAAATAAAATACGGACATGAGGGCATCATGATCATTCTAATAACACCAACATATATGGATTTTATCATATGATTTCCTATGTTCAAGTAATAAGCAATTCACAATGTCAAGTATGGTTCAAAAACTTCATTGGGAACTAACAAACTATAATCTCAGTCATTGAAGCAATTGCAATTTATCATAACATCAGAAAGAGTCAATAATAGAGCTTTTCAGCAAGCTCACATACTCAACCATCTCGTAGTCCCCTATAATTGTTAACACTCACGCAATACTTGTGGTTATAAAGTTTCAGCCGGACACTGAGAAAGATAGGGGCTTATTGTGTTGCCTCCCAACATATTCACCTTTAGGTGATGTCAACAATAATAGCCTATGCCAACTTACATCCAATTGGATATATGTATCATGATCTTTCAAACACGAGGGGCTTGCCAAAGGATAAAAAAGGGAAAGGTGAGTATCACCTTGACTCAAGCAATAAAGTAAAACATAAAGCAAAAGATAGGCCCTTCGTAGAGGGAAGCAGAGGTTGTCATGTGAGTTTAGGGTTGATGCATGAAATCTTAATGCAAAAGAACGTCACTTTATATTGCCCCTTGTATGTGGACCTTTATTATGCAGTCCATCGCTTTTATTACTTCCAGAACAAGTTCGTACAAAGTTTATTTTCTCTACACTAATAAGTCATACATATTTAGAGAGCAATTTTTATTGCTTGCACCGATGACAACTTACTTGAAGGATCTTACTCAATCCATAGGCAGGTATGGTGGACTCTCATGGCAAAACTGGGTTTAAGGATATTTGGAAGCACAAGTAGTATCTCTACTTGGTGCAAGGAATTTGGCTAGCATGAGGGGAAAAGGCAAGCTCAACATGTTTGGAAAGTCAATGACAGTATACTTTAACTGAGATGTCAGAAAACATAAACCATTACGTTGTCTCCCTTGTCCAACGTCAACTCTTTTAGCATGTCATACTTAATGAGTGCTTCACAATCATAAAATATGTCCAAGATAATATATTTATATGTGAACCCCTCTTTCCTTATTACTTCCTATTAATTGCAATGATGACCAAGGCTACGTTCATCAACTCTCAACAACTTTTATGCCTCATACTTTCTATGTGTGAAGTTATCACTATCGACAAGATCAATATGAACTCTTTTGTTCTTTCTATTTTCTAAAGATCATAGCAACATAGCAAAGCCCTTGACTCAACATTAATCTTTATTATAGATAGCACGCGGACTCGATTACATAAAGAGATCACAATGAAAAACTCAAAACTACTTGATATCAAAACTTCGAACTAATAGATCAAGGTACTACTAAAAGGATCGAACTAAATAAAGCGGTAAAGATAGGAGTGTGATGGTGATACGATACCGGGGCACCTATCCCAAGCTTGGCAGTTGCCAAGGGGAGTGCCCATACCCATGTGATTATTTCTTCGGAGGTGATGAAGTAGGAGTTGTTGCACTTTTCTTCTCTAGCTTACCTCTGAGGCTAAAATTTTCCTCCCTCAGATCCTCATTCTCGATCTCAAGTTTCATTATCTTTTTGCATAGTGTTGCCTTGTTGTCCTGCAAAAAACATGGTGGGATACATTGGACCTTAGGGAGGCTTGACTTCTTGAACTCCACATGCATATCACCAGGTTGAGGTAGTGGATCTTCCTCTTCATCAGAGCTTGTCTCCTCCTTCCTCTTTGGATCATAGTCTTCTTCTTCCTCTGTGGTCCAGCCATAGCGTTACACATCCCCACATACTTTTGGATTTGCAATATAATCAGCTATGTAGCTCTCTCCCTCTGAATCTTGGGACGACATCTTGTTCAATTCTGCAGCAGGAACAGCTCGAAACAAAAACAGAGGATATTTGCGTGATACGGTGGTCAAAACCTTTGGTCAAAACCTTTGGGAGTATATATAATGAATTTTTACCGACCAAAATACATAACATACAAGAAAACAGAGTCTGGGAGGCACACGAGGTGCCCACGAGACAGGGGCGCGCCCTCCTCTCTCGTGGGAGCCTCGTGTCCCTTTCGGACTACTTCTTTCTTCCTAAAATCCTTAAATAATCCAAAACTGATGAAAATTGACATTAGAGTTTTTTTGGCGTCGGTTTACTTACCGTACCACGTACCTATGCCTTTTCGGAGTCTGGAATGTTCTGAGAAGTGTCTCTTATGTATTCCTCAGGGGTTATGGTTTCAATAATATTAGGTTCAACATTGATAGGATTACCTGAAATATAATGTTTAATTCTTTGACCGTTTACCACCCTCAGATTTGTGCCTTCAAAGTTGTTGATTTTTATAGCACCAGAACGATAGACCTCCTCGATAACGTAGGGACCTTCCCATTTTGAGAGAAGTTTTCCTGCAAAAAATCTTAAACGAGAGTTGAACAATAACACATAATCTCCTACGTTAAACTCACGCTTCTGTATCCTCTTATCATGCCAGCATTTGACTTTTTCTTTGAAAATCTTAGCATTCTCATATGCTTGGGTTCTCCATTCATCAAGTGAGCTAATATCAAATAACCTTTTCTCACCGGCAAGTTTGAAGTCATAATTAAGCTCTTTAATAGCCCAATATGCTTTATGTTCAAGTTCAAGAGGTAAATGACATGCTTTTCCATAAACCATCTTATATGGATACATACCCATAGGATTTTTATATGCAGTTCTATAGGCCCATAATGCATCATCAAGTTTTTTGGACCAACTCTTTCTAGATCTATTCACAGTCTTTTGCAAAATTAATTTGAGCTCTCTATTGCTCAACTCTACTTGACCACTAGACTGCGGGTGATAAGGAGATGCAATTCTATGATTGACATCGTACTTAGCAAGCATCTTACAGAAAGCACCATGAATAAAGGGTGAACCACCATCAGTCATAAGATATAGAGGGACTCCAAACCTCGGAAAATCTTTAAGCATTTTAATAGAGGTGTTATGATCAGTACTACTAGTTGGAATAGCTTCTACCCACTTAGTAACGTAATCAACAACAACTAAAATATGTGTATAACCATTGGAGGCAGGAAAAGGTCCCATATAATCAAAGCCCCAAACATCAAACGGTTCAATAACAAGAGAATAATTCATAGGGATTCTTGACGTCTACTGATGTTACCTATTCTTTGACATTCATCACAAGATACGACAAACTTACGAGCATCTTTGAAAAGAGTAGGCCAATAAAAACCAGATTGTAGTACCTTGTGTGCAGTTCTATCTCCAGCGTGGTGTTCTCCGTAGGATTCAGAGTGACACTTGCGTAGGATTTGTTCCTGTTCATGCTCAGGCACACAATGTCTAATAATACCATCTACTCCTTCTTTATAAAGGTGTGGATCATCCCAGAAGTAATGTCTTAAATCATAAAAGAACTTTTTCTTTTGCTGGTATGTGAAACTAGGCGGTATATATTTAGCAACAATGTAATTAGCATAGTCAGCATACCAAGGAGCAGTACGAGAAGCATTGACGACCGCTAATTGTTCATGAGGAAAGCTATCATTAATAGGCAGTGGGTCATCAAGAACATTTTCTAGCCTAGACAAGTTGTCTGCAACGGGGTTCTCAGCTCCTTTTCTATCAACAATATGCAAGTCAAATTCTTGGAGCAAGAGAACCCATCTAACGAGTCTAGGCTTAGCATCTTTCTTTTCCATAAGGTATTTAATAGCAGCATGATCAGTGTGAATAGTAACTTTGGAATCAACAATATAAGGTCTAAACTTATCACATGCAAACACAACTGCTAAGTATTCTTTTTCAGTGGTAGCATAATTTCTCTAGGCAGTATCAAGAGTCTTGCTAGCATAATGGATAACATTCAATTTCTTATCGACTCTTTGCCCTAAAACAGCCCCTACAGCATAATCACTAGCATCACACATAATTTCAAAAGGAAAATTCCAATCAGGTGGCTGAACAATAGGTGCAGTGATCAAAGCTTTCTTAAGTGTTTGAAATGCTTCTACACAATCATCATCAAAGACAAAAGGAATATCTTTTTGCAATAGGTTAGTCAGAGGCCTAGAGATTTTAGAAAAGTCCTTAATGAACCTCCTATAAAAACCGGCATGACCAAGGAAACTTCTTATACCTTTTATGTCCTCGGGACATGGCATCTTTTCAATAGCATCAACTTTGGCTTTATCAACTTCAATACCTCTCTCGGAGATCTTGTGCCCCAAGACAATGCCTTCATTAACCATAAAGTGACATTTTTCCCAATTCAGGACGAGACTAGTGTCTTCGCATCTCTGCAAAACTCGATCAAGGTTGCTCAAACAATCATCAAAAGAGGATCCATAGACGGAGAAGTCATCCATGAATACCTCAAAATCTTTTCACAAAAATCAGAAAATATAGCCATCATGCATCTTTGAAAGGTAGCAGGTGCATTGCATAAACCAAAAGGCATACGTCTATAAGCAAAAGTACCAAAAGGGTAAGTAAAAGTAGTTTTAGATTGATCCCCCGCTGATACAGGTATCTGAGAGAAGCCAGAATAACCATCTAGAAAGCAAAAATGTGTGTGTTTGGATAGCCTTTCTAGCATATTATCAATAAAAGGTAAAGGGTAATGATCTTTCTTAGTAGCTTTATTTAACTTACGAAAATCAATTACCATCCTATAGCCTGTAATAATTCTTTGCGGGGTCAATTCATCTTTATCATTAGGAACAACGGTAATACCTCCCTTTTTAGGGACACAATGAACAGGGCTTACCCATTCACTATCAGCAACGGGATAAATAATACCTGCCTCAAGGAGTTTTAGTATCTTCTTTCTTACCACTTCCTTCATTTTGGGATTTAATCGTCTTTGAGGATCTCTAACTGGTTTGGCATCTTTCTCCACTGAAATTTTGTGTTGACATAATGTGGGACTAATGCCCATAAGATCATCCAGGGTATATCCAATAGCAGCTCGGTGCTTCTTCAGAGTTTTCAATAATCTTTCTTCTTCTTTCTCTGAAAGGTTAGCACTAATAATAACAGGATATATTTCTTTTTCATCAAGATAAGCATACTTAAGATTATCAGGTAATGGTTTGAGTTCAAATGCGGGATCACCCTTGGGTGGAGGGGGATCCCCAAGAATTTCAATGAGAAGATTATGTTTCAGCATAGGTTCTTGTTTAAGGAACACTTCATCTATTTCTTCCCTTTCCTTCATAAACATATCGTTTTCATGGTCTAGCAAATATTGTTCTAACGGATCAGTTGGAGGAACAGCAATGGAAGCAAGACCAATAATTTCATCATTACTAGATGGTTCCTTTTCACAGTGTTGTCTACTAAACTTGGCAAAATTAAACTCATGAGATGGACCGTCTATGCCAACAGTGACAACCTTCCTCTTACAATCAATCTTAGCACTAGTAGTATTCAAAAAGGGTCTACCAAAAATAATGGGACAAAAATCATCTTGTGGGGAACCAAGAACAAGAAAATCAGCAGGGTATTTAATCTTCCCACACAAGACTTCAACATCTCTAACAATCCCAATAGGTTTAATGGTGTCCCTATTGGTGAGCTTAATAGTAACATCAATGCCTTCTAATTCAACAGGTGCAATATCGTGCATAATTTATTTATAAAGATCATAAGGTATCGCATTAGCACTAGCACCCATATCACATAAACCATGATAACAATGATCTCCTATTTTAACAGAAATAACAGGCGTGCCTACAACAGGTCTATGTGTCTTAGTATCGAGTCTAGCAATATTAGCAGTTTCACCCAAGAAAGAGATAACATGCCCTTCTAAATCCTCATCCAAAAGATCTTTAATCATGGCAATACCAGGTTCAACATTAATTTGCTCAGGAGGTGTATAAGTCCTAGTATTACTCTTACGAACAACAGTCGAGGCTTTAACATGATCTTTTATCCTAACAGGAAAAGGAGGTTTTTCAACATAAGGAGTAGGAATAATAGGATCACTATATGTAATAGTCTTCTCTTCGACTGTAATAGGTGCAACTACTTTCACTTCAACAGGAGGATTATATTTAAACCACTTCTCATTAGGGATTAACGTGAGTAGCAAAAGTTTCACAAAAAGTAGCTACTATCTCAGAGTCAAGTCCATACTTAGAGCTAAATCCATGGAAAGCATCGGTATCCATAAAAGATTTAACACAATCAAACTTAGGTGTCATACCTGACTCCTTACCATCGTCGGAACCTCAATCTTTAGAGTTGCATTTAATTCTTTCCAATAAGTCCCATTTGAAATCAATAGTCTTCAGCATATAGTAACCAACACAGGAAGTATCGAGCAAGTTGCGATTATCAAGGGAAAGCCGAGCATAAAAATTCTGAATAATCATTTCCCGAGAGAGCTCATGATTGGGGCATGAATACAACATAGACTTAAGCCTCCCCCAAGCTTGAGCGATGCTTTCTCCTTCGCAAGGCCAAAAATTATATATGTAATTATGATCACGATAAACAAGATGCATAGGATAGAACTTCTGGTGAAATTCCAACTTCAATCGCTTATAATTCCAAGATCTCGTATCATTACATAGCCTATACCATTTTATTGCATCTCCCTTCAAAGATAAAGGGAAGACCTTCCTTTTGACAACATCATCGGGAATACCTGCAAGCTTAAATAATCCACAAACTTCATCCACAAAGATAAGGTGTAAGTCGGGATGCAATTTTCCGTCTCCTGCAAAAGGATTAGCTAGCAGTTTTTCTATCTTACCCGAAGGAATCTCAAAGTGAATATTTTCATAAGGTTCAGTAGGTTGAGGAGCATCTCTTTGCTCTTCTGCTTGTGGTGAAGATACCCCAAACAAGCCCCTCAAAGGATTAGTTTCCATAGTGACAAGTAACAGAAAATTTCAGCACACTATATAAATGTTTCCTTACCAAGTTCCACTCACCAAGAGCGCTACGCTCCCCGGCAATGGCGCCAGAAAAGAGTCTTGATGACCCACAAGTGTAGGGGATCTATCGTAGTCCTTTCAATAAGTAAGAGTGTCGAACCCAACGAGGAGCAGAAGGAAATGATAAGCGGTTTTCAGTAAGGTTTTCTCTGCAAGCACTGAAATAGTAGGTGATAGATAGTTTTGTGATAAGATAAATAGTAACGAGCAAAAAGTAAATAAAGTAAATAAAGTGCAGCAAGGTGGCCCAATCCTTTATGTAGCAAAGGATAAGCCTGGACAAATTCTAATAATGAAGAAGGAGCTCCCGAGGACACATTGGGAATTATCGTCAAGCTAGTTTTCATCACGTTCATAAGATTCGCGTTCGGTACCTTGATAATTTGATATGTGGGTGGACCGGCACTTGGGTACTGCCCTAACATGGACAAGAATCCCACTTATGATTAACCCCTATTGCAAGCATCCGCAACTACAAAAAGGAGTATTAAGGTAAACCTAACCACAACATTAAACATATGGGTCCATATCAACCCCTAACGAAGCAACGCATAAACTAGGGTTTAAGCTTTTGTCACTCTAGCAACCCATCAGCTACTTATTACTTCCCTATGCCTTCCTCTAGGACCAAATAATGGTGAAGTGTCATGTAGTCGACGTTCACATAACACCACTAGAGGAGAGACAACATACATCTCATCAAAATATCGAACGAATACCAATTCACATGACTACTAATAGCAAGACTTCACCCATGTCCTCACGAACAAACGAGCATATTCATGTTCATAATCAGAGGGGTAATAATATGCATGAAGGATCTGAACATATGATCTTCCACCAAGTAAACCAAATAGCATCAACTACAAGGAGTAATCAACACTACTAGCAACCCACAGGTACCAATTTGTGGTTTTGATACAAGATTGGATACAAGAGATGAACTAGGGTTTTGAGATGAGATGGTGCTGGTGAAGATGTTGATGGAGATTGACCCCCTTCCGATGAGGGGATCATTGGTGATGACGTTGGTGATG
The DNA here is from genome assembly GCF_002162155.2 of Triticum dicoccoides. Taxonomy (NCBI): domain Eukaryota; kingdom Viridiplantae; phylum Streptophyta; class Magnoliopsida; order Poales; family Poaceae; genus Triticum; species Triticum dicoccoides. The sequence continues at coordinate 445,566,533 of NC_041389.1, read as the reverse complement.
ATTTCCCCTCCCGAGGGAAGTGTCCCCGGCATAACAGCTCCGCCAGAGCCCCAGATTGATTCCGCCAAGGTTCCGCCTCGTGACGGCAGAGTTTCATCCCGTAAGCTTGCCCATGATTTTTTCTAGGGGAAAACCCTTCATATAGCAGAAGATGGACGCCGGAAGCCCACCAGGGGGCCCAGGAGATAGGGGGACGCGCCCTAGGGGGCGCGCCCCCTGTCTCCTGGACAGGGTGTGGGCCCCCTGGCCTATTTCTTTTGTCCAAAAATTCTTATTAAATCTAAAAAGTTGTTTCGTGGAGTCTCAGGTCTTTTGGAGTTGTGCAGAATAGGTTTCCAACATTTGCTCCTTTTCCAGCCAGAATTCCAGCTGCCGGCATCCCCCCTCTTCATGGTAAACCTTGTAAAATAAGATAGAATAGCCATAAGTATTGAGATATAATGTGTAATAACAGCCCATAATGCAATAAAAATTGATATAAAAGCATGATGCAAAATGGACGTATCAGGCACCGTTGTGCACACAGACCAACATGTATAAACAAATCAATCAAACCAACTACATCAGCCTCTCCCTCTCCAAACAAGTGTTTTTTTTATTGCCTCGGTCCTCTCCCTCTCTGATGCAGGTGTTTTTTCATTGCGTGAGTTAATTTGGCACTATAACAACATAGGTGATCTAGATTGGGGAACCAGGTGAACAATGGAGGGTATTGATGCCGAATGCATTAGAAGTAAATTTGGCATGTGTTTTGGCCTACATAGTAGAGGGTGCTACGTCTTGAGCTTGCGTTGGTTTTCCTTGAAGAGGAAAGGGTGATGTAGCAAAGTAGCGTAAGTATTTCCCTGAGTTTTTGAGAACCAAGGTATCAATCCATTAGGAGGCTCCTCAGAAGTCCCACGCACCTACACAAACAAACAAGAACCTCGCAACCAACGCAATAAAGGGGTTGTCAATCCGTTCACGGCCACTTGCGAAAGTGAGGTCTGATAGAGATAATATGATAATATAAATATTTTTGGTATTTTTATGATATAGATTGGAAAGTAAAAGATGCAAAATAAAAGTAGATGGTAAACTTATATGATAAAATATAGACCCGGGGCCATAGGTTTCACTAGTGGCTTCTCTCAAGATAGCATAAGTATTACGGTGGGTGAACAAACTACTGTCGAGAAATTGATAGAAAAGTGAATAGTTATGAGATTATCTAGGCATGATCATGTATATAGGCATCATGTCCTTGACAAGTAGATCAAAATGATTCTGCATCTACTACTATTACTCCAACATCGACCGACTCCTTCCTGCATCTAGAGTATTAAGTTCATAAGAACAGAGTAACGCATTAAGAAAGATGACGTGATGTAGAGGGATCAACTCATGCAATATGATATAAACCCCATCTTTTTATCCTTGATGGCAACAATACAATACGTGACTTGCTGCCCCTGCTGTCACTGGGAAAGGACACCGCAAGATTGAACCCAAAGCTAAGCACTTCTCCCATTGCAAGAAAGATCAATCTAGTAGGCCAAACCAAACTGATAATTCGAAGAGACTTGCAAAGATAACTTAATCACACATAAAAGAATTCAGAGGAGATTCAAATATTTCTCATAGATAAACTTGATCATAAACCCACAATTCATCGGATCTCGACAAACACACCACAAAAAGAGTTACATCGAATAGGTCTCCAAGAAGATCGAGGAGAACTTTATATTGAGATTCAAAGAGAGAGAAGAAGCCATCTACCTAATAACTATGGACCCGAAGGTCTGTGGTAAACTACTCACAACTCATAGGAGAGGCCTTGGAGATGATGTAGAGGCCCTCCATGGTCGATTCCCCCTCCGGCGGAGCGCCGGCGAAGGCTCCAAGATGGGATCTCGTGGATACAGAAGGTTGCGGTAGTGGAATTAGGTTTTCGTGGTGCTCCTCGAAGGTTTCAGGGTACGGGAGTATATATAGGAAGAAGAAGTAGATTGGTGGACGCTCGAGGGGCCCATGAGGGTGGGGGCGCGCCGGGCACCCTCATGGCCGCCTCCTCTGTTGCTTGATGTCCACTCCAAGTCCCGTGGATTGCGTTATTGCTCCCGAAGGTTTTATTCTGTTTGTTCTCCATTTGATATTCATTTTCTTCGAAACACTAAAATAGGCAAAAAAACAGCAATTCGGGTTGGGCCTCTGATTAGTAGGTTAGTCCCAAAAATGATATAAATGTGTAAAATAAAGCCCATAAACATCCAAAACGGGTAATATAATAGCATGGAACAATCAAAAATTATAGATACGTTGGAGACGTATCAAGCATCCCCAAGCTTAATTCCTACTCGTCCTCGAGTAGGTAAATGATAAAAATAGAATTTTTGATGTGGAATGCTACCTAGCATAATTCTCAATGTAACTTTCTTTATTATGGCATGAATGTTCAGATCCAAATGATTCAAAATAAAAGTTCATATTGACATAAAAAATAGTAATACTTCAAGCATACTAATCAAAGCAATCATGTCTTCTCAAAATAACATGGCTAAAGAAAGTCCATCCCTACAAAATCATATAGTTTGGTCATGCTCCATTTTCGTCACACAAGAATGCTCTCATCTTGCACACCCCCGATGACAAGCCAAGCAATTGTTTCATACTTAAATAATCTCAAACTTTTTCAACTTTCATGCAATACATGAGTGTGAGCCATGGATATAGCACTATGGGTGGAATAGAGTATGATGACGGAGGTTGTGTGGAGAAGACAAAAAAGAGAAAGTCTCATGTTAACGAGGCTAATCAACGGGCTATGGAGATGCCCATCAATTGATGTCAACATGAGGAGTAGGGATTGCCATGCAACGGATGCACTAGAGCTATAAATGTATGAAAGCTCAACAAAAGAAACTAGTGGGTGTGCATCCAACTTGCTTGCTCACGAAGACCTGGGGCATTTTGAGGAAGCCCATCGTTGGAATATACAAGCCAAGTTCTATAATGAAAAATTCCCACTATTATATGAAAGTGACAACAAATGAGACTCTCTATCGGTGTCAAAACCGGCGGATCTCGGGTAGGGGGTCCCAAACTGTGCGTCTAGGCGGATGGTAACAGGAGACAAGGGACACGATGTTTTTACCCAGGTTCGGGCCCTCTCGATGGAGGTAAAACCCTACTCCTGCTTGATTAATATTGATGATATAGGTAGTACAAGAGTTGATCTACCACGAGATCAGAGAAGCTAAACCCTAGAAGCTAGCCTATGGTATGATTGTTGTTTGTCCTATGGACTAAAACTCTCCGGTTTATATAGACACCGGAGAGGGCTAGGGTTACATAGAGTCGGTTACAATGGGAGGAGATCTTCATATCGTATCGCCAAGCTTGCCTTCCACGCCAAGGAAAGTTCCATCCGGACACGGGATGAAGTCTTCAATCTTGTATCTTCATAGTCCGGGAGTCCGGCCAAAGTTCATAGTCCGGCCATCCGGACACCCCCTAATCCAGGACTCCCTCAGTAGCCCCTGAACCAGGCTTCAATGACGACGAGTCGGGCACGCAAATTGTCTTCGGCATTCAAGGCGGGTTCCTCCTCCGAATACTTCATAGAAGATGTTGAACACAAGGATAGTGTCCGGCTCTGCAAAATAAGTTCCACATACCATCGTAGAGAGAATAACATCTGCACAAATCTAATCTGCTGACGTATTCCGTAGCGTGACATCATGCCACGGCCAAGTCTTCATTCATTTTACGGTTCCACATCAGCGCATTTAGCGAGGTGGTTTCCATGGCACGTCTTGTCAAAGCAGAGATCATGTCCCCTTATTCTGGGATCCTCATCAATACGGGCGTGGGTAACCCAACCGTGCCTTTGGTATGACTCCCTAATTGAAAGGGAGTCCCAAACGGTTACGGGGAGGGCTCTTGGTATTCAGCTCCTTTATAAAGAGACCGAGGCTCGACTCCTTTCTTTTCAATCCAATCAAATCCGCCCCTCGCCTCGAGTTCCAACACCCAAAGCTCTAGTTTTTAGGCGCTTCGGACCTTCGACGATGTCCGGCTCCGACCTTCAAGGTCGGTGGATGCCTTCCTCCATTACGGAAGAAGACGTGTGAAAGCTGAGAGATGCCAGGTATCTAACCGGTGAAATCTCGCATAGGCTGCCTGCTCAAGGGCAGGCCATTCCCACTCCCCAGCCCGGCGAGAGCGTGGTGTTCACATCTCACTTCCTTCGAGGGCTAGGCTTCCTAATTGATCCCTTCGTGAGGGGGCTTATGTTTTATTATGGGCTGGAATTCCACGATTTAGCTCCGGAATCCATCCTCCAAATCTCATCATTCATTGTCGTGTGTGAGGCCTTCCTCCATATTACTCCTCACTTCGGATTGTGGCTTAGAACCTTCAAGGTGGAACCGAAGATGATCGAGGGGCGGCACGCTAAGTGCGGAGGAGCTATCATAAGCAAGATGGCCGATGCTCCATGGCCCGAGGGCTCTTTCCAAGAGGAGTTCGGCTTATGGCAATGGGACTGGTTTTACATCACAGCCCCCAGGGGCACCACATGGGTGGCGCCACCTGCTTTTCGCTCGGGTCCCCCACCACGGCGAGCATCATGGGTTAATGAAGGGCTTATCTGGGGGCCGTCCAAAGACGTGCCCCTACTGCAGGACCGCATTCAAGATCTCCTAGAAAGAGATATCAACTTGACCGTAGTGGCGCAAGTTATGTTGATTCGCCGCACGCTGCCCTGCAAACTTCGCCCTCTCCGCCTGTGGTAATTTAATCCGGAGGGATCGCGAGTCCTCCAACATTTTATGGGCGCGACGCCCGTGGAGATGTGCAAATTGTTCTTCGGATCACAAGCAAGGTGTCCGGACTTGTCTGAGGACACAGGTCTGAGCTGCAATCGCCCGGATGCTCAGGTAAGTAGCCCCGTATTTGGACACGCCATCCATATTTTCATCATAAAATTGCCCTTTAATAGAGCTATCCTTTGAGCATGAGTGGATAGCGAAGGCAAAGCTTATCAGGTGTCCAGCTCCCCTGCCCGAGACCGCGTCGGATCCCGTGTTAACCAGGATGCTGGAGATTATGCTTTCGGCAGAGGGCGAAGAGGGGAACCCAGGAGCTACCGCCTCCATGAAGGAGGCTGTCAGGAAGGGAGGAATCGAGAATTGCCCCAACCTGGGAAAGAAAAGGACTGCCTCTGAAGACCCGGAGGGGATGACCTCGAAGCGGGGGAAGAAATCTTCGTCAGAGGATCCGGCGCCGGAGAATGCCCCGGCCGCATTGCGCTCTCAAGGGGATCAGCTTTCCTCCGAGCCGTAAGTAAAGAGAGGGGTTCAAAAAATGAGTGGCATCCCTATTTTATTTTTGAGGAAGATAACCGAAATATTACCTTGCAGTTCGGATCTCAACCCTTCTCAGCAGAGCTCGTCTTCAGGGGATCTTTGTCCGGAGATGATGGAAAGCGAAACGCCTCCCCTAGCTTCACCATCTTACGAGGCAGGCGACCCCGAGGTGTCGTCCCGGAGGGTTTCTCCAAGTCTAGATCCTGAAAAAAGGTCGTCGGGCTAGTCCGGCACCCTCTGGTGCACGGTCGGAGAGGCTGAGGGATCTGCTCGGGCGAGCATCCGTCTCAGAAGAACACCGTATGTTGATGAACACGGTGATAGGAAGGATTTCATCCACGGAAAGCGGATTGTACGAGGCCGCCAGGAGTTTACTGACAGGCTTTGAGGTACGTAAAAAGGTGTACCTTTTGGTAGAGCCGCATATATAAAATGCGCCCTGTATAAATAGTAGCCCCTGAGACTCTATGTGTCGTCAAAAGTGACGGCGCGCAGAGGATCATAACCTCGGGTATAATATGTCACCTTTTTATGAAGGGGGCGAGGCGTTCGGTAGCTAGCCGGACTGATGAATCTGCCGAGCTAAAGCGGCAACTTGATGTGGCGGATGCCGACATCGCGCTTGTAAATAAGAGGCTAGAGGAGGCACAAGGTATGCTCCACAGACATCTGATAAGAGGAGTTCAATGCTCGTGCCTTATAAGATATGTGCTTAATGTAGATGTTGCTGCTGCCATGGAGAACATTCGGGCGGAACTTGCCCAAGCCAAGGAGCAAGCAAGGAAAAGTGATGCGGCTGCCGTTAAGGCGGCTGAAGAGCTAAAAGCCGAACGGGTTGCTCACTGCCAGAGCAAGAAAGTAATAGCCGAGATGGTTATAAAATTGAATGATGCTGCCGACCGCTGTAAATTTCTCGAACAAGAAGAGAGGCCGGCTCAGAAGGACCTTGAGAAGATCACTGCCGAGGCCAAGGATACTCGCTCTGCAATGAGAGCTATGAAGGAGGAGCTACATCAGGCCGGAGATATCACGGCTGGAAAGCCCTATATGCTGCGGATGAAGTTCGGGGATCCTAAGTATGCTCCGTTAGACCGGCAGTGGAGTGCGGAAAACACTTATATGGATTTGGCAGCGAGTGTGGAAGACGCAACCGAACACTTCCGAGGTCGAGGCGACCATGTGTTGGAAGAACTTTTTTGGTCGCAGTTCCACAATCCAGAACGCCCACTTTCGATATTCGACCGTTTGGCCGCCTGGGCGGAGCTGAATAGGTTATCCGGACTCGCCATGAGGTATGTTGCGAGTCGTTTGTGGCCGGAAGAGCCAGAGTCGAAGAGTTATTTTAGCTTGGTGCAGCAGTTCCTTGGTTCGGTGCCGCATGTTGATGCAATGAAGAGGTCAGCATGCATAGAAGGTGCACAAATGGCTCTTGCTCGTGTCAAGACATACTGGGCGGATATGAAGGCCAGTGTTGTTGCATCCCGGGATTCGGACGAAAGCCGAGTACCTTCCAAGCACTACTTTGAGGAAGTTCTTCCGGGCGCTCATTTAATAGAAGCGCAGTGCTTGAAGGATGTTGTGTTCAAATAGCATGTGCTATTGTAAAAGGAATAGTTTGATAGAATATAAAAGCTTTTTATACTTGTGCTTGCAAGAATTATAATACCTCCTGTGCGGTCGTTAATGTATATGTGTATATAACCTGAAAGATTGCAGTCATTGGCTTCACCCCCACGCATATAATGCGGGGGTGTTCGCAAAAAGGCGCCTTTTCACACTTAATCCAACATCTTGGTCCTACAAAGGAGGTGATGGCGAGGTGAACTAGGCAACCGGACTATAATGCTTTATCACTTTCACTTAGCCATAGTAGTTTGACAGTGGGGCTACTTAATAGCCCCTAGGGGCACCACGCTCGCCCAAATTCGGGGCGCGTGTATGCCTGGCCGGGAAGCGGCCCTTCGTTAATGCGGAGGAATCCTAAAGATTCTGAGAGTCATCGAGTGGTTGACCAGTCTCTCGCTATATCATGACAGTTAGTTTTCGGCTTTCTCTACTGAGGTGCTCGCCTAGCCGAACCGGGGCACAATCGCAGTAGTTCTCCTGGTGCCGCCTTAGCCAATTGAGCGGAACGTAAGGCAGCAAAATACAGGAGCTTCGCAAACCCAACATTTGACCAAAGACATGATTCGGAGCTGATGCATATAAGGCCAAACTCGCGACGCCGAACACTCCCTAAGGTATTCGGTCTTTATGAAGACGGTCCGAACCAAAGCCCTTGGTAAGAAAGCCCCTTGTGTCCAGGTACGTGCAAGATTCTGACGTGGCCACATGCCAAGACGCCAGCCTCCTCCTTGGTTATAGAGAAAAACTGGGGGATGTTTATCAACAAGAGACAGTAAAAAAGGTTTACGCAGGGTCTTAATCTGAAAAGAATCCTTAAAACGGGTCCCTACTGCACGTCTGCGCCTGTGTCTCCGTTGTGCCATATCCTGGACGGGCGTAGCATGGTGTTCGTCTGCGAAAGAGAGGAACTTAGTAAAAAATAAGCGTGCGAGAAATCTATATTAAAATAAACAAAATATAGTACAAAGACATGAGCAAAATTGAGCCGTATTGTCTTCTAGCGTAAACACGCGGAGCCCCTTGTACAGGGTTATGTGGCTATTAAGCCTTTGTATGTTTACGCCGGACTCGTCAAGCCGTGTCCGGGATAGTAGGCCTGGATTAGTGTGCGGCTGTCCAGGCGGCCGCACCATTACCCGTACTTTGGGGATCAATTGATATTTCCCTTTAATGAGACGATGCCTCATGGACCGGGCATTTTGAGTGTAAGGGATGCATAATGTGGTATTGCGTTAAAGCAGGCGAAAGCTTCACGTCCCAGTAGCGCTTGATAGCGACTTATGAATGGCGCGATGTGGAAGGTTAGCTTTTCGCTTCGGAAGTTGTCGGGTGAGCCGAACGTGACTTCTAACGAAAGGGAACCCATACTCTGGGTATCTGGGCCCGGCGTCACTCCTTGAAAGGAAGTGTTGCCATGGCGACTTATTTCTGGGTTTACCCCCAGTTTGCGGACTGTGTCCTGATATAACAGGTTTAGGTCACTGCCGCCGTCCATAAGGACTTGTGTAAATTGGAGTCCATCAATAATCGGATCCAAGACCAAGGCAGTCCAGCCTGCGTTCCGGGCCCCTCTGGAGTAATCCCGATGATCGAAGGTGATTGGTTGTAACAACCAGTGGCGGTGCTCCTCTGGGGCGGGCCGTATGGCGCGTGTCTTCGTAAGCGCCGTTCTGTTTTTCCCTTTTGTCATCTGAAGTGAATTTATTGTTTTGACTTCTTGTGGGAACTTCTTTTGTTCTCCGGTGTTCTGCTTGTGGGGTGCGTCGTCATCTTCGCTTGGTGTGTCGATCCCCTTGTGTTCGGCGTTGAGTTTGCCGGACTGCTTGAAGACCCAACAATCTCTGTGGGTGTGGTTTGCAGGTCTCCCGGGAGTACTGTGGATTTGACATATTTTGTCCAGGATTTTGTTGAGGTTAGATAGCTCGTCCCTGTCGTCTTTGGGGGGCGATTTTTTCTGATTTTGCCGAGAGCTTTTGAATCTGGCATTGACTGTCGTGCTCATCGGGCTGTTATCCTTAATCCGGCGCTGTTCTTTGTTACGGCGCAGTTTCCTGTTTCCATCTCTGAGTTCGGATGTACTCGGGTCGCTGGTGCTGCTTCTTGCCAACCAGCTATCCTCTCCTGCGCAAAAGCGGGTCATGAGGCTTGTTAATGCGGCCATTGTTCTTGGCTTTTCTTGGCCGAGGTGTCTGGACAGCCATTCGTCTTGGACGCTATGTTTGAAAGCTGCTAGTACCTCGGCGTCCGGACAGTCGACTATCTGATTCTTTTTAGTAAGAAATCTGTTCTAGAGTTTCCGGGGTGACTCTCCGGGCTGCTGAGTTATGTGACTCAGATCATCTGCATCCGGAGGTCGGACATAGGTCCCTTGAAAATTTGCCCGGAAAGCATCCTCAAGCGCTCCCCAACTTCCCATGGTGTTTTCGGGAAGGCTTTTAAGCCAATGCCAGGCTGGCCCTTTGAGCTTAAGGGGTAAGTATTTTATGGCGTGAAGGTCATCTCCTCTGGCCATGTTTATGTGAAGGATATAATCCTCGATCCAGACTCCAGGGTCTGTTGTTCCGTCGTATGCTTCTATGTTTACGGGCTTGAATCCCACTGGAAACTCAAGATCCAGTACCTCGTCGGTAAAACATAGGGGATGTGCGGCGCCCCTGTATGTAGGTGTGCCGCGATGTTCGGATATTTTTTTGCGTTGCATTGCTCACTGGAGCTTGCTTTCTTGGCCCATAGATGGATCTGGTTGGACAAGTTTTTTGATGCGAATCCTCGGGCGGATCGCGTGCCGTATTGAGTGCGGCGCCCTTTGTCGCTTGAGATCAATCGTGGGGTCGTCTATGCGACCTGGTGGCTTCCTTGTTTTTTGACTGTGGGGGCTCTAAGGCCTCTTCATCAAATTTCGGTAGTAATTTCCGCTTTGGATAGCTCTTTGTGTGATGACTGTTGTCGTACTTGTGTGCGGTATTGAGTACTTTGCCCCATCTGATTCTGAGTGCATCTTCCGCTATTTTGAGCTTCCGCTTCTGCCTTTTCAGGCTACGTGCAGTGGCAACGAGCCTTTGGTGGAGGTTCTTGTGTTCCAGCAACTTGTCTGGCGTGAGGTCGTCCGGACTATTATCTTTCCCGGGGACGGATTGTTCGGTTTGTCCGCCCAGTTTGGACGGTTGCTCGATGGCGTGTTCATTTTCCGTTGATTCGCCCTGCTCTATGGCTGGGTCTTTGTTGAGGTGGGGCTTGGCACGGCGCTTACGCCGCCGCTTTGATTGTTTTTCGAGGGAGCGATCCCTGGTTGCGCCCTTTTGATCCTCATCGTTGTTTCTATTAGGTGTGTCCACCATGTATACATCGTATGATGGGGTGGCTTTCCAGTGCCATATAGGTGCTGGTTCTTGGTCGTCTCCTTCATCGGCGTCTATACCGTCGATGTATTCGGAGTCGAAGTTGAGCAAGTCGGTTGAATCCTCGACAGTGGCTACAAAGTGGGTGGTGGGTGGGTTTCGAATTTCTTCGTCGTCCGCATACCAACCGTGCTGACCATAGTCTGGCCAGGGCTCTCATGACAAAGAGAGAGACCTTAGTGAATTCAGGATATCGCCAAAGGGCGAGTGCTGAAAGACGTCCGTGGCGGTGAACTCCATGATCGGAGCCCAATTGGGTTCGACCGGAAGGGGCGCGGAAGATTCGGAGTCCGGAACGGAGTCTGGCACCTTGGAGTCACGGGCCTTGCAAAGGACTAGGCTGGTATTCGGCTATATCGCCGTAGAGATTGCGGCTCCTGGGGCAGCGTCCAACCGTCCGTCCCCGACTGGCGCAGCCGACTCTGAGCTAACAGGCGGAGCGGACACCTGAGCAGCGCTCCAGGCGCTGTCCGGCGGCAGAGCTAGATCATGACCATCGTGACAGTGCGGCGCGCTTGGTCGTGGCTCGAATCTGTCGAAGATCAAGTCCCCGCGGATGTCGGCCGTGTAGTTTAAGCTTCCAAACCTGACCTGATAGCCAGGAGTGTAGCTTTCGATCTGCTCCAGATGGCCAAGCGAATTGGCCCGCAGTGCGAAGCCGCCGAATATGAAGATCTGTCCGGGGAGGAAAGTCTCACCCTGGACCGCGTCGTGGTTGATGATCAAAGAAGCCATCGGGCCTAAAGGTGACGACACAGAGGAACTCTCAATGAAAGCACCAATGTCGGTGTCAAAACCGGCGGATCTCAGGTAGGGGGTCCCGAACTGTGCGTCTAGGCGGATGGTAACAGGAGACAAGGGACACGATGTTTTTACCCAGGTTCGGGCCCTCTCGATGGAGGTAAAACCCTACTCTTGCTTGATTAATATTGATGATATGGGTAGTACAAGAGTTGATCTACCATGAGATCAGAGAGGCTAAACCCTAGAAGCTAGCCTATGGTATGATTGTTGTTTGTCCTATGGACTAAAACTCTCTGGTTTATATAGACACCGGAGAGGGCTAGGGTTACATAGAGTCGGTTACAATGGGAGGAGATCTTCATATCGTATCGCCAAGCTTGCCTTCCACGCCAAGGAAAGTCCCATCCGGACACGGGACGAAGTCTTCAATCTTGTATCTTCATAGTCCGGGAGTCCGGCCAAAGGTCATAGTCCGGCCATCCGGACACCCCCTAATCCAGGACTCCCTCACTCTCTATATGAAGAACATGGTGCTACTTTGAAGCACAAGTGTGGAAAGATAGTAGCATTGTCCCCTTTTTTTGGGCATTTCTTTTTTATTTGTTTGGCCTTTTTTTATTTGGCCTTTCTTTTTTACCTTTTTTTATTTGGGACAATGCTCTAATAATGATGATCATCACACTTCTATTTATTACAACTCATGAGTTACAACTCAAAACTAGAACAAGATATGACTCTATATGAATGCCTCCGGCGGTGTACCGGGATGGGCAATGAATCAAAAAGTGACATGTATGAAATTATGAAGGTGGCCTTGCCACAAATACGATGTCAACTACATGATCATGCAAGGCAATATGACAATGATGATGCGTGTCATGATGAATGGAATGGTGGAAAGTTGCATGGCAATATATATCTCGAATGGCTATGGAAATGCCATAATAGGTAGGTATGGTGGCTGTTTTGAGGAAGATATAAGGAGGTTTATGTGTGATAGAGCTTATCATATCACGGGGTTTGGATGCACCGGCGAAGTTTGCACCAACTCTCAAGGTGAGAAAGGGCAATGCACGGTACCGAAGAGGCTAGCAATGATGGAAGGGTGAGAGTGCGTATGATCCATGGACTCAACATTAGTCATAAAGAACTCACATACTTATTGCAAAAATCTACAAGTCATCAAAAACCAAGAACTACGCGCATGCTCCTAGGGGATAGATTGGTAGGAAAAGACCATCGCTCATCCCCGACTGCCACTCATAAGGATGACAATCTAAGAACACCTCATATTTCAAATTTGTTACACAACGGTTACCATATGTGCATGCTATGGGACTTGCCAACTTCAACACAAGCATTCTTTAAGTTCACAATTACCCAACTAGCATGACTCTAATATCACTACCTCCATATCTCAAAACAATTATCAAGTATCAAATTGATCATAGCATCCAATTCACTTCCTATGATAGTTTTTATTATACCCAACTTGGACGCCCATCATTCTAGGACCAATTTTATAACCATAGCAAATACCATGCTGTTCTAAAAGACTCTCAAAATAATATAAATGAAGCATGATAGATCAACAATTTCTACAAAATTAAGCCACCGCCATGCCCTAAAATATATAAGTGAAGTACTAGAGCAAAACTATCTAGAGTATTCTAATAAATTCCAAATCAAATGGGTTTCTCCCAAAATGTGTGTACAGCAAGGACGATTGTGGTAATCTAAAAAGCAAATACTAATATCATACAAGACGCTCCAAGCAAAACACATATCATGTGGTGAATAAAAATATAGCTCCAAGTAAAGTTACCGATAGACGAAGACGAAAGAGGGGATGCCTTCCGGGGCATCCCCAAGCTTAGGCTTTTGGTTATCCTTGAATATATTGGGGTGCCATGGTCATACCCAATCTTAGGCTCTTGCCACTCCTTATTCAATAGTCCATCAAATCTTTACCCAAAACTTGAAAACTTCACAACACAAAACTCAACAGGAAATCTCATAAGCTCCATTAGTGCAAGAAAGAAAAACCACCACATAAGGTACTATAATGAACTCATTCTTTATTTATATTGGTGTTAAACCTACTGTATTCCAACTTCTCTATGGTTCATACCCCTTGATACTAGCCATAGATGCATCAAAATAAGCAAACAACACACGAAAAACAGAATCTGTCAAAAACAGAACAGTCTGTAGAAATTTGTAACTCTCGAATACTTCTGGAACTCTAAAAATCCTACCACAATAGGAAGTCCTGGGAATTTGTCTATTGATCTACAGCAAAACGAATCAATGCAAAATCAGGTTTCTGTGAATTACTAACATTATTTTCGTGCAGGCAAAAGTTTCTACTTTTCAACAGAATCAAATTAACTATCACCGTAGGTTATCCTATAGGTTCTACTTGGCACAAACACTAATTAAAACATGAAAACACATCTAAACAGAAGCTATATGAAATATTTATTACTAAACAGAAGCAAAAAGCAAGAAACAAAAATAAAATTGGGTTGCCTCCCAACTAGCGTTGTTGTTTAACGCCCCTAACTAGGCATAAAAGCAAGGATAGATCTAAGTATTGCCATCTTTGGCATTCAATTCATAAGTAGCTCGCATGATAGATTCATAAGGTAATTTAACTTTCTTTCTTGGAAAGTGTTCCATCCTTTCCTTAATAGAAATTGGAATCTAGTATTCCCTTCCTTCATATCAATAATTGCACCAATCGTTCTAAGGAAAGGTCTACCAAGAATAATAGGACATTAAAGATTGCAATATATATCAAGAACGATAAAATCTACGGGAACATAATTCCTATTTGCAACAATAAGAACATCATTTATCCTTCCCATAGGTTTCTTAATGGTGGAATCCGCAAGGTGCAAATTTAAAGAGCAATCATCAAGATCATGGAAACCTAGAATATCACATAAAGTTTTCGGAATCATGGAAACACTAGCACCCAAATCACACAAAGCATAACACTCATGATATTTAATTTTAATCTTTATAGTAGGTTCCCACCCATCATAAAGTTTTCTAGGTATAGAAACTTCCAAATGAAGTTTTTCCTCATAAGATTGCATCAAGGCATCAACAATATGTTTGGTAAAAGCTTTATTTTGACTATAAGCATGAGGAGAATTCAACATGGATTGCATCAAGGAAAAACAATCTATTAAAGAACAATTATCATAATTAAATTCCTTGAAACCCAAGATAGTGGGTTCAATGCTATTCAAAGTCTTGACCTCTCCAATCCCACTTTTACCAAATTTAGCATCAAGATCTAAAAACTTCGAATCATTGGGACGCCTTTTAACTAAAGTTGACTCATCTCCAGTCCCATCATTATAGATTCATATTGCAAAACAAGGATTTAATAGGGACACATCAATAACTTTTAGATCTTCGTCATTATTTTCATGGAAACTAGAAGAACACGCTTTTACAAAGCAATCTTTCTTAGCATGCAACCTAGCGGTTCTTTCTTTGCACTCATCAATGGAAATTCTCATGGATTTAAGAGACTCGTCGATATCATGCTTAGGTGGAGTAGATCTAAGTTTCAAAGAATCAACATCAAGCGAAAGCCTATCAACGTTCCTAGCCAAATCATCAACTTTAAGCAATTTTTCTTCAAGCAAAGCATTAAAATTCTTTTGAGAGATCATAAATTCTTTCACGCTATTCTCAAAATCAGAGGGTATCTTATTAAAATTTTCATAAGGAGTATTGTAGGAATTTCCATAATTATTAGAGAAATTACTAGGGAATGGTCTAGGATTAAAGTTTCCTCTATTAGCATTGTTACCAAAATTATTCCTACCAACAAAATTGACATCCATAGATTCATTATTATTTTCAATCAAAGTAGACAAAGGCATATCATTAGGATCAATAGGAGCACTCTTAGTAGCAAACAATTTCATAAGTTCATCCATCTTTCCACTCAAAACATTAATTTCTTCTATAGCATGCACTTTTGACTAGTAGATCTTTCGGTGTGCCATTGAGAATAATTAGCCATAATGTTATCAAGGAGTTTAGTAGCTTCTCCTAAAGTGATTTCCATAAAAGTGCCTCCCACAGTCGAATCTAAAAGATTTCTAGAAGCAAAATCCAATCCGGCATAAAAATTTTGTATGATCATCCATAAGTTCAAACCATGAGTAGGGCAATTGCGAATCATCAATTTCATTATTTCCCAAGATTGGGCAACATGCTCATGATCAAGTTGTTTAAAATTCATAATTTCGTTCCTAAGAGAGAAGATCTTAGCGGGAGGAAAATACTTAGAGATAAAAGCATCTCTGCACTTATTCCATGAATCAATACTATTCTTAGGCAAAGATGAAAACCAAATTTTAGCATGATCTCTAAGTGAAAACGGAAATAACTTCAATTTAACAATATCATTATCCGTATCTTTCTTCTTTTGCATCTCACACAAATCAACAAAGTTGTTTAGATGGGTAGCGGCATCTTCACTGGGAAGGCCGGAGAATTGATCTTTCATAACAAGATTCAGCAAAGCAGCATTGATTTCCCAAGACTCAACATCATTAAGAGGAGCAATCGGAGTGCTAAGGAAATCATTATTATTGGTATTGGAAAAGTCACACAATTTGGTATTATCTTGTGCCATCGTGACAAGCAATCCAACACACAAGCAAACAAAAAGGCAAGCGAAAGAGAGAGGAGATTGGGAAAGAGAGGGCGAATAAAACGGCAAGGGTGAAGTGGGGGAGAGGAAAACGAGAGGCAAATGGCAAATAATGTAATGCGAGGGAGATGAGTTTGTGATGGGTACTTGGTATGTCTTGACTTCAGCAAAGACCTCCCCGGCAACGGCGCCAGAAATCCTTCTTGCTATGTCTTGAGCTTGCGTTGGTTTTCCTTGATGAGGAAAGGGTGATGCAGCAAAGTAGCGTAAGTATTTCCCTCAGTTTTTGAGAACCAAGGTATCAATCCAGTAGGAGGCTCCTCAGAAGTCACACGCACCTACACAAACAAACAAGAACCTCGCAACCAACGCAATAAAGGGGTTGTCAATCCCTTCACGGCCACTTGCGAAAGTGAGATCTGACAGAGATAATATGATAAGATAAATATTTTTGGTATTTTTATGATATAGATTGGAAAGTAAAAGATGCAAAATAAAAGTAGATGGTAAACTTATATGATAAAAGATAGACCCGTGGGCCATAAGTTTCACTAGTGGATTCTCTCAAGATAGCATAGTATTACGATGGGTGAACAAATTACTGTCGAGCAATTGATAGAAAAGCGAATAGTTATGAGATTATCTAGGCATGATCATGTATATAGGCATCATGTCCATGACAAGTAGATCGAAACGATTCTGCATCTACTACTATTACTCCACACATTGACTGACTCCTGCCTGCACCTAGAGTATTAAATTCATAAGAACAGAGTAACACATTAAAAAAGATGACATGGTGTAGAGGGATAAACTCATGCAATATGATATAAACCCCATATTTTTATCCTCGATGGCAACAATACAATACGTGCCTTGCTGCGCCTGCCGTCACTGGGAAAGGACACTGCAAGATTGAACCCAAAGCTAAGCACTTCTCCCATTGCAAGAAAGATCAATCTAGTAGGCCAAACCAAACTGATAATTCGAAGAGACTTGCAAAGATAACTTAATCACACATAAAAGAATTCAGAGGAGATTCAAATATTTCTCATAGATAAACTTGATCATAAACCCACAATTCATCAGATCTCGACAAACACATCGCAAAAAGAGTTACATCGAATAGATCTCCAAGAAGATCGAGGAGAACTTTGTATTGAGATTCAAACAGAGAGAAGAAGCCATCTAGCTAATAACTATGGACCCGAAGGTCTGTGGTAAACTACTCACAACTCATAGGAGAGGCCTTGGAGATGATGTAGAGGCCCTCCATGGTCGATTTCCCCTCCGGCGGAGCGCCAGCGAAGGCTCCAAGATGGGATCTCGCGGATACAGAAGGTTGCGGCTGCGGAATTAGGTTTTCGTGGTGCTCCTCGAAGGTTTCAGGGTACGGGAGTATATATAGGAGGAAGAAGTAGGTCGGTGGACGCTCGAGGGGCCCACGAGGGTGGGGGGCGCGCCCACCCCCAGGGGGCGCGCTGATGAGGATACAGACCTAGGGTAGGGTCATAGAACTGACCTATACGTCCTACCCAAGGTCACTACCCTAGAAGATAAGAATCCCAAGAGGCAACGAAGAACCCCCAGTCAAAGATGTCGAGTGCAATCCATTCGACCAGTCATATCACTCGGGCGTCCCCCTACCTATTGTCACTCGACCATATGAGGAATCACTTGACCTACTGAAGACCAAGAGTCACTCAGCACTGCAACGGTCGGACATTCACTTTGTAGTCTTTAAGGTCATTAATAACACTTATGACTGGAGTTATCAGTAACACCCCTACTTTATGTACATTAAGTCCCTTGTAACGGAGGATGGTTGGGGTCCTGGCGCACTCGATATAAGCCACCCGCCTCCTCTGGGACAAGGGTTCGCACCCCCTGTAATACTACACACATATAATCCAGTCGACCACCTCCGGGCACTGAGAGTAGGGCTATTACTTCCACTGAGAAGGGCCTGAACTCGTAAACCTTGTGTGTACATCTTCGCCATAGCTGAGATCTTGCCTCTCCATACCTACCCGCCTCTCAACTGTCAGTCTTAGAACCACGACAGTTGGCGCCCACCGTGGGGCAGGTGTCTTAGCGACTTGTTGGTGAAGTTGCCATTTTTCTGATCCCCATCATCATGGTTTCCGGCGGTGGCTTGACTGAGGGCCGCGAGATCCGTTTCGGCGCGCTCGTTTTCATCGCCGACGAATCTGCTTGGCTTCAAGAAGCTCCCCTTGACGTCAAGGCGCTCCCCGTCCGAGGGGCGACACACTTTCGTGCGTGCACTCGCGGCGTCCTTCTCCGGCAGCCGTCGACCCAGTATCGGTCGGCTCCAATGGTGTCTTCTCTCCCTGCTGTTTGCCACCGCAAGCGATCCAGTCATCGCGGCTTCAGCGGTGGGTGAAACACGCGGTGGCTTGACATTCGGCCACCCATCAAGTTGCGGCAATCGAGCCCGACGAAACTCTCCATGGCATGTTTGATCTATCGATTGGCTCCGTCAAGACCGCATCCGAGTGCGATAGCAGCGACCCTGCAGCTGAAGTCTTGATGGTCGACGAACCATGTAGTCCGCCTGGTTTCCGCCGTGAAGACGGAGGGGATGGAGGCACCGATCCGTCGCGCGTCCACGAGGAGTACCATCCTGAACCCCTCTCTTCGCAGCAGAGGGAAGAACTTCGTTGCTGCAACATGGATGCACTCCACACACACATCGTTGGAGAAACCCCCAAGGCTCGGGCCTTGGAAGAGGTGCGCTTGGCTAATTTGGCTGAGCGCACTCAATTGGAGAACCTCCAACGCACTCTCGACGAGCGTGCTCAGGAGCGGATTCCCGAGTCCAGTCGATGACAGCTTTTCCCACCTCCACCTAAGGTATACCGCACTCCGATTCAAAATCTCACAACCACGGCCCGAATAGCAGAGTCAATTCAACCTTCCCAGTCAGAGGCTGGCAGAGGTTTGATGCAGATCCGGGCCTTACTCTGAGCAGTAGGAGAGCAGAACACAACAGTGTCTCAGTCACAGAATAGGATTCACAACAGATCCATGGTAGCAAATACTATCCAGTTGGCCCACAGTCCAAGATCGCCCCTGCGGCGTGAGGGCCGTGGGCAGTATGATCACTGGCTCGATCGCGACAATCATCATCGAGTGCCCACACCTCCTCTGAGGAGTGCATCATATGTGCCTCGGCAGTATGATGATAGATGCCTTCATAGCAGCGAATGTAGAGCACCAGTCAACCCAAGAGAGCCAGGCTTTGATGCAAGATATATTCTCATTCAAGGTTTAGTCGACCGGAACAGAGTGCAGAGGGAAGACCTTGGCAGAGATCGTTCAACTGGCAGCAGAGTTCATGTTTCGGGTCCAGAGTGTTTCGGCAGAGCCATCAAGGCCGCAGTGATTCCTCCCAACTTCAGGTTGGCGACTAGAGTCAGCAAGTTCACTGGGGAGTCCAAGCCTGAAACTTGGCTTGAGGATTACCGAGTGGCTGTGCAGATTGGTGGCGGGAATGATAAAGTGGCAATGAAGCATCTTCCTCTGATGTTGGAAGGATCAGCCAGAGCGTGGTTACCTCAGTTAGCCCCAGGCAGTATATACAGTTGGGAAGAGCTTTGCTCGAGTGTTCGTCAGGACTTTTGAGGGCACTTGCAGCGGCCAGCAGGGTTGACAGAATTGCAGCATTGTGTGCAGAAACTGAGTGAGACTTTTAGGGATTTCATTCAGAGGTGGACCACTTTGCATCACACAGTGGAGAATGTATCTGAACATCAAGCAGTGTGTGCCTTCAAGGAAGGTGTTAAATACCGAGAACTGGTCCTGAAGTTCCGTTGGACTAGGGATATGACTCTGACTCGGATGATGCAAATAGCCACCCGGTACGCTAATGGAGAAGAAGAGGATTGACTCCACAGCAGAAAGGGCAGGCCAGTCGGCCAAGACACCGGCGGGGGTAATTCCAATTGGAAACAGAAACGTAAGGCTGAGCCTGCAGCACCCAGTGAAATTGCGGCAGTGGTTCAAGGAAAGTTTAAAGGAAAACCTAAGGGGCCCTGGACCCCTAAGAAGGTAAAGGATCAAGCGGGAAATGATGTGTTGGATTTGCCATGTCACATTCATATGAAGAAGGATGAAGAGGGTAATCTGATTTATCCTAAACACACCACTCGACAATGTCGACTCCTGATCCAGTAGTTTTGAGAGAAACAACCCAGTGAGAAGGAGAAAGAGTCGGACAAAGACGAGGACAAAGAAGAAGATGATGGTTATCCCAAAGTCAATTCCACCCTGATGATTTTTGCTAATGTTGAGAGCAAGAGCCGGTTGAAAGTTATCAACAGAGAAGTGAATATGGTTGCCCCGGCAACGACGACCACATACCTGAAATGGTCTCAAACAGCCATCACATTCGACCAGTCTGATCACCCTGCGCATATAGCCACCCCTGGGAGGCAAGCGTTGGTGGTCGACCCAGTGGTCGAAGGCACTCGACTGACCAAAGTGCTAATGGATGGTGGTAGCGGCTTGAATATCCTATATGCTGAAACCTTGAAGGGGATGGGCATTCCGATGTCCAAACTTAGCGAGAGCAATATGAGTTTCCTTGGTGTTATCCATCGAAAGAAAGCCGAATGACTCGGCCAAATCGCCCTTGACGTGGTTTTCGGTGATTCCAAGAATTTCCGTAAGGAAAAGTTGACATTTGAAGTTGTGGATTTCCATAGTGCTTATCATGCCATTTTGGGTAGGCCTGCCTACACACGTTTTATGGCTTGACCATGTTACGTGTACCTCAAGTTGAAGATGCCTGGCCATAGAGGTGTGATCACAGTTACTGGCAATCGGCAGAAAGCGGAGGAATGCTTCCAGAAGGGTTCCAAAATTGCCGATGCACAAATGGCAGCAGTTGAATTTCAAGAATATCAGAAGAATGCAGATCCGAGTGATTTGCTCCGAGCTAAGAAGCCTGCCACGGATTCTGCATTTCAGTCGTCTGGTGAAACGAAGCCGATTCATATTCACCCGACCGATCCCAGTGTCGCACTGACTCATATCTCAACAACACTCGACAACAAATAGGAAGAAGCGCTCATCCAGTTCCTCCGTAAGAACTGGGACATCTTCGCATGGAAACCTTCTGACATGCCGAGTGTACCCAGAGAATTGGCTGAGCACCGTTTGTGTGTTGATCCCAAGGTAAAACCCGTCAAAGAGCATCTTTGGCGGTCCGCCGTGCAGAAGAGAAAGGCAATTGGCGATGAAGTGGCTCGGCTCCTAGCAACCGAGTTCATCCAAGAGATCTACCACTCTGAGTGGCTTGCCAATGTAGTCATGGTCCCTAAGAAGGACGATTCACTTCGTATGTGCATCGATTTCAAGCATATCAATCGGGCCTGCCCGAAAGATCATTTCCCTCTCCCCCACATCAATCAGATTGTTGACTCGACTGTGGGGTGTGAGCGCTTGTCTTTTCTATATGCATATTCCGGGTATCATCAGATCCGACTGTATGGTCCCGATGAAATAAAAATGGCTTTCATCACCCCATTTGGGTGCTTTTGCTATGTCACCATGCCATTTGGTCTTAAAAATGCCGGAGCCACATTCATGAGGATGATTCAGAAGTGCCTGCCCACTCAAATCAGTTAGAATGTGGAAGCATACATGGATGACATTGTGGTCAAGTCACGTAAAGGTTCCGACCTACTAACTGACCTCGCAGAAACATTTGCCAACCTAAGAAGGTATGATATCAATCTTAATCCATCAAAGTGCACATTCGGAGTTCCAGGTGGAAAGTTACTCGGTTTCCTCGTTTCCGAGCAGGGGATCGACGCAAATCCAGAAAAAGTCGATACCATCCTCCAAATGAAATGCCCTATGCGTGTGCATGACGTTCAGAAGCTTACTGGTTGTTTGGCTGCCTTGAGTCGATTCATTTCTCGTCTCGGTGAAAAGGCCTTGCCTCTTTACCGATTGATGAAAAAATCTGATAAGTTCGAGTGGACTGATGAAGCTAAAGCAGCGTTTGCAAAGCTCAAAACCCTGCTTTCCACCCAGCCGGTGCTTGCTGCGCCAATCAGCAAAGAGCCTTTACTGCTTTACATTGCAACCACTGGACAAGTTGTCAGTATAGTACTCACGGTCGAGCGGGAAGAAGAAGGAAAAGCTTATAAAGTTCAGCGCCCAGTGTATTATCTCTTTGAAGTTTTGACTCCATCCAAGCAGAGATATCCACATTATCAGAAGCTTGTCTATGGAATCTACATGACCATGAAGAAGGTTGCACACTATTTCTCCGATCACTCCATTACAGTTGTCAGCGATGCACCATTATCTAAAATTCTGAACAACAGAGATGCAACTGGTCGAGTGGCGAAATGGAAGATTGAACTCCTCCCATTGGATATCAAGTTTGAGGCAAAGAAAGCTATCAAGTCCCAAGCAATCAAAGATTTCCTTGCCGAGTGGATTGAGCAGCAACTGCCGACTCAAGTTCACTCGGAGCATTGGACCATGTTCTTCGATGGCTCCAAGATGCTGAATGGTTCCGGTGTTGGGGTAGTGTTGGTATCCCCCCGTGGAGACAAGCTTAGCTATGTTCTCCAGATTCATTTTGACTCTTCCAACAATGAAGCTGAATATGAAGCGCTTTTGTACAGGTTGCGTATGGCCATTTCACTCGGCGTCCGTTGCCTATGGTCTACGGTGACTTGAATTTGGTGGTTAATCAAGTGATGAAAGAATGGGATGTCAGGAGCCCAGCCATGACTGGTTATTGCAATGCAGTAAGAAAGCTGGAAAAGAAGTTTGAAGGGTTGGAGCTTCACCATATACCCCGACTGAAAAATCAAGCCGCAGATAAATTGGCAAAGATAGGATCTAAGAGAGAGGCCATTCCCGGCAATGTGTTTTTGGAGCATATTCATTCACCTTCAGTTCAGAAAGATCCTTTCACTAAAGAGTCCCCACAATCTAAGAGCGCCACAGATCCGACTGAAGTCGAAATCCCAGTCATGGTCGACTTAGTCATGGAGGTTTTGGTCGTCAGTCCCGATTGGACAGTGCCATATGTCGCATAAATTCGTAGGAAAGAACTTCCAGAGGATGAAGAAGAGGCTCGACAGATCGTCCGATGATCTAAAGCCTTTACTATGATAAAAGGTCAGTTGTTCAGAGAAAGTGTAACTGGAGTCTGCTAGATATGCATCACGCCAGAAGAAGGCCGAATGATCCTCAATGATATTCACTCGGGGGCCTGTGGTCACCATGCATCCTCTCGGACCATCGTGGACAAAGCATACCCAGCCGAATTTTACTGGCCACATGCCAACAAGATGGCAAAAGAAATAGTAGACAAATGTGAAGGTTGTTAGTTTTACTCCAACATGTCCCATAAGCCCGCGTCAGCTCTGAAGACTATTCCACTCGTCTAGCCTTTCGCTATCTGGGTATTGGATATGGTTGGACCTTTGAGGACTGGCAGGAGTGGATTTACCCATGTGCTGGTAGCAGTCGACAAGTTTACCAAATGGATTGAAGCCAAGCCCATTAAAAACCTTGAAGCAAGTGTAGTTGTAAGCTTCATCAGAGAATTGACATTTAGATATGGTGTTCCGCACAGCATCATCACTGATAATGGGTTGAACTTCGACTCTGACAAGTTCAGAGCCTTTTGTGCTTCCCAAGGCACAAGGGTCGATTACGCTTCAGTCGCCCATCCCCAGTCGAATGGGCAGGCTGAAAGAGCAAATGGATTGATTCTCAAAGGATTGAAACCCCGATTGATGCGTGACCTCAAGCATGCAACAGGTGCCTGGGTCGACGAACTTTCATCAGTACTTTGGGGATTGAGGACAACTCCTAATCGGTCGACTGGACGAACTCCATTCTTCTTAGTCTATGGAGCCGAAGCTGTACTCCCGAGTGATTTGCTTCACAATGCGCCCCGAGTCGAACTCTTCTCGGAAGAGGAAGCAGAACAGGCCCGGCAAGATACAGTCGATATTCTGGAATAAGAAAGAGAGATGGCCTTGATTTGGTCGACCATTTATCAAAAAGACCTATGTCGATTCCACGCCAAAAACATAAGGGGTCGGGCATTTCAGGAGGGAGACTTGGTTCTTCGAGTGGACCAGCAGAAACCACACAAGCTCGCTCCTGCTTGGGAAGGCCCCTTCGTCATCACCAAAGTGCTCCACAATGGAGCATATCGTCTTTTCAACATCAAGCACAATAAAGATGAGCCACGCGCTTGGAATGCGGAACTGCTCCGCCCCTTTTATTCTTAAGCATTCAGACTGTTGAGATGTAATAAGAAATACCTTTTAGTTTGATTATCAAAGACATGATTTTATAGTCTTTTGAATGATTGTTGTTCATTTTTTACATGTTCCAAAATACCCCAGTGGGTGCCTTAGCTGCGAATCCGTTTCGCCTAAGTTGAAAAGAAAAATCCTACTGAGTGGTGAGCCAGCCTCTCACTCGGGGGCTTAGCTGCGAATCCGTTTCGCCTAAGTTTGAAAAATCCTACCGAGTGGTGAGCCAGCCTCTCACTCGGAGGCTTAGCTGCAGTCCAGTACTCGCCTAAGTGTTAAAAAATCCTACCGAGTGGTGAGCCAGCCTCTTACTCGGACGCTTAGCTGCAGTTCAGTACTCGCCTAAGTGTTAAAAAAATCCTACCGAGTGGTGAGCCAACCTATCACTCGGGGGCTAGCTGCGAA